>NW_010972573.1:672257-1177105 GCF_000737465.1 Haliaeetus leucocephalus | reverse complement strand
GCTGTCTGTTTTTTTTGTGGTTGGTTTGGTTGGGGGGGGGGGGGGGGTTTGGTTTGGTGGTTTTTTTTAAGACAGATACCTCTTCCCAGGTGGCTCTAAGTTTTACAACATTCATCCCAAACAGCTCCTGTCTGACTTCATTTCCCTTTCTCTGTGTCTCTTTTTGAACAGGCTTTGTCCATTCTTGCAACTTCTGTTGCACTGTTGGTCTGGCATGAATGCTACCAATGATCCAAACACCTGGGTAAATCGAGCACACGTATTTCCTCCTTCATCCTCTATGTCTATGTAATGCAATAAAGTTAAGAGACAAACTATGGAAAGATCTAATGAAAATGAATGTCATGAAAACAATGCCTTTTCAAGGGCAGTTTAATTGAATGAAATATCCACATTTACAACTTGATCTTTAAACTTGTATCCCAATTTTAGTACACTAAAAATACCGCATGCAATTTTTTTTTTTTTTTTTTTTTTTTTTAACTACAAGAGAACCAGGCCTCCTAATTTGCTTGGAGAACATAGGCTCTGTTGTTTTGGAAGCCAATGCTCATATGTGGTAAAACATGGGTACAAATTAAAAGTATGTCTTTTAAAAACTGGAATTCAGTATGCTTTGTTTTCACACGGGAAGCATAGAAAATAATCTTGTGAAATGACATTGAAAAGACTAGTAATAAGAGAGAACACTGACAGAGATACATAAAATAATGTCTAGTTCTAATACACAGTGTATCACCGTATCAGAGAGGAACAAAAGGAGATTCAATGAATTTGGAAGGAAACAAATTTAAAACCAATAAAATGAATTTCTCTTTAGTACAATGACTAACTGGCATACTTAAGTCATTACCACAAGATACAGTATCAGAAATAAACATGTCTGTGAATAAGGAGAACAGTTATATTAGGCTGGATAGAAAATTTATGTGCGATATAAACCCTCATGATTCAGGACATAAACCAGCTACTAAATAACAGGGGTTGGCAAGACATGTTCCCTAAGGGCAGAGTAATCTTATACAGTGCTTCTCATACTTTGCTGTAACACATTTTGAGGTACTAGTAAGTCTTGAAGAAAAGGTACCAAATTAGGTGGAACAGTGATATAATTAAACATGGCAATTCTTTTGCTCAAACATACTTCTTCTGAGCATGAGCTTTCACAGAAAGTATCAGATATCTCTAATCTTTAGATTATGCTGAACACAAAAGGAAATTTAAAGCTCTTACCTTAATGTTCTTTTTAAAAAAAAAGATAAAATATAGTTTGATAGTCAGCCCTCTACCCCAATGTTCCTAGTTTCCTATCTGATGAATTGATTCACTTCAGATAGCCCTGATAATTTCCAACATTAAACCATGTCTCTCTTTGCACTTCCTTTTCCTTACTTAACTTCACACCCTGAATATAAAGTAATGCTCAAGGCAACTGCTTGTGGTTTGTCCTGTCAGTTCCTAAATGGGAAAACATGTGATGTGGCAAACTTCTTGTCCTACTTATCTTCATTCAAAATGTTTTACCCTTTGAATCCTACAGGGACATTTTGCAGAAACTTCACACCTTCATGTCACTTTCTGCTTAGTTTCAAGGTTGCCTGAATTGCAATTAATCGACATCTGGACTTTCATTTGAGACAATGTCACTTCCTGAGAACATTTCCGGATGACACAAAGTTATCTCTTAGGCTCTGCTGTTTAATTAGAGATTCTAATTAATTATTCTTCATGTCCCTTCATATTTCTTGTGCTCTGCAGAGGAAAGTCCTCCTTACCCTAAGGGTTCAGAGAAGAATTTTGTCAGGTTTTTCTGCCTTCTTCCAACTAAGTGGAAAAATGGCCTAGATTAAGTAAACTGCTATCAGTATCATCTGTTTGTTTCCTTTCATACTGTGAGAGGATTTTATTACAGAAAATTGGTGTAGAAGATTCAGATTGTCTTATTTTATATGCATAGGTGAACCAAGGTCTTAGAAAAATCTAGCTGAAGGAGAAGATGAAACTAGACCAAAAGGTAGGATCAGGAGTCTCCTATGCTGTCATGCTTTCTACGATTGCTATGTTTTCTACTTTATCCATACCTGACACTCTTTAATTCAGCATTCTTCTCATCTCAGACAGCACTTGTTTAATCTTACCTTATTTCACAGGTTGGTAGTGTGAACTTCAGGTAAAAGGAACAGTGGTAGAAAAGAATCTCTCATGTTTTTTCTTGACTGTAGGAAGAAGAGAAGAAGAAAAGGCAGAGATTTGTATTACTACCACTTGATGTTAATGAAAGAAAACCAAAAAATGGTAGAACTCAGAAGCTCATATGTAGTCCATCCCTTACTTCAGAGTGAAATCAGCCATAAGTATGTCTTCATATTAGGTGATTGTGTAAGTTGCTTTTAAAGCCCTTCAGTGATGGAGGTTCCTCAGCATTCATGGTCATGCTATTCCAGGGCTTTCTTTGTCCTGCTCGTTCTCCTAGTGGCTCACCAAAATCTTCCTTGTTGCTGTTCAAGCTCTGTAATTCTTATGCTAGCAGTGAACATGAAAAGCATTTGATACCTTTCCTCTTTGCTTTTGGCTTTTGCACAGTTAAGTCTGTTCTGCTGTCTCCCCTTCTGCTTGTCTCCTCACCCCTCTCAGCCTCCACCTTGTTTTCTTTAGCCTGACAGTGTCAGTTCTTTCAGCCTTTCCTGCGTAATGTTGTCTAGATCATTGCTGTTTCAGTCTTCTGGATTTTTTTTGACAGATTTGCCTTTTTCTTGATGTGTAGTCCCCAAACAGGACACAGTTTACTGGCTGAACTGAATGAAAGGATTACTGCGTTAGCTAAATATCACATACTAGAAAACAATTCCAACCCCCACTTTGGTTGCAAAAAAAGGTTCTTGTTTTGCAAGGACCTTTTGACATGTGTGGTGATCCCCTGCAGCCCCTGAATTCTTAGCGGAAGGAACACTTTCCAGCTAGGTCTTCCCCACCTTGTATTCCTGTGGTGGTTCCCTCATTTAGTTTCATCTTTTTCCTTTTCAGACCATTTCTGAAGTTTGGCAAAATCATTTAGAATTATAATCCTGGTCTCTGCTACACTTACTGGTCCTGCTAGCTCTGTGTCATCTGTAAGCGAAACAAGCATGCTCTCTATTCCCTCCTTTCAGCTGTTAATAAAAATGTTTCATAGAACCAGAACAAGGGCAAAACCCTTCTGTACCCTGTCTGATGTATCCTTGCATTCTGACACTTTCCTGGCAATTGAGGTTCTCTTACAGCTGCTCAGCTAGGCTTTATCTATTGTCTCCCATATTTTCCTAGCTTGGCTCTTGGGATGTCACCTAAAGACTATGCCAAAAGCCTAAATGATATCGAGATATGACACCTACTGCTTCTCCTTTATTTACAAACCTAACTACCTACTGTATAACAAAATTAGCCTTGTCTGAGGTGACGTGTTCCTGACAAATCCGTGGCTATGACCTGTTCCCTCGTTATCTTTCAGCAGTTTCAGGAATCATCTCATGCCTCTGTGTTTGGTGCAGGTGTCCGGGTCCTGATAGTGGGGTCTCTGCAGGGGCGGCGGCCGCCGTGAGGAGAGGCTGGGGGCTGCCCCGGGCCAGACCGGCCCCAGCCGGTTCCCGCCGGTTGCCGCCAGCTCCAGCGGCCCCACCGCCGGGCACAGCGGAGCCCCTCAGCCTCGGGGAAAGCCTGGGGAAGAAAGGGCAAAAGGGCTGAGGGAAACGGGGTGAGAAACAGCCCTGCCAGCCCCGAGGGGAGAGCGGGAGGAGGGCAGGAGGTGCTCCAGGCCCCCCTCCCCGGCAGAGATGGCCCTGCGGCCCGGACAGAGACCCTGGTCAGGAGTGAAGGGGTGAAGCTAAGCATGGGAAAAGGGGTGGAGTGGAGGGAAGGTGGTGTGTTCATTTTGGCTTTGTTTCTCAGTGTCCCAATCTATTTTAATTGGCAATAAATTAAATTAATTTTTCCCAACCTGAGTCAGTTTTGCCCATGATGGTAACTGGTAAGTGATCTCCTTGTCTTTATCTTGACTCATGAGACTTACCGTCTTATTTTCTCCCACTGCCCTGTTGAAGAGGGGGAGCGAGAGAGTGGCTGGGTGGGCATCTGACTGATGGCCAAGGTCAATCCATCACAGCAGTCTACAAATATTTTGATTATTTGTTCTTAGAATTGCAGTTTAACTGACTAGTCTATAATTTCCTTGTTCCTTTTCTTAATCTTCACTTTTCCCTTCTGTAAAGATACATACCGTGTTTACCTCTTTTCTGTCTTCTGGTGCCTCACCCACCCTCTATAGATTCTCAGAAATAAGTATCAAGTATCCAGAGATTGTTATTCTCAAAGTATTCTAGGACAAAATTTAGTTTATTTGAAAACCTCTGGTTTACACAACGACTCTTAACCTTGGTTCTTCTCTTAGTGTAAACTAACATTTGACCAATTTTGTTACTCATACTAACTGTAATATCTTAAATGTCCTTCTGGACACTTAGACCCTCATCCAATGTTTTTACTATGAACCAGTTCAGAACAGTGAGATGTCGATGGGCAGACTACTTTTTTAATTTTAAATACACTTGGTTTATCGGGGCTGAATATCTGAAGGATTTAATGCTCACTTTCCACAGATGATACAAAAATTCTTATAATGAAATTTCAGTTTTAAATTGCTTCTTTGGGTTGCATGTTGTTTAGGAGTCTGAGCTAAAGGGATAGAATCTGACTTTTCTTTTTTTTTTCATCGATACGCCTCTTGTCATTGACTGCACAAATAGCTAGTCAAAGGGTGATGAAGAAGCCAATATGCTGTGACAGTGCTACTGAGGGATTTCCGTGTGCATGGAGAATGCTCATCATCTAAGCCTTTTTCTGTTCCACTTTTTTTCCTGCAAAGCAACACAAAGCAGCTGTAAATGAATGGCAGGATCTAGATGTTTGTGTAAGTTAGGAGAGCATTATCTCTTCCTTTCTTAAGATGCTTTGATCCATGAAGAACAAGAAAGAGTATAGCTGCAGGCTGTAAGAATATCCTGATACCTCTAAACTGTGCAAAGTAAAAGGCCTTTGCTAGAGAAAGTATCATGTATTCCATGTGTATACAGCATAAGTTATTGTCTATGGCATTGTTGGAGATTGCAAAATAGCACCTCCTGATTGAAACTGTGCAGCCTGATAACTCTATTCCATTTGGGCTAAACAAGATCAAGTCCTCCTATTCGTGTAAGCCTCCAAAAAAATTTCTTGCAAATCAGTCCTTTGTGTCTCAAGGGACTGGATCTCCAGGACTCCTCTGACAGGCACCGAGGTGGACGATCAATTTCATTTTAGCTTTGGGTCAGGCCCTGCATAGAAGGTTTAGAACTAAGCAATGAAACTATCTGGGGAGAAGGAAGTTTTTTACATGTTAATTATCAATACGCAGTGCTTGTGACAAAAGAATACCTGGCTCCATTATTCTTAGGAAAGACCACTCAACAAGACTGAATTTGGGCTGTCTGATTTTGCCCCAAAAGGTAACTGTGTGTATGGGTGCACATAAGTCAGCACAGAATCTACATAAACATATAAAATATACACATACAGTAAAAACATTAGTCAAATAGAAACAGCAGATGAGCCAGAGCAAGCACAGTGTGAAACTATTTCAGCAAGGCAAATTCAAAGCAAACACTGAAACAAATAAGGTGGCAGACAACAGTATGAATGTTAATGAACCAAAAGCAATACAGCGGAAAACTATTAAATGCAGTTTTGGTGCATGAAAAATATATTGCTTTAAAAGGTGCTTTCCTCTATTGGTGGAATGTAAAGATGTAAAATTCCATGCAATATTTATGAAAAGTTCAGTCCAAATATCTCATTGCTCATCAGTGCTATAGGACTGTGTTTGGGATAGCTATGGAAATCTGTAAATCTTTAACTAGAATTTCAGGAATCATTCAGATGAATTTAGAAAAAAAAGTATCTGGAAAGATCAATAGTGATTGTGAATTCTCCTTAGGTTTTGCACCGTTATTATTTCAGTACTCTGGTAATAACATCTATCAGGATCTTTCATAAACTAGAAGTGTAAAGCACTGTTAATTTCATGGGAGATGGCAGTCACAGCGTGTCTTCAACTTGAGTAGTTTGTTCTTCGAAGTGGCAGATTTTCAAGCCATCAGCAGAATTTTGGAGTCCACAGAGCTCCCAGTACTTCCTCTATGACATCCTATACTGATGAAAACTGGTGCTTTGCTTTGAAATATTACTCAGAATCTCTATTGCTGCAGCTATTTTGTCTCAGTCATTCTGACTTGGCTTTTAGCTGGTATCTGTTTCTAGTCACCTACATGTACCTCTTTGACCAGCCTTCAGCAAGCTGTTGCCTTAGACAGACTTTGGGCCACCAGACTTGCACACCCAAGCCCAACTTACAGCACCTTTTCCCAACACAAAGTACTTGTGCACTTGATCGGCTCCTTCGGAAACGGGGAGGCAGATCTCACAACTTTGGCTCTTCTGGACCTCCTCCCTTCCTGCCTGGATTTGGCTTACAGGTGAAACGCCTGGAAATAAGTCACTTCACAGGGCAAAAACCTCAATATGAGCAGCCTGTGTTCTGCTGAGCAAAGTAAAAAAAGTGGACAGCTTTATTCCTGGTGACCCAGTACATTTGTGAAGCATTTACAGCAGTCTAATTCTGTGTCATCACTTACACATTTTACTAGACACCCAATTTGCTTTGAAAACAGCACCGTTGTGCCATAAAAGTGATATATGCACCTCTTTTGGACATCTTCCTATTTTTATGTTCATGAAACTTGAAAGAAGTTGAAACGCATGCACTTCTAGCTTTCAGTTATCCCTGTTAAATGTGTTAACCAGAAGCTAAATAAAATAAGCTGGCTCTCAGAGTGCTAAAACCAATTCAGACATGTAGAGCACAAATTATGGATCGGCAATATATAGATCAGGTTTGCAAAACTTCTGCATTACATAATTGCTTTATCTCAGCAGATTTCAGTGGAATAGGTGCTATTCTCTTAATAAAATTAAACTAGTGACATCTGGGGAAGAAATACTGTCCAGAACGATACAATTCCAGCATAAAATCATGAAGTAAAAGCAACCACTTTTATTGTTACTTCTTGTAACCTAGCCAGCACTGTTGCTCAGGAAAACAGAAGCTACCATCCATCTGAGATGCTGTGAGAAGGACTTTGGCATACGCAAGGGCTGCTACACCTTCCCCTATGTTACTTCATTACAGTTGTGCAGTGCATATCTATGCAAAACAGTTTGTTACGGTGCTAAACAGTATTTCTAAGGTGGCCAAGGTCAACCCCAGCCTTGAAGTGGGGGATCCAGAACTGGTGGCACCTTGCCTCCTATTTGCACTCACTGTGGACATTCTTTTAATAATAATGCAAGACATGAGGCAGTAGAGAGTCAGGATTCATCCTCAGAGCTCTTTTATGTGATCCAGGAAGGCTATTCTGTCTCAACAGCTGAGCATCTCTCAGTCCTACAACAGCAGAGTTTCTTGCTGTTTGCTTATGACAAGCTGTCTCTGATGGCTGCTTCTTGTCTTGCTTTGGTGAAAAATCCATCTGTCACCTACTTGGAAGATGAAGCCAGGGAGGAAAGAGTGGCAAAACCACAGGAAAACAGAGCTAGAGCCAGGAAATAACAAAAAATTATTATGGCAATAGACTGTGCAGGCAACAATGGGTTATTTGATAATAATAAAAATATATTGTAAACCCCTGGATTGGAAGTAGTCCATATTTCAAAATGCGGCATGTTTAAAACAAATGGGCCCATTGTTAAAAATAAATAAATAAATAAAAAATAATTCTTGCTGCTTTAATTGTCTTTCATGTTAATTTTTCATACAGTCGATAATTGCTTCAAGAAAGATTTGGGTTTAAAAGCATGGGTTAGAAGATGTACTTGAAAACCTCAGTCTTAGCAAGTATTATGATCTGCAATCTGGAAAAGAATTTGAGAATAGTTGGACTCCACAGGCATTATGAAAACCCAAATCTAGGGGGTTTTCAGCCACTGACTACAGCAAAAACCATTTGTCATTATGCAAATATGTATACACAGATATATACACAATACACTCCTTGGTTTAAACTGCTATGAGTTCTGTTGCATTTCTTTTACTGAGATTAGAAATTGCTGGTGTAATCTTTAACCCTTATTCAACCAAAACTCCCAGTGAATTTTACAGAATTAAAAGATAAACTGAAGTTGTCCCCAATCATTTTCTCACAGAAAACTTCTTCAGGGCTGTTCTTAGTCACAAAACTGTCATTGCAAAATTGCTCTGTCTGAGCATCCCTCTTGGATGCTGATATTTTGAAGGTTTTTGGCTCGTAACTCCACTGCTTCTAATGACTTTACTCTCGATACTCTAATTGACTTGGACTCAGTGCATGACAATAATCAGAGTGTATGTCCTGACAAGTTAAAAATAGGGCCAAAATGCCCAGTAACTTTTCCAGGCTTTCAAAAGATAAATAGTTCTGTTGATTTTGAGCATAAGGTACTTTAAAGATGAATAATCCGAAGAAATCAAAAGACTTTCTCTCACTTTCTCTTTCTTTCATGCAGGTTTAAGCAGGTTTAGTATCTATCCTTAATTGGTAGTTGTTGGTTGTGGGGTGGATGGGTGTTTAAAATTAAAGCCACATAGCTTGAAATCACCTACATTAATCACAGTGTTCAGAAAATGTAATTGTTTGAATAAAACAAGGGTCATTTTATGATACCACTAGAAACCTACATGACATTACTTGCATGTTATTCTCTGAATCTAATTTGCTGTAGGTTTTAAATATGGATTAAGTTATTTGGTTTTTCAGACAATTTATTAGTCTACATCTACCATACAATAGGAATTCTCAAAGCTCTGTTATAATGGTAAAACAGGCTAAACCCTAAAACTTGTATCAAAGCCAGAATAAAAAAAAATTTGCCAAGACAAGGCTGCAGGAATTGTATTAACCTCAGCTGAAGTTTATGGCCAGGCTGTAGGATGAGAGAGGAATAAATTGGTGGCTGATTGATCTTAGTCTGTTCTGGAGTACAAGGAGTATTGAGGCCTGCAGCTGTATTGCGCTGTTACACATGGGACATGGCTCTGTTTTTTGTAGGGCTATAGACGTGTGTGAAAGGGAGGGAACAGTCTGTTTCATCAGTCTTGCTGCCATCTTGCTGCACTGCTTCAGAGCAGATAACGTGTTCTGGTCCTTCTCTGTGGGTACATAAACACTGCATTTCAACATAATTTAGTGGATACTGTACAGAAGAAAATATCTAATTTAATGGAAAACAAGCAGGAAACATTACTGGAATTTAACAGGCAGGATGAGAGTCTAATTAAGTAACAGCAACAACTGGCTCTAGTGTAACTGTTCGTGTCTCAGAGGCATTTCTTGCCACAGATATCGGTGCCAGAAATGATAAAAGGATGGGCACAATAAGGAATCATCCCCCTTCTACAAGAGCAGTGATCAGTCCTTTTACATTTGCAAAGGAAAACATCCTGCCAGCAAGCTGGATAAATACACTGTGTGGGACCCAGCAGTTTGTCCCATGCATCTGTCAAGTGCTAGTATGGTTCTGGTGGTTTTATGCTTACTCAAGTTATCAAACAAGGACTGTTTAGTGTGACATGAAGGAGTCTATGCACTTTGCAAGTATGAGGCACTAAGACAATGAACAAAGGTGGTGTATCTGATAATGTAAAGACCCTCCTGACAAATCACAGGCCAGGAATAGGGCTGATGTGACAGTTGTAGCATAGGGTTTTTTGTATGCTATCTTTGATAATATCTATAATAAAAGTTAATGGAAATACCTATGCGAAAAAAATTTGTTCCACAACAGAGGGACATTCTTCCCAAATAGAGTTCTAGCAAAAGGCTGCCACACTGTTTAAATCCACATAAGCTCAGATTTGAGCATCAGTGCTAGATATAAATGGTACACAGATACAGTTGTAGGATCTCTGAGAAGGACCACATTTCATCTGCAAAAAAGTGAAACAATGACAAACTTCTTTTTCTGCCTGCAGGGGATGTTACTAATGCCAGGATACTCTGGCAGACAGAAATTCTGTGCTTATTCTTTGTGTTAATGAGCATCTTTTTTGCTGCAATTCCAGAGCAACATTTCCAGGGAAGCCATCTCAGGTGGACTTGTAGATCATTTGCCCTAATCTACCAATGCACAGGCAAAGTAGCTCTTAAGAGGCTGCCTATCTGGTCACACCCCTTTCACTCTGTATATTTATAAATCTCCAGGTCACCCTAGGACCATTACCTGTTTATTTTCTATTAAGAACATGTGGATGCATAGTTGTGTGCATATTAATTTGTATGTGAGGTATATATATCTGAGTAGCTTCTGTCCATTCTATAGCATAATGAAAAGAGCTTCATAACATCAGGAAAATCAAAATGTACTAAAAGCATATGTTCTTCAAGTAAAGCGAAGTAAGTTCCAGGTACTTGTAAAGGCTTCCATAGCAATGATTTGAGACACGTTTCAGCTGCTGTATTGTACATATCAGATATGATCAGTAGTCATTGCTGTCACAGCTGAGGAATCAGGAAGGGTGAAAGCAGACAGCAAAGGAGTCAGAATGGAACAATTACAGAAAACTGTCAAAAATATATGCAAAAAATAGATTAAGAGCTACCACAGACGTGTGCAACATGCTGAAATGAGTGAAAAATCACCACAGTGACCTAAGAAGGATACATCATCCGATTTTACTATTCTAAATGGCTTTGTGAAGCACGCCCAAAACTTCAGCGTAACCTGGTCACAAACATCATTGATTTCAAAATGTGAAAAATGAGATCATTAGTCCTCTGGAAGCTGTGGAGGAAATGTACAACAGAGTTGGAGACCTTTATGCAAATGTTTCTGAAAGCCCGTTCTATCCTATATTTGGGGGTGTGGGGTTTAATTATGAGTAGGATCAAAGACATCTTGAAAAGAGCTATTCCTGTTTTATGTGTATGCAACTCCATCTACATTAATTATATCTCAAGATCACAGAACTTGGTTACGAGCAGTAATGATCGTGATGCAAATTATATTGTGGCATTGGTAGTACGTTTCACCTCCAACAGAGAGAAAATGGATTACCTTTCTCTGTGGCCTTTAATTAGAGTATATAGCCTTCTAGAGACCCTCTTCTATGGCATAGATGTAGAACTTTCTCAATTAAAAAAGCTTGTTGTCAAAATATTGCTTTCATATTCATAAAGGGACTCTAATGCAAATATATTTGGGGTTAAATTCTCCGTGTTTGAACATCAGCATTGTTCTGTCAACTTCAGTGAGGATGTGTACTAGAGAATTTGGTCTTCATAGGAGAGCCGTTTTAAGTGTTGTCAGATCTTCAAAGGATTTCACTGCTTTTTTTGTAGGTAATGGATCTGGTTATTTCTCTTCCAGGTGACATTCCATTCTGCTTGGAGTTTTCTTTTATTCTGGATTGGTCAAAAGCAGCATTTCCAAAAGTTTCTGGAAAAATCTTTTCCCAATTTTTCAGCCTTTTGGCCACTTTTTCTCAAATATTTCCAACAGATGTTGTGAGTTCAGTCCCATTTTGTAATTTCCTTTTTCCTAAAGTTACATGATGCTACTTTTGAAAATTGTTTAATGTAGCTGCAACGTTTCCTGTTTCCAAAGTTTAAAATGCTCCTTATCAGCTTCTCTAGTGCATTTATTACAGTCCTGATAAGAAGTGTGAATTCACCTTAGCTATAAAGAACAATACATTTTTTTAAGGGAATTTAATTTTGGTAAGAAAAATAAGTTTGCTGAGTGAAACTCTTGCTTTCTATTTTCCAAGCTTATTCCTTTCACATATGCTTTTCCAAATGTGGATAAAGACGATTTTGTGAAAAGTCCACAAATACATAGACAGAAGGAACTTTGAATGTGAGGGAAGGTAAAAATCTCAGTAGGTAGGAGACCTACAGAGTGAAAGGATAACTATGGGGAAAAGGACCAAATGGTCATCTTTCCCTGTGCCGCCTTCTAATCCCTGAGGCAGAAGGATCTACCTGCCTTTGTCACGCAGTAGGATTGATAATGCAAAGGACAAATATTCTTTTCTGCTGTTATATCTTTATAGGCCTCTTCCCGCTGTGCTTAAGCAGCACAAACTCCCACAGAGTTTTCTTTTGTAAGGATGAAATAATCAGTCCCTGACAGGGTAGAATCAAGAGACAGGGCAGGTAAGGTAGCATATACCTCACACCTCCCAAAATACATGTGGATCTTCTTCCAGGCAAAGAAGTAAAAGTACATTTCTTAAATCTGTAGCAGGTTACTAATGGTTTATATAAAGGTAAGCAAAGGGTTAGTACATGGTGCCTGATGCAAAACTGATGAGAAAACTCCATTTAAAAGATGCCTACTCTCTTGCAACAGCTGTGTAGACAAACTAAAGTGAATCACAGGAAATGCATGTAGAGCTGCAAGGTTGGTGACTGTTTAGAGGAGGAAAAAACCCAGACATGCAAGAGTGTCAGACTCTTCTGAGTACAGTGCAGTCTGCCAAGAAAGAAATTAAGATATATATGACTGGTGCAGAGCAAAAGAAATCAGAAACTCGCACTGAAAATAGAATAATATCAAATCAGAATACTAGGTTAATGGTGGTAAGAGTTATTATAAAAGGATGTGATAAGCCATAACAGCCATGGGCCAAATCAACCATTTTCCATCCACTTACAACTTGTTTGAATGTAGTAGGGTTGCATATTCACATACCCAGGCTGAACTTAATTAATATCTTTAAGAGTTGATGATGAGTAGGAGGTGGAAGAAAGAAAAGAAGTGAAAGCCCATCTGCAGTTATGTAATAACAAATAACACATTGACATGATCTCATGTCTGTCCAATGGTATACTGACGAAATGTGTTTGCATATACTCAGATGACCTTTTGAAGAGGACCCAAATTCCAAATTAAGAAGTTACTCTGAATTGTCTTCTCATTTGTCTCACAGAAATGACCTGATAAAGTGGTGAGGCACCAAATGAAGAGTCATTTGATCATCAATATTGGAAAATAATTCATTGCTAGTGCAACAATACTTAATGCTTTTGAAAAAAACTGTGTTAACTGTACCTTGGGAGGACAGAACTAAGACAACTGTTTTCTAAAATTGGGTATCATTTGTAGTAAACCATGGTCTTAAAATGCATTTGATGAGCTCAGGTGAATAAATATTTTATTACTTTTTTGATTTAGCCTCACTAGACTTCTATTTAGTTTAGACTTTTTTTTTTTTTAAAAAAACACTTGTTTTTCTTCCTAATTTGATCCCTATTGTAAAAAAACCCAAAGGTTTGTAGTTTCAAATAAACGTATACAGTGTATCCATACCAACATTTTCAAATATGGTAAGTCATGGAAAGCTGCTAACTCAAGAGGCAAAAGTTTGGCACTACATATGCACAGGCTTTAATTATGAAATTCTGAAACCTGAAAATCAGATAGCAAGAGTTGAACGCAACCCCTGTCAGAACACAGATGAGCTTGGAAAGTGCTAATGAAAATATTACCTTTGAAAAGATCTACCTAGGACTGTCACTATTGCATTGAAAATGCTGTTTGTTGAGTCTCCAAGATTTAGAGTTTTGATATTACTTTGTCAAAACCTTGATTGATTGAGACTTGGATTACCTGTAACCCTGGTTCCTTGCCTTCTTTATGTGAGCTTCAAAAGGCTTATTAGCTGGACCTCATATTACAGGTGAAATTCCTTCAGGCTCCTCATCGTAGTCTCTTTTGTAAAGGGCTTAATATTTTTTATTTTGATTAGGCTTTATTAAGACTAACATGAAAGTGAGGCTTCTGCTGACCCTTTGTGCAGATCTGAACTTCACCCTAGAGATAGACACAGGAAGGCTTTGTAACACGATCTTTCTGGCCTGTGAGGACGGCCAAGGTGCTGAACCTTCAGACAACCTGCTCCCAGGCCTGCCCTCACAACAGTTTGGGAAGGATGTATATTAGAAGAAAAGGACTTCACAGCACCAGCACTATTTTTTTCTTTTATGGTTGTTAATATGACTGAAGACATTTTTGTGAGGTAGTTACATTTTAAGGTGCATTAGGTGCTCTGTTGCCTCTTTTTACGCATCCACTGTTCATTTTAATATTTTCTAAGAGCATCTGTAGTATGTGATAGGTGTTAATGTCACTTATAAAATTAAATTAACTAGGATGTTCTGGAATTTTCTTTAAAGGTCAAATTATAATAATCTCACCCAGAGTAGTACCTTTACTCAAGGGTAGGTCTAGGTAAATCGATAGCACTATAGAAGAAATAAGGTTAGATACATAAAAGGACTTTGGCACCACATACCCTCCAAAATGTACTTATTAGTGCCTAGATTCACAGGTTTATATTCTCAGAATTCTTGTTCGTTTCCTGACAAACTTGGAGACATTAAAAATTTTACTCCTAAACTACCTGTCTAAAATTTTTCACCAGTGTGATTTCACAGCAACATAGAGATCTGCTTCTGAGTGGTCAGAAGACTTGGTAATATAGAACATACAGGTGTCTGCTTCTTTCCTGTATTTCCCCAGCTACATAAACTACATGTTCCTCTACTTACATTACAAAACTGGATCCCAGAGATATTCCTAAAATATCTGGAGCAGAGGCAAGTGCTCCAGTCATCAGCCCCATGAGTACTCTGAAGTATAACTCACTCAGTCTTTCAACCGTTGTGTTTGACATAAGGCTTTGAACTTGCTCAAAGCAAAACCCACACCAACACATCTGAGAGTTTAGACCACTCAGATGACAGAAGTATACATATGAGGAAGGATCAGAAGGGAATTTTGGAACTCGTTGCTTCTTTACTCCAAGTAGTTTCTATAACCACTGAACTACTGGGTGTTGTGGGGCTGCTGTAGGAATGGAGTGATCCATTGTACAAACCACAAAAGTCACAAATATGGAGTTGGGCAGCTCCAAGAAATCTAACATTAGAGGTTTACTTTTTATAATAGTCTTAATAGTGATTCTCTGATTGCTCTACTAATTTCTGTTGCTCTTTTTCTTCACTGCTTAATTCCTCCCAAGAACTGTGTTGGAAGAGATTTGGTTGATGGATGGGAAACCTCTAGGCAGCAGTGGCCCTTAGAGTTTGGCTGATTTTGCAGAGAAGTTCTTGGAACAGCACAGATAGCATCAGTAAAGAAATGTCCATACTAAGTATGATTGGGTTAGCCCACCTACTGGAAGCCATAAAGATGCACTGTTGACTGTAATATGCTCTAGTAAAAAGCAAAGCATGTAACGCTTAGGCAGAAAAGAGGGAAGGATACTGAGCTAAGAGTGTTTAGTGAGTTTAGTTCAGGAGTTTAGCTGTCCAATACACTTCTGAAAGTGAGTCTGAGGTTTTTAAGTCACCTGCTGCTTCAAGAAATACTACTGGGAGTGCCTCTCTTTCTCTTTAGTGCACACTTCAGCACACCATGATTTTGATCCAAACAGCCTCCAATACATCTTCTAACATACTCAGTGGTGAATTTTGTTGCACTGCCTTGTGCATCATGCACACATGGTGGCACAGAGCCTCTGCCTTGGCAGCTCCTCCCAAGGGTGGTACAGGGAACCCACAGGCATATAGTGTGGATGATCACAGCTGGGGAAATCCTAGCAGCCTTCTTTGTTCCTTTCTAGTACAGAAATAGCATTGTGAAAATGAGCTGGAAGGTTCTCCAGTAAAACAGTCTCAGGCAGGTTTGTAATCACGCATTTGAGCATGCATTGCTGCTCAGCTATGACTGAACCTATCAGGATACCACTCTTCGATGTTGTGTGGCTTCCACTCTTAGTTGTTTGTTTCAGTAGGTTTTTTAAGTTTAAACAGAGACAAAGGTGAGTGCTTGCTTGTGAGGACACAATGTATTGAGGTAGTAATTTTTCATTTTTAATGACTGTCATGACCACCCTTCAGCTGCTGGGCGCATCATTTAGCTCTTTGTTCTTGATGTCATTTATTGAACTGTCCGCATTTGTCATTTTCTGTGCCTGCAACCCTGTTGCAGATGTTAGTGTTTCTGTTAATGCCCAGCTTTGATACTTGAAAAGGATGGCTTCTTCTGCGCCTTCATAGGCCTTTGCAAGATCAGAGAGGTAAACCCTCAGGGCACTAAGTGTATACAAGGTTCCTGCTTCAGCACCCATTTTTCAGACCATAGATGTCACTGAATAAAAAGCTCTGCTACGAATAAGTCCAAGATTGGGAAGAGTCTAGGCCAAGACCCCCTTCTTAAGCTTCATTTTGCAAATGTCCAGAGCCAGTCCATTTTCTCTCAATGCATTGAAGCTTTAAGTCATGTCTCTATGAGTCCAGTTGGCCTTTATTTTCCTATTTGAAGTCTTATACTGAGGTTAATGGGAAGGGAAGTATTTTGCAGAGCAGTTGCAGCTCTGTTTAGGTATGACATTAAACAAGCTGCCTGTGGGAACTAGAAGTTTGTATGCCTGTTAGGCTTTCCAGGCACAATTTTCTTATCCTTTCCATGTCAGATTACTAGTCTGATCTATGTGCTTGATGCAACAGCAGTATTTGACCCTCACAAGGAAATTTAGGACATAAGCAAGCTGTTTTCCATAGTCTTATCCACATTTCTCAAAAGGAGGGAAATGCAGCTGGGCCCCCATATGTCTATAGCACTGCTATGTGGAAGGCATGTCTTCTGTGTCCTCATTCTCATTCCAGAGCTCTTTCTGCAGTAGAACAGGGGATAGGATCTACCGTCCTTTGGTCCGCTCCTCAAAGTAAGGAGGACAACTGAGTGAGAGGAGGTGAAAGTAATACTATGTCATTTATGAAACAAACAAACAAACGAACAAACCCACACACACAAAAAAAAAAAAAACCAAACCAAAGGAAAAGCAATATGAAGGCTACTTAGTGCAATATGCAATGTTCTTGACTGTGCCATCATGTCACTGTGAGTCCTCAGACAAGCCACATACTTTCTTTTCCCAACATACAAAAGCTGGGAATGGCAATGATGTCTGCAAAGCTCCTTGAGACCTGTGGCTGAAAAATGCTAAGCATAGGCTGACTATTCTTTTTTTTTTGCTATTGTAAAAGATGGAAAGGAACAGCGTGCCAAGAAAACTTTGGCAAACCGTTTGTTCCCTGCTGTGTTCCCTATCTCCGCTTGTCCCTGTTATATAATTACTTTCTAAGTCTTAAGTCTCTGGACACACTTTGGTGCTCACTGTTGTGTATCATAGTCATCGTACATCAAGCCCAGTGGAGCCCTCATCCCTACTAGGTGTTCTAGTGAGCTGAATGAGATGGAGAAGAACAAGCCACCTTCTGGAGAAAATGTTATGGGAAGAAAAAAAAAAAAAGTTAATACACAGCAGCTTCTGGTTTGTATTTAATCTGAAATTTCTGGGACACTTCACCTAGTCACTTTATTCTGCCCTGCTATTAGCCAGTGACATTATAAACCCTTCTGCTGTCACCAGATTGGCCTGTAAAGCACTCTGTCATTTATTGGAAAGGTTTTATGGAGAAAGAAAACAGGACTGTTTAGTTAGGTAATAGTTCAGGGCAGTCTAAATAGGCAGAGAATGACAAGTGCTACCTACTGTCCAACACAAACTGTTCTGTTTGCATCTGCTATTTCTTCTCCAACTGCTGTTAATTTCCCGCATTCTTTATGGGTGGTTTAAATGGAGGGAAATAATTCTAATCAGCACATGAATGAAAGCACGGGGAAACTGTTTGCATTTTGAAGATTCGTATCTACATGGCAATATACGGTGTATTTGCTCATATTCAGAAACTTCACTGCAGATTACTACTGGCTGCAAAATGGGAAAAGAGTTTTCCAGAAAATTTCTGAATATGTTTATAATTTTAATCAAATTTTATCTTAACCTCAAGGGTTTGTGTTGTTTGTTGGGTTTTTTTAAAGGTGTTGATCAGAAAGGTACTGTAACAAACAGTTAAAAAATCATGAAATGTTAACTTTTTTTGACATGTTCTACCCAAGCCTAGAACTTGCTGACTTCTGGTTGCATTTCCCAAAGCTAGTACTGAAGCTAGAACCCAACTATTAAGTTATCTGACTGGTATGTTCGGAGTACAACATGTTCAACAGCAGGGATGTGAAGGAGGAAACTAAGTAATTACTCATTTCATTAAAGAGCCATGTTGCACATTCCAGTGAAAGAAAGAATTGCAATAACTCTCACTAGTGTAAAACAGTGGCCAGCATCAGCAAAATGAGTGGGATTCTATTCTTTCCCTCTGCTGCCTTTTGTCCCCAGAAGGGTTTCTTGTCATTTCAGCAATGGCTGACAGGAGTCAGTTGAGTGCTGACATGTGTTGTGGCACCTGTAAGCATTTTTGACATAATTGACATAGTCCTGCAGCGTTTTGACAAGTTTGTGAACCTAATGAACGGGCAACTGAGCTTTAAAACCTACACTAAAGGTCATGTACATTGTTCAATGGAGGATGAAAAATTCTAGTAACCAAATAATAGTTTCTGACTTACCCTGCTTGCCTGAGAAAAAGCAAGGGTGGGGGGCACTTTACTACCTCTCCCCTCCAATATTGCTTATGACACTCAATAGGAAGGGGAGGGGGGAACCTCTGAAGAATGTTTTTTTCTGGGATTTTTTTTTTTATAAGCAAAATTTGAGAAACCTTCATGTATAGTAATATATTTAACAGAGAATGGCCCTGCTTAGTTTAGTGCAACTGCAGTTGTCTTCTTATAAAAGCAGAGTAGATCTTGTTTATGAAAGAAAATGACTCACCATAGCAATAAAGCATCTGTAGTTTGCTGTAGCCACATATATAACCTTGAGGTTATAAAAGAGTAGAAATATTTGGTTTAAAAAAATCATCTACCTTTAACCAAAATAGTTTTACTTTGCAGACAACGTGTAGACCAAGCCAACAGCTTGTACTAACAGTTAGGTTATAGCAAGTAGACAAGGTATCCACAAATCAGCTGAGCTTTTGTAGCTGTGTAAACGACTAAATTTCATCTCAGAGTTTGAGCAGACTGAAAACCTACTCACGGAGAGTCACCACTTCTCAGCTGACAAGCAGTAGCCTCCTAGATTGCTGCAACTCAATCATTGTTCACATCGTGGTAGAGCAGTAAGACCTATCGGAATACTCAGGATTTTTTTGTAGAAGTCCTGTGTTTTCCTTCTGCATAAGTAGATCTTACAATATTTGAAATAAACATAGTTTTGTCTTACATAGGAACTCCCTGACTACACCTTTAACAGTGCCTTCCAAAGGTCAAAGATATACTGGCCAGAGACGATGTATATTAACCCTACTTTAGGGAAGTACTAAGGTATTTTCAATTGCAGTTCCACGCTCTTGTTTAAGGGGTCCAAAGCACAGAGGACTGTATTTAACTGATATTTCTCCTCTTTGACAAGACAATGAGTCTACGGACTGACCTCACTGAGACTGGGATATTGACTGTGGTGGGGTTTTGTACTCAAATGGCAGAATAAACATCCAATCAATAATATGTTTTCAGAGCAAACCACAGAGTGTTATGCTAATTTTAGCAGACTCACCAGATCAGCAGCAATAACAACCTGACTAATTTTTACAGGATTAGAATTGCTTAATTGAAGTTAATGACCATTTGTCAAGCACATGTTATTAGGGACTATACCAAAAAAGCGTTAACAACGGAGAGAGGAGAGGGAGTAGAAAAGGAGAACTTAAAACTAATATTTTGTGACTAGATTCCTGGGTTTACTTAACTGCTTTTCCAGCTGCATAAAAATGATGTATTTTCCTTTCAGGGAAAGGTAATATTTGTGATGCAGAAGGCAATTTTCAAGCTGTCTGTGAGGAACTCTGGCCTCCTATTAAGATATCTAAGCAAAACGCCTTGCTTTGTATGCACTGCCCTGTACTGCACTTCTCTCTGGCTCTGTGGTCATCTGGGGGTCATTGCACTGGTGGTTTACTTGACCGCATTCCTGCAGCCTGGTTTCTGCTTTAAACTAAGACAGATGTTAATGGCCTGTTATTGACTCTTCACCAGCAGGAGATAGCAAGAGGATTTTTTTCTCTGTTTCTGAGTAGAACTGGCAAATAAGAGATTTTGGGAGATTCAGTTGCAGAAAGAAGAGGCAAAGGCTGAGACATAGGTAGTATATTTTTATGTAAAATGCCAACCTTGACAGAAGAAAATCAGCTAGCCTTGATGATATTTGCAATTAGACAAGTACCCAAATTGACCGATTGCGAGTTTTTCTGTGCATTTGGAAATTCAAACCTGTATCTACATTCCCCAGAAAGACTGCACTTTTGTAATGTATCAGACCAGAACCACCGAGCCACACAAGGCTGAACTCACTGGTATCTAAAAACCAGATGAGATCAGAATTTTTGTGGGCCTTACCTTGTTTCTCCATTTATAAAAATGAGAAAAAAACCCCACATAAGCACAACTTTTATATTTATTTGTTGAAGTAGTTAAGTACCAAGTTTTTAAATATCAGTTCTTGCAGGTATTATGAAAATTTTCTCTTGTTTGTTCAGTTTAAGGTGAAAATATTATGCATGTGTCTTTATATCCAATATTGAGTTTATTGCTGTTTGAGGGCTTTGGAATCTCAGAGGCACAAACCAGACCTTCTGAAGTGCAGTAACTCTAGTAATTTTCATGCACTTTAATAGCTGTAAACTAGAAACTACTTTTGCTGTTCTCTTTCCCTTTCACTTTTATGTTTTTAATCGCATTTTCCACTCATGCCACTCCAGGCAATATGACTCATGTTTCATCTGTTAGATTTGAACAAAATATTTGCTTTTTTATTGTTATGCAGATCATTGATATCATTCTGCCATATCTCCACTGATAATTCAGAAGACATTAGGGGACTGAATGTAAGGATAAACTAACATTTACTTTACATCATCTGCCCATGAAAACAATCAATCGGGCAGCGAATGAAAAATTGTTTTTTACTCTGCAGCAGTCTTAGAAGTAAGTATACTGATTCTTTTAAAACGTTATAAACACTGCATGTATAACCTCCTAGGGCAAAAACCTTTAAATAATTGACAACTGTAATGATATTTTTTCTTTCCACCTGTTGTAAATGTTCAGGTGGTCTGGAACATTAGGATATTAGTAAGGAATTTCACCTCAATATCATTGAACTTCAACTTGCCACCTTTAAAATCGAGTGCTGTGGAAACAAAATAAAAATTGTCAATACTTCCATTTTTTTCAAACACTACAGTGCAGACATCTATGAAACCTCTAGCTGGAACCTGTATATTGTGTATTCAGTCTTGTGTTTGTAAAGTGTATTTCGAGCATGGATAGTTGGGATAAAAACACAGATTAAACAGCTGCATATTTAGTAAGCACCTTCCAATTTACAAGCTGAATGAGGGAGGGGTTTGCTTGGAAAAAATCCACTATGTTATCATGTAATTGAAGATATTTTTCAGGGAAAGACATAATGAAGATTGAAAAGGTGAGCTTAATTCTGCCATTTTCTAATTCCTGAGTATTTGACTTGCAATCCTAATAGTTTTCTTTGTATGAAACACAAGAGTTCTCCTAGCAACTACCTTCTCAAGTGTGTTTCAAAACTAAACAAAATCATTCATTTTCTCCTCACAGGTATCATTGTAGCTAAGCCTTTTCTATCTTTCCAATGCAGATACTAAGTTTGAGAGACCCAAACTGTCATCAGTATTCCAAGTGCAGCTGTAGTAACTGAGGGTGCAGAAGAAATATGCCGTTAGAGGTTCCTGTGTAGCTTCTGTCCTCTAGAACGTAACTTGGTTTAGGCAACAGAAAAGAATTGGAAATTCATGTTTATGTTATAGCCAGTAATTTCCAAATCTTACATAATTTGTGTAGGTATGCCCTGTGCATGAGTGTGGGAGACATACATGGAACAGAGATACTGATTTGCTCTCTGACTTTAATTAAAAACAAACAGGTTAACAAATAAATAAAAAACCCCCAAACCTTAAAAATTCTCCATGGAAAGATGCTGAATGACTTCTGAAATATCATTTCTATTACAATCTCCATACTAAATATTACCTATGCATTTCAGGAGAGTGTCTGGTACCAGGTATTGAAAAGAAGGTCTAGGAAACCTTACAGTAGACAGTTAACAATCATTTTGCCACAAGAGAATGTTTCTTCTTAATTGCCAATGGTTAATAGCTGGCTCGGGTCCAGAAACATGGAAGAGCTGCATTCTGTATTGTTTTTATGCTAACGTAGCTGTCGGTGATCTTGATAACCCCTTTATTGTAGGTAATGGAGGTCCAGGGAATCTCGTACATTAGAAAAAACATGGAATATGAGCAATAGGGAACATAGCATGGGGACATTTGAGGGGCTTTCCATAAGGCCAGCCTGGAGCTAATAAGCATTTTCAGACCAAGCTGATTCTTGCAGAATTTCTCTTGTGCTCATGTACTTGGGCTGAGTGGTTCTGTGCAATGAGCTTTCTCAGATCTCAGAGGATGGGGGAACATGAGATGAAGATAGTGGATCAGCCAGTCCAAGACTTTGGTTGGGTTTATGAGCTCAGCTTTTGTTCTAGCTACAGCTGGCAGTAAACAGAGTTGGTTGCTTTCTGTGGATCCCGCCTGCTCTGCACTGGGATAGAGGAGGTCGGTGCTGAAGCATCCAGGCTAGATCTGAACGCCCTTTTGCTTGTACAGGTCTCTGCTTCAGCTAGTACTCCTAGGCATTATTAACGCCCGGTGATGGCCAGTGTAATTGCCTGGGAACCCATGGCACATCTGAACACAGGCTGCATATGCCATCCATAGATAACTGACACTTGTCTCCAGTTTTCCAGCTTGTACCTGAATGCCCATAAATTCCTGCTATGAGTGAACAGAAATGCAACTGAAAAGCAGTTAGGTCCCCCTGCTATGGTAAACTATGTTAAAAAGCACCACCATACTCTGCAAAAGTCTGCCCAGTGAATTTCATGTACGTCTTTTCCCGGACTGGTGGTATGTGAATCCATGTGGAAAGGCAAACAAGCATATATAGGGAAATCACTAGCTCTGGACATGCAGCCGGACATATCCAAGCCCCGCTCCGTGGACTGGCTGCCTTTTTATGCTGTTCATTGACCCATTTTCTCTTCCCCTGTTCCTCTTCACACACAGGACCCAGCCTAGGATAACTCTTATCTGTACAGACGAACTGCAACACTAAGAAATTAAGTGATCCACTAACTTCAGTGGCAGCAAGCCTTATTATCTTTTAACCTAGCTATGCTCTTCCCTGTTCTACTCTCTTTCCCATGGTGGGAGGAGCCTACTCTTATTGCCAGTTATCCTTAGAACAATAAAATATCACCTATGGGTCTGCGACATCCTGAGCTCGTTTGACTTGATGTAGCTGCCACAAGATATCCGTAAGTTCCCCATTGTGTTGCAAAGGGCAGAACAAAATACAGGGCAAATATGCATCCTTTCAAAAACTGCTATCACAAGAAGAGAGTTGTTTGTTCAGTTAAAATCTAGGAAGTAATGTGCTGCCTTGTCCCTCATTTCTGCTTCTGCATCTTTGAAAGCTTTTCCTCTCCACCTTTTTTTCCCATGCAAATACCTGCCTCTATAGTCATGACAACTAAAGGAAAAGCTATGTTTAAAACAAACAAACAATTAATATTAATCAAATATTTATGAGCATGCATGATGAATATTTATGAAAAATATCAGTGTCTGCTGAAGATGTAAGATAAAAATCAGCTGTAAACTCTTTGTGTGAAAATAAAATTATAAGTAACTGTTAATTATGTGGCTACCATTATTAAGTACTATTGCAGCTGAGTGAACTTTTCAGATTATTTATTCACTTGAAGATAAGCTGACTGAAATGATTTGTAAGTTTAGCAAACTGTTTTGGCTAACAGCAAATCAGAAATTTTATTCCAAAATTTTCAGAGAAAATGTGGTGGTGGGGTTTTTTTTTATTTTTCAAATCAGTTCTTTACATCAGATGTGCCAAAGTGTAATTAAATATATATATATATATATATATATATGTATTTGACCCAGGTTCTTTTTAGAGACACACCAAAACTAATATCTGGTTGATACAGAATCTAAAATATTATTATTGGAAATGAACATAGTTCACTAAATTGGAACTATATATTGGTCTTATATAAAGCTCTATTGGTGGCATAGGATGACTCTAGTATTTCTGTGGGAAAAAGGGGATTTCTTTTTCTCTTGTGTGTCTTTGCACTTCGAGATGCATCAAGAGATCTTGAATACAGCAGATCAACTTTTAATGACAGTAGGCTAGCCTAGTTAAATCCAGACTTGAATTCAAGAGCATATTTTTAATAGTGAAGGTAATTAACTTCAAAACAATTTACCTAAGCATGAAACTGATTCTTCCTATCTTGAATGATATTAATTGAGATGGGATGTCTTTCTAAAAATATGCTTATGGTTACCCAGAAGTTATGGGTGGCATACAAAATTTTTTTGCCCATGATATGTGGGAGGTCAGGCTGGATGAATGTGTGTGGTTTCTCTTCCCTCCCCATCCCCGACATCAAAATCTAGGAATCTATGAATAGGAACAATCTAATCTTCAATCTAAAGTCTCCTCTTGACTTTTTTTCCTGGGTAGATAGTAAAGCTGTCAATCATGGACAGCCTATTTTATAATTTATCTCTATCAAACTGACATACAGTCAGCTTGGGAAGATGATGTCCGCACACATTGATATCAGTGTTTGGTCACAAGTTTAAGTGCCCAGTTCTGGAGCATTTTCTGAGGTTGATATTGTCATGTGCCAAGTAACTTCAATGCAATCGATGGTTCTGTTTATGAACCTGAAGCAAAAATCCTTGACATCTATAGAAAGATACCTGCTGAATTGGTGGAGTTTCAGGTCATACCACAAATGCATTACGATCAGACCCCAGAAACCTGGACTCAGGTGGGTCACTCCAGAGCCTTTTATCTTTTCTGGTAATGTGCTAGTGTACACCAGCACTGCTGGGGTGGTCAGTGCTGCATGTGCAGTCCGAACCTGGCAGCAGATGAAACCTGCTGGGCTCCTGAGACCTGCTGCCCTTGTGGGTCGCCTGGGCCAGCAGGAGCCTGCCTTTGCACCAGGACATGCCACAGTGTTCAGGAGGGACATCTCAGCTCATTAGACATGAGCTGTCTAGTCTACCCAGCTCTTTCCCTGGCATAGAGCTGGGAGGACAGAGGCAGGGACATATGCTGGGCCAGGCATGGAGCCCAGGCACAGTTAGAGCAGAGGGGGCTGAGTGCTCTGCATGGAAATCTCTGTTTGCTGGTGTATGCTGGGGGTGAAGAGTGGGACCTCATCTCCAGCCTAGCCTTGAGGAGGCACTTGAAATGCCAGTGGGCTTCTGTTTCCTCTGACTTCCCATGGACCGCATAGGGGAGGTGACTTGCCAGCTGCTCTGAGCAGCTAACGACCGAGGAAAGACAGCAGAGTTGAGGCTGCACCCACCTCCTGCCCCTCCACATCCCTCCTTGCTCTGCTGTTTGCAGGGGGCTGCCCAGGCTTACCGCTGCGAGCTGGAGAACTTCTACCAGCCACGTAATGGTGTGGTCTGCTTGGAAAGTCAGGTACTTGTAACCATAAATACACTACTTGGATAAGCAATGCAGCAGTAGTTAATGGGTTTGGAGCTGAGTAGTATTAACAACTGATTAATTTTGTTAGTATCTTCTATATTGGCTTTTTTTTTTTTCCCCTTCACTAATTGCTAGGGAGCTACCATTCATCAGCTGTCTCATAGCCTGCACAGTTTACCACTTAATTGGGAAGTTGATTCACTCTTACAGTCCATACTGAGATGAAGAAAAGTTATCTTGGTAGATGTATACTCATTATATAGTGTATAAGCACTACTTGTATATGTCAAAAACAGCTCTTTGGTGTCCTCAGAAAATGGTCTCCAACACTAATAAAAAGTTTTCATGTTACCTTTCAACATCAGTTCAAAGACGTCATTGGTGTCTGCATAAAAATAAGTTTTGTTGCAGAGTGATTGAATTTTAATAATCTCTTAGATTTTAGGACTTCAGTTCCAGTTTATTCCTGTCTTATTTTCTTTCTCTCCCTCCCTCTTTCAGCACTTTCCCCCTTAATCTCTTTCTCAGTAGGAGAAAACCTGCCTCTAGGGTACAAGTAGGAGGAGCAGAGAGCATGAAGGATCAAGCTAAATTAGGATGTCTTGAAACACAGAAGGTCACAACCCCACATTTTTCTGAGAGCAAATTTCCTGCTATTGACTCTGTAACACTAAGGAGGATTCAAACTGATTTAATTTTCAACCCCCCCTACCCACTCCCCCCCTACATTTTTCTTTTTCTCTCTAGACAACAGATGTCAATGTCTTTTTAAGTTGTTGATGATTAACTGCGAACATTGTACTGTTAAAAACTCCCAGTCACATTTTTCAAAATCTTCAGAAGTGTAACTGATAAAGTGCACACCACAGCAGTGAACATGATCTTATTGCAGGTTTTTTTGAAGTGAGAAACTTATTTTTCCCCTTTTCCTTCCTGCCTCATTTCAAATACATTTAAATTCCTCCTAAAATGTATGCATCAATTTATTAGAGTAGCATATGTAAAGATTTATCAAATGACTGGGTTTCTGTTTGTTTGTTTGTTTGTTTGTTTTCTGGGGGGAAGAGGGTATATGTGTGAATTTGCAGCACAACAGCCTTTGAAGCGGTGGCTTTTTTTGCAAGGATGAGATCTAACCTTGTCACTTAACTTATTCAGATCAAAGGCATAAATTCATTGGAGTAAATCTACACAAGCCCTGCCAAGGTGGACATCCTCATATAGGTGGAAAGGCTAATAGAAATGTGAAAGGATAGTTAACCCTGCCTTCTTCTCATTCTGAGCTTTTCTGAATATTTCCCCCATTGAATCTTTTTCTATTGTTGGGGTTTTATTTATTTATTTAAAGAGAAAACAAAATAAAGACCCCAAAGGAAGGATACTAATTTATTTCCTTGCCACGCACATGTGTCATGTAATACAGGGAGTATGCATGGGATGTTCCTATGTAAAGTCACAAAATCTTATTTTTGTACCTTTTTTGGTATTAGTGTGAAAAATGCACCTTTTGGGGGGAGAGAGGAATGATTTTTTTTTTCTTCCTGATTCTAGTGTGTCAATAACCTCCTCTCCTTTTCTTGTTTCGTTTGGGTTTTTATTTTTGATCGCTCTCTCGAGTTTTTTAACCTTCCTCCACAGCAGACCAAGAAGGATTGCTGCTACCTGCTAGGGTAACAGCAATTATATTTCCTCCCCTGTTTGATTCAGAAATAATCTAGATGTTGGAGCTGTCAGAAATCTCCTGACAAGGCTGTCATTGGGCCCGTGGCAGATCAGTTACAGCTAATGAAAAGAATTATAGGTGCGGTAATCTGTCACAAGAGCTGAGGGGCTATGGTTAATGCTACTGTAAAAGGCTGGGAAAACCAGTTGGAGTGTGGTCTGTCTAAACTGAGATCTTAATCTGGCAAATTCTCAAAACCTAAGCTTAACTTTATGCACCGGTGCAAGTCAGTAGGCATGCTTGCACAGCGTGCAGATATATGTATTTGCATACAGCTTTGCAGGTTGGTGTTGTTACAATGGAAAGTCTTCAAAGCTATTTGGTTTTGGTTTTTTTCCCCTCCTGTCTGCAGTGCTAATAAGCTTTGACTGGCACACGCTCCTTAAAGCGTTCTTAGAAATAGTCATTGTTTTAGTCCAGGTAAGAATATTGACTTTCAAAGCTACAGTTGGACTGATTAGCTGGGCCTTCTTTGTGGGCAGGTGAACTTAATTTCCACTCCCAGTACTGTACCCTGATATCTTGCTGCTCACTAATCATCTGAGAAATTCCCATGCCCATTGCCGGGTATTTTTCAGGAGCGTATAGAAAGCGGTGGGACCAGTGTGCCAGTGAATCACTTCCTTCTGCAGCCAGAGGCATTTCGTCTCAAAGAATCCACCAGGATACCCACAGGGCTGCTGCTTCTCTGCCCACCCTTGCTCCCCAGCATTCCCTTACACAGCTCAAGACACAAAAAGTATCAGTGGGATGAGGACATTAATGTGGTAGAAGACTAAACAGGTGCTTGAGAGAAGGCAGAGCTTTGAGTAGGGCTGGGAAAATGACAGCTCTTTAGAGTGCTCTGTTGCTATTTTAGCAGCAGGTTCTGAGTTTTCAGCTACTTCTAGGGTTTTTGTGGGGTTTTTGGTGGGGTTTTTTTGGCTAACACCAGAAGTAGCTCAGTAATAAAAGTTTAGTCTCGTTATTACAAAGGAAAAGAAATTAAAACTTATTGTTGAGGCCAGTAACTATGGCTAAAAAGGCTACTAGCTCCATGGAAATAGAGACATGAGAATAAGAATTTTAGGAAATTTCAAGTAAGCAAATTAGGAAATGTTTCTTTGGAATAACACAGAAGGAGGTATATATAATCTTTCCATTCTTATTTTCTTGACATCTCCTTGCTGAGACCCACTTTTTAGAGTGAAAAGGCACTCTGGGAAAAAACTGCCATATAACACTTTTTAAAAAGAGCTTAAAAAGAACAAACTTAATAGTTTGGGGTTTTTTGGTATTTTAAATAAAAGAAATGCTCACTATACCAGTAATTAGCCTCCTCAGGATGTGTGTACTATTAAGCTGGCTGCATGCTTCTTAGGTGGCCAAAAGGGAAGGCACTGTGCTTTCATCCTCTTACCTAATGCAACAAATCCAAGGTATGCACCAGTCGCTTATTAATGCACACCATGTTGAGGCTTAATGCTATTGTACTTGTTCTTTCTCAAGCTCCAGGCTGGTTGTACAAGAAAATGCTGCAGAACAGCCTTGGGAGCAAAAGTCGCAGTTAGGGATTATGTTCAAGCATTGAAGAAATTGTAAAAACCCTTTTGTTGTTTTCCTGGTTTTTGTTAATAAAGGACTGTTTTATTGGTTATACACTTTAAAGTAAATTTCTCAGTCATCTTTAGAAAAGATGGTTTCAGCCACCTACACGTCTCAGAAGGAAAAATAAACTGGGCTGAATTTTACCTGCTTTTCATATATCACTGTGATGTCAAAGCAACTGTTTATTCCTTAATGTGCCCTTCATTTTCCTATCGAAACAGCTTAGAGCAATCTAAATTTTTTTCTAGAAGTTGGAAGCTTCCTAACACAGCAGGTAGTCCATTCCTGAATAAAGCCTAAAAAGGTATCTCTGATGTTTTCATGATCTTGTACATCAAGAACGGCCATTAAACACAATCAGTGCTTCCAAAATGGAGGGAGGAGGGGAGGAAACCTCTCTGTGTAAAGGTCAGAGAGGGATGGAAGATGTATTTTTCATGATGTCACTGGACAGAAGTGAAAAATGGAGTCAGAAAAAAGAGCTTGCTGAAAACTGGAAAATTTCAAAATTACATTTTCTCCATTACAAAATGTGTCTGTTTTGGAAAAAGGCTGCGTTTGTTAAAGACCATTTTGCCCTACTCTTTCAACCAGCTCTGGAAAAGATGCACTTCTCCAGTCTGGTGCGTGTGTGAAAATGTGAAGGCTTCTGGTTCGAACATTTAGTATTCATTTGGGCAGAGAAGAGAGGCTGGATAAGGAACAGGGTATTTGTTGTTCCTGACACAGTGGTTGGTCCATCTCCTGTTTGGCACAGAAATAGTCCTTGGCTGAGGGAACGCACAAATGCACATTACTGGGCACCTCTGTGATGGCTGGCCGGGAGCCCATTCGCAATCCGTAAGCAAGGACTGCCGCTGAATAGAAATGGGGAAGTGGGGAGGCTCCTCCGCTGGGCCGAGAGCTGCGCCGCGCTGACCCTTCCTCTTCCTCGGCTCGCGTCAGGCTGAAGGTACGGCGGTTCCATCACGTCTGGCAGCTTCTCTTCATTGTTTTTTAACCAGCTGTCTCTGTCCTGCCAAAAACTGGAGGTAGAGCGATTAGGAGAATCAAAATGGATGGTTTGTAACATAAAGAGCTTGGGTTGTTGTTCTGGCTGTACGGCCCCGGGTAATACCGGCTGTATCTCTGGAGGGCGGTGTAATAAACAAGGCTGGTATGGTGTTCGGCACATTTTTATGCCAATCCTTATGACTCTTCTTCTTATTATCATCATGCTATTGTTATATCATAAAATTAAGTAAATTTAATCAGCTCAAAAATACCTGTTACCTTAACTAAAATCATGCTGCAAACACGCTTTAAAGGTGTACCCTTGCAAATGCTTTTGTCTGATCATTACCTCACAAGACCCCATGGGAAAAATTTGCAGGAGTATGCTCTAAGAGATTATAAATAAAGAAAATAATGGCCCCACTGCTGTATTTATACTCTGCACAATACATTTTTAATATATTAAACATTAAACGAAATAGATTAGGAGCCTGTGTTGATAGATTCACCTGGGTGGTTTTCAAGAAATGTGTATTAACTCACCTTTTGAGGGTTTAAGATGGTTTAGATATTTAGATATTTGCCTATCCCCCACCTCCATTCATTCCTATAGAAGCACAGTTTTCCAATTACAGGAAGACCTTAGGACGGGCGTGTATTTGTGCACACGTGTGTGTGTGTGTGTGGCTACTTTTTGTGGACACAGAAAACTGATGAGTACTTATGCTTGCCTGAATGAAACCAGATTCAAGGAACAAGTATCGGCTACAACTGTCTCTTCCATGGGACGAATAACTTATATCAGCATTCCTATATAAATGTTAATAATGTGTCTGATGTGATTGCTATCAAGCAATTTCTGTGCTGTGCCACAGACCTCAACCACAAGAGTCTACTAAATGAAGTCTTATCTGCCTTCTTTTTTTCCAGGTTGCAGTTATTATTATTTACTTTTTTTGGCTATGAAGTGACAAAAAAGTTGAGACTTTTTGAACTATGGTGAACATCTCTATTTCATAGGCTCATAATTCATGAACTCCTTGTCTGATTTACTGCAAATTTGGTAGAAAAACCCTACCTCAGCTTGAGACCTAGACTGCAAATCTTGAGGGCAATATGATTTGTGAATCTGGAATTTAGAACTGGGGATAGGAGCCAAATTTTTTCTTATAATGGAAATCCATGTTGTAGCCTTAATTAAGGGGACTCTTGCTGTTCCTTAATATATCTTTCCCAGCCCTTCAAGCCTCAAAATACAGATGTATGAGTAATGAATATTCCTTTTTGTATGTGGTGCCTATTTAAAGATCCTCAAGTGAAGTGACAGAGCTCCGTAGAGATAGGCACACCTGATTTACACTATCTTCATTGTGCACTCAGTATAGAGGAGTACTGTGTAGTCATGATGTGCTAACACTCTGTGTTTTGCAGAAGTCTCATCTTTACAGCAAACAGAATACCTTTTAAAAGGGAAAACTATCAATATACCCCAAATTGTTGCTTGCATAAAACCATGTGAAAGCCCTCGGTAGAAATAATTTTCTTGCACTTTCTGTTGAAGCAGAGCTGTAGGGGGGAAGCTGATGTGGAGAGATGCATCATGAATCTTTCCACTGTTTCATAGGAAATGGTTTCTTCCTTGCTGGGTTACGGCCATTTTGTTCAAATCTTGCAGTTCGTTTTCCGTCATTTTATCAGCTTTTCTTGAGTATATTAGCTTCCACTTTAACACAGTGGCTTTTATAAGTGAGATGAATAGTTCACTGCTTGGTTGTTGTGTCCTGGGGCATCTTCCAAATATAATTATCAAATGTGAATGTAATGGCTTTCTATTTTTTCTGTACCAGGTCCGCAGTATGATTATTTCAGCACAGAGTACTGTATCAGTTTATTACAGTATTAGATGCCAGTCTTTTGTTTGAGACCTGGAACCACTTATTTTTCTAATAAAATATTGTACACTATTTGCAACTTCAATATTCTTAGCTTTAGTAATGAATGAAAAACACAATCAAGGCAAGAATGTTTCAATATATCAAACTCATTCTAGTCATTATCAGAATATGGTGAGATGGGGAAGGACAATTTCACCCTGGAGAAATCACTGTAACCTATACACAGCATAGAATTAAGTAATAAAGAGCAAGTGGATGTACATGATATTTGATTTCTAGATAGATGGCGAATGTGTTCAGCTCTCCCATCTGTCCAGAAATGAAATGCTTTACCAATGAGTGGTGTTTTACTGCTATTCCAATACGACTTTTCTGCATGATTCTTTCTTCACATAAAATAAATGTCCTTTATGGAATTTAAAACTTTTCCCCTGGATTTATTAGGATCTTACTTTATCTTCTTTTTTTTTTTTCTTTGTAAGCCTGCCGATTATTGACCATAGGAGACTTCTTCCAGAAGTGTCAGAGGAGTCCAAGGGAGTTAGGCACCTCAATCCTACTGATTTTCAGTAAGAATGAGGTATTGATCTCCGTAATCTTCCTTGAAAGCAGGAGTTTCTCTCATTACTTAATTCAAAATGAGAATTATAATACTGAGAATATGCAAGCATTGCTCACAAAATAATCCTTTGACAGGGCAACTCATATGAAGAGAGCTAGTCATGGTAAGAATGATATTACATCCATTCCAGTTTGGTGTTCAGACCCCCATATACTTAATCAGCAAATCCACCTAGTGGAAAATCATAGTCCTGAAATTTAACCAACCACTAAAGGATGTATGAAGGAGAAGAAACTTAAAATAGATTGCTTCATCTTTCCTCCCACTTACAAAATACCTGTTTGGTTTGTTTTCCCTGTTCGAGAGAGAGAGAGAATGGTTTGGTTTCTATGCTGCAAAGAACCACTTTCACAGGAACTGCCTACATCTAAGATGCTTTAATTTCAAAGGCTTATTTAAGTTTCCCTATTGTTCATTTTCCAGGAATGTGCCTAGTTCCTTAAATGGCACAGTAAAAGCCTCTGTGTTGACAGGAAGCCTTTTCCAAAGGTTAATTATTTTATGAGAAAAGAAATTACTCCTATATTGCCTGTTAACCTTTGTTTTTTTCCTTTTTTTTTTTTTTAATTATTTCCTTCAGTTATGTGACTGCTTGGGAGTCACAAGAGCTTTTTTCACTTTCTAATTTAGCTTATCTCTTAAATATTTTTCTCAAATCTGAACCTTATCTTGTTAATCTTGTTTGTCCTAGAGAGAATAGATTAAATTCCTTTAACTGTCCACTTTATTAAATTTCTGGTATAATTTATTAATCTAACAAAATCAGACAAGTAGGAAATTTAATTGCTAAAAAGTGCATAACCCATTGCTACTGCAGACTTTCTCATAAATGTGTGTTACAGTTATGAAAGATAATTAAAATGAAAATTGTTTTCTTTTAATTAGGCTTTCATAATGAGCATTTTTCACTATCAAAATAATTAAGTTTTCAAATTATACACTTTTATTTAAAAATACTAACTATATAAGGTCCTTATCTTCTCCCCAGAAAAGGAATGGCTGATTTTGTTTCAATTTAATGTTCCTCCATGTTGACCAACCTTGGTAAGGTAGATAAGCACGCTGTTTCCCATTCTAGAGGTGAGACATGGAGGCAAAGTGCCATTAAAGAAGGTGTCCACTCTACCTCCTTGGTGCTATTGCAGGTGTTTCACAAGGATCCAAATTGCCTTAAATTAGGAGGTAGATTCTCTCAGTAGCTGCTGAAATAGGGCATTGGGACTCATGTAGCCTCCAAAATGGGTGTCCCAGTTACCCTGAGTTAGACACATCTGCAGAATGAATATCCTCGTTGTCCAAGATAGTGCACAAAGTCTTTAGCTGATCCAAAAAATACTTCCACTGATTTGGTTAACAGGCTTTATGTGGCACTCCAGTCTGGTGCGATGTTGGCAGTTCTCCGTGGTTTGTCTAGAAGGCTACAATCATGGGCTTTCAAGAGTGTTAGTCACCCCCATTATAATGAGCTGGAAAGGACCTCCAGGTACCTGACTAGCATTTTGAAGGCAGCCATTGTACCAATTTCAAAGGTATATTCTACCACTTGTTTTACACCAAGCCAAGTACATGCCGGCATCTGACTTTAGGGAGTTGAGTTGGCAGATACGATTAAGAAAACTGACAATGTATAAGTCAGTGCTGAATCTCTGTATTTGACTCAAGGAGATCCCGATAATTGGAAGCACTCATATTGGCATCAGCTTTATCAAATCAAGTGTTTGGTGTTCCATGCTCCACCATCTTCTCCAGCGCTATCAGGCACAGGTTATTTTTATAACTGTTGTCCGTCGCAATAAGACAGCAGCAGAATTCCTGGTGAACATATTGTACAATTAAGGGCTAATCTTCAGATATGTATAAAAGCTGGAGCTCCATTGAAAAACAGGCCTTGCTGCAGATGATTTAGGTTAGGGGGATTTGTATATGCCTTGCATTTTCTGCTTTTTATGCCACATTGTGGTGGCAGTGTTTTATTAGCTTTTTTTCTACTATTCTATGCTGAAGTGTATTTTCAAAGGTAATTTTTTTTCTTTTTTGATTTTGTTATTTTTATACTCTTCCTGTTCCCTGAATATTAAAAGGTGTATTTTGACTTTAATTATTTACCTCTTGTTACTAATTATGAGAGAAACTTTCTGAATAATCACACTGAATTTTCATAAGCCAGCATAGCTCCAGAAAGCTAAGAGATGTAGATGAACATTGACCAAAAGAAACAAAAAAACTTAACAAAGCACACAAGCACAGCCCTGAAACTGTTTAATTTATGTGCTGATTATGAGTTAAATGCCATTATCATTAGCTTGCTATTATTAATAACTAAGCAATGACTATTGTAGGCCTTGTTATAAAACCTATTGTAGGTTTTATAAAGGATGAGGCTGAAGGATGAATGATTTTAAACACCGAAGAAGCATTTAAACTGAATTGTCTGAGAGGGAAATTTGTATGATTCTAAGGTAAACTTTGCTATGAAATACATGGTTTACACTATGTAAACCTCAAATTAAGATATTAAGTACAATTCGCTCAGTGATGAATGAATTCAGTAAAATGCATACAGTGTGTGCCTAAGTTTCAGTATTCAACCTTCAAATCTAATAAAAGGAGATGTATAGGACTTTTATTTGGCTTTTGACATTGAAGTATTTTTTATGTAGTGATGAGCAAAACCTGTAGACAGGGTAATCATGGATGTGTTCAGGTGCTCGAGATGAAATTTACCTGGAGTTTCATGAACTCATATAAGAATAGATACTGCTTTGGGAGTTTTCTTTCTTAGTTCTGGTACATCCAAGTTACAGTGGAGTTGTGATAGTGTTACATGTTCTTACAAGAAAAAGAATAACAGTTTAAGAAGATGAAGAGTCTGACAACTTTCTTCAGCCTTAGATTTTGAAAAATCTTCTCATCTTGAGCCCCAAAATAGGGATGCTTCCTCCTACATGCCTCATTTTTCTGCACGTGCAAATTCCTTGCAAATCATGTCTGTTCACCCCATGTTTGGGTACAACTGTTGCCTATTTTCTTTCTTCCCTCTAGAAAAATATTCTTAAGATCTGTACCATTGCCCACTTTTTCAACAACCAAGTATTTGTGTGACTACACTTACCAAAATCCTTATGATTAGGATCACCTCTCCCTGTGTTGTGTCATTGTCTGTTTTTGCCTTCCAGCTGATATGCTTATTGTTCCTGTTTGCTATTGTAATCTTCCCTTAAACACAATACAAAAGCATTTTGCAAAACTTACCCCATCAAGAAAGGACAGAGCAGATCTTTATTCTGCAGGGCCATATGCCTCTTGGAGAAAAGATAACTGTTGGGAATGGTTTTCGCAAGACCTGGTGCTTTCAGAAGCCTATTAGAGGAGAACCCAAATGCCCGACTCATTCTTCTTCTTCATATTTTGTTCTCAGAGAAAAAGGTTTTAATATAACTGTCTGAGACAACACAGTATCTTCTAAAGGATCAAGGTGTCATAAAAGTACAGTAACAGCTGTCAGAAAACCGAGTTTGCTACTCAGTAGAATGCTGTGCAGTCCAGTACATAATTAGCAACATATTCCCCATCTGAGAAACAGAGATGAATAAAACAGGTTGTCACAATTTTAAAAGAGCTTCAACCCAGCTTGTGATATTCTGCTTACAGTTTTGCACAAGCAGTCATTCTGGCCAGGATTTTTCTGCTTGCCAGAATTTGTGCCTGGGAATTACAGCTATCAGAGTTGCTTCTTATGAATCCTCTTTGTATGGTCCAATTTGGGCTTTCTACAAATGAAATCAGCCTTCTGTGACCGAGAGTGTTTTTTCTTTCTAACCCTCAGGCTAATGTGTTGTACTTGAGAGACATGTGGAATGGCTCAGCAACTCTTAACTCTGGTTAGAGAGCTGATGAACATCCAGGATTTACTCCGGCTATGGACATCGGCTGCAGGTGTTCACAAAGTTTTCAAACCCCAGCATCTAATCTGTAAAACTCCTTGGTTAGAGGTGTTCTCATGATAACACTGGTTAGTAGGAAGTTGGAGGAAAACAGTTTTTTCTAACATTCCTGCAAGGGAAAGTAGCTTCCAGGGCACTCTGTCTATCAATTATTCTGTTCAATATGTTGTGAAAATGTCTTGGTAAACATATCTTCATTTTTGCCTGCCTAGTTCACTCCAGTCTAAGCAAGTTCTTGGGTTACAGGTTTCAATGGGTCGGTGACACAATGTGGATGGAAGGTTTTTTTGAGCCACAAATTCCATGGACACTTTCCATGTTGCGGTAATATTCAAGCTTGTTGCCACATGAGCAAGGTCTCTGGAAGTTACTTGCTTGTTTTCCACAAATGCCACCAGAACTGTCTGTTCTTCATTAACTTTTTCACAAGGTGGGAACAAAGAAAGGCCAATAGTTTGTAAAGAGAGTGTGCTGCCCACAGATCCAGCGACTGGCCTAACAGACTTCCTCAGAAAGTGGAAATTACAGTGATTTTCCTCTTGTTTTAACCATGTCTAACAAATGGATTATCTGCAATGTATCATGTTTGCTTTTTCTCATTTTTGTACTTGGATTTTATTTTATTTTATTTCTTTTTCTTTTCTGTTGGGATCGCTTTTCTCTTCCAACTCTACAGACACAGCCAGGTAGGAGCCCTGAAGGCCAGAACAAAAAGTTCAAGGGAGGCACTGGGGGCCAAATTCTCCCGTGATCCGAGCTATGCCTGACTCCATTGAACTCAGTCAAGTGGCACAAGGTATCGAGCAGGCTAGAAGCTGGCTCTTAGTAATGCTATCGACTCCTACTGACTCTTATCTTTGCTCAATCTTTATGGCACTGTAGGAAAGCTCATTTCATCCTCCTTTTAACTGAGCTTCTGATGTAGCCATTTTTCAATGTCACTTACACACCTACAGGGGTGTGTGGGGGGTCTGCAGGGCTTTTTGGCTATTGAAAAGGGTTGGCTACGGGGTTAGAGCCTCACCTTGGGAGAGCAGTGGTCTTTCCTTAGTGCCAACACTAAACTGGAGTTGTCCAGGGAATTTTGGAAAGTGCTTTCTGGACTTTCCTGCTTTAAAAGAACTCTCAGTCTTTCTGACTGTAGCCGCCTTTGATTTCTGGGAAATGACCTGGTTTATTTGCTGAATGGCAGGCTCCCCACCGTTCCTCTCCTCCCCAGTCAGAGAGACTCCTGTATGCCTTCCATTGTCCATGGTTTGCTCTGAGCATTTGCCATTTTTGTCTGCGTGTTTGATCACCCGCGTTACACCAAAGTTACCAGAGCTCTAGAGAATACACATACAACTGCATCAAAAGGCTCTTTGAGGATAGTGAGTCCATTGGTGCACACACGACTGTAACACCTGGAAAAGTGTTCTTGCTGTCACTCTTCTGCATTGTCTCATTTTGCCTCTGTCTGGCCTTGTGATAATGAATCGCGTTCTATATACTGTACCCTTGCCTTAACTTGGGCTGCTGTCCCTTCAGCCTTACTTAGAAGCTTGACTGAGTTTGGAAAGGGAATCAGAAGATGTGTTTTTAACATTTCCTGCTACTTAGGTCTGCTACACAGGCATAACGTCATATTACACCACTGCACAACTTGCTATCCCCTCTCTACAGTTAAGGAGTGGAAAGCTAAATAAAGCTTGAGGAGGTGGGGGGGAACGACAACAGGGAATTTAAATTGATTATGTAGTCCCCTATGCAATGTTAGAATACTGCCACATCAGAGAAAGGGCCTCAGAATGAAATATGGTGTCCAGTTTTAGATACTGTACTTGCAGAAAGATGTGGTCCAATGAGAGGTACTCCAGAGACTGAAGGGTATGTTGAGTGATCAAGGACAGAACATGCAGGAGTAGTTCAGTCAAGAGAAGGAAGGGCTGGGATGGAAAGCACCTGCTTATATTACATGAAACATGAAAAAAGGACTGCTATAAACAAAAAGGGAATAAGCTGTTAGCTGTGCCCAGTGTGTCAGAAATAAGGTGTTTGATTTCAGCAAGGGGGATTAAAGTTATGTATCAGTCAAAGCTTGTAAATGGTCAGGATAGTAAAGCATAGGAATAAATTTTCTGGAAAGAAGGGCAAATCTTCACTGATGGTCTTTAAGAGCGGATTAGACAAACATTTGGTGGTAAAGAAATAGTTTATAACTGATTTTGTCTTGGGGTTGGAGGGTGCAGCAAGGGACTCCTTGAGGTGTATTTCAGTCTATTTTATATAATTTTTCATGCTCAGAGCAGAAAGCGGTGGTGAGACAGGCTGTATGCATCCAAGGAAAGAATTTTCTTTCCAAGACCTTTCAAATGTTAGCTGTCCCTCAATCTCTCCACATGCAAATAATGGACTTTAATTTACAGGTACCACATGTACAGTGTGTTATGTAGTGGACAGTGTTTCCGAATAATGCAATGAAAGATGAACTTTTTTCCATGCCAGTAAGCTTCACACGCTGCTTGTTGCACTGCTTGCAGCACATTCCAACTTTGAACTGCTGAGGTCTACATAAATTCAGGTTATCCATACAGCCGTGCGGAAAATCTCCAAGATGAGTTCTGTATTAACAGCAAGAAAGGGTGAGTCAGTCAGCTAACTTAATGATCTGGCCCATAATTTGAATCCATTGAAAGTTGTCTGTAAGCACCTCTGGGAACAGAGATCAAACATGACCTTGACTTATCGTAGTATGAATTAAATAATCTTGTAATATTTCTGACACTCACTGTTGTCACACAAACAGTTCAGATTAGCAGAACAGCATAGTTGTCATCTTGTAGCACACTCAAGATACCTTTCAGTGTACTCTTTCATTTCTTTCAAAGGATGCTCTTACCACTGTTTTTGATTTCCTACATTAAAGGACTTAGAGGACCATCTTAACAATGTCAAAGCTCACACAAGGACAATGCATTTCAGATGTATTATTGTACTTGCATGATGACTTTCCTTTTTATTCTATTACACAAAAATGATTTCTGGTTATAATGGATGACATGTAGCCTTGACACTAAGGGGGTAGGCAGTACCCAGTCCAGTATTGAAATACAGTCAGTTCTCCAGACCTGTATTCAAATACAAAGAATAAGACTTGTCTCTTTCTCCACATCATAGCATTTCTTATTTATCCCCTGGACCCTGGCCACTATGGATTTTTATCTATGTGATATGTTGTTCCTGTGGCTAGTTAGGTTAAATCCAACCTCCCTGCTTCCCACTACCCGTTCTTTGATGTAACTTATTTTTGTCAAGACAATAATATTTCTTTCTCAATATTTTTCTTGGGGTTTTTTTTGTTTGTTTGTTTGTTTGTTTCCTATTAGGTTGGAAGGTAGCTTTCAATGCTCTTTGCAGAACAAAGAAGTGAAAACAGTAGAAATAAGTAGCAGGGTCTATTCGTCCCTTTAGAAGTTAGGGCTATTTCCTCTTTGTGAAACAAAAGGGCAGAGAATTAGGAAAGACAAAGCTTATAGACACTGAATGCATCCCATTTTTTTTAGAATTATGTTCTGGTTTGCCTTTTTTGAGTGGTTTCTTTGCCGTCTTGCTTGAACTGGCAGAAGATCTTAACAAAAGGGGATGAATTACTATTTTTTAGAGCTACAACATCATCATAACATATTGTATCAGAAGCCAGCATAACCTAATGAGTCACAAATGGAAGAGGTTTAGCCAATCAATTAAAAAAAAAAAACCCTTCTCCATAAGCTGCTTGAGGCAGTCAGGAGAGCAGCATATATGGTGTAAGCAGGTAATTTCAGTCGATGTAAGCATATAATTTAAATTAATTATGATTTCTTTCTGTCTGCAAACACCTCATAACCTACACATTTCAACCAATACTTTCATTTGGCTCCGCACAGCACACAGTGATTTAATTTTATCGTAGAGCCTCTCTTTTTATAGATGCTGAAGAATGGAACCGATATGAGTGTTGAAGGTTGTGTAGTACAGAATTATATTAAAATATTTTACTGTTTCTTAACTGTAGGAAATTTTCAGTCTTCCAAACTGAAATTACTGTGCTTCTCTTAGGAATTGAAAAGACTTCCTAATTTTTAACATTGCCTTCAAGTCAGAAGTTCAGGACCATGATTTGGAGAAATATATTTCCTCCCTCCATTTTCATGGGTTAGTAAATGATGTCTCAAATTGCTGAGGAGCAATGTGGTACAGTATCATCACCCTTGGCACACAGTCATTTGCAAAGAATATATCTTCTGTGTGCTGTTTGCAAAGAGAACAGGGAAAAAGTAAAACCACAGTGCCTATAATTCAACAGACTTCAGGGAACATCAAGCCAAACCTCACTGTAAGTTGACATCACCTCAGTGAAGAAATCTAGCTTCATGTTACTGTCAATAGGTATTGTAGCATACTTGGTGTCAGCTTCTTCATGGAACAGAGGATTTTACTTGCTTCTTTCTCCCCACTGTAGCACTTGTTATTTATTCCCTGCACCCTGGCTGCTATGGACATTTATCTACATGATATGCTGTTTCTGTGGCATGTTAGGTTAAACCCAACCTATTGTATTTCAGCATACTTGCTGTCAGCCTCCTAGCACAATAGGAGACTTTGCTTGTATGAGTTTTTATGTGCATGCACGCACAGACACGCACAAGTGAGTAATACAGCACCAGGTATGTATAGCGCACCTGTCAAATGTATAAAAACAGAGTGGATACAGCTATCTGAAAGAGATAGTGTCAATCAGATCTGTGAGAAGAGGGGGGTATTGTAGTAGAAGGCATATCTGCCGAAAGCAGGTAATTTTAATTATCTAAGATAGTTTGAACTTATGAATAATTTATTACCCATAGAAGTCTTTTTTTAAGGCTTCTAATCCTGGTGAGCCTCTGATATTCAGATCACAGTCCCTGATGCTTCCCTATTTGAACTGTTACTCTGGAGGCACGGGATGGAAACTATATGTTTCTCTGTAGCTAGTCAGCATAGATTGAGTTGTTTTGACAGCCCGGCATGAGACTGTAATAGTCCAGCTAAAGATCTGAAACATACAACACACAGTGGAAAATAAAACATTTCCTTGGACAGTGACAACCCACTGAACAATACAACACACTCCAGCACAAATAAAGGGGAGTTTGGGGGTTGGCTTTGGTTGGTTGGGGCAGCCTTTCTCACAGCTATGAAGACAGCAATGTTTTCCTATAGGTTGATACCAATTAAGAGGAAAAATGCTATTAGAGTACACTAGTTAGGAGTTCAGTCACACCATTACTCTGTTTGAACTCTTCTGAAGCTTGCAATTTGTGTGTTTCCTGCAGATTTGCTAGAATTTAGCAGCTAATTTCCCCCCCAAAAAGCCTGTTTCTCTCTAGGCCGCCTGTCCTGAGTGGGACAGGACTGCAGCCTGGCATGGGGGAAGGCCAAAGGCTTGACAGCAGAGGCACCTGCTCTCCCATGCACTTAATCCACCTTTTTTTTTTTCTTTTTTTCTTTTACAAGTGCCTAAGCAGCAAAGAAGGTGGGGAGAATAAGTAAGAATGAGGAGCAGGTTCTTGGAGGAAGAGGTGGGAAGGGAAAGACAGGAAAGCATCCAAGAGGTGGGAAATGCGCGTAGGGTGTGGGGCATGCGTGTGTCATGAGGTAGGCAGGTTGGATGGAACTAAAGAGTAGCTGAGGGAGCAGAGAAGAAGCTGACTTCATCCGAGTGGTTAGAAATAGGGCAGGCCTCCCTAGAGCTGCTGAGACGCCTTTACGCTCAAGTCTTAAGTTCTCAATGAAGGGCTAGGGGCTCCACTAAGCAAGGCACTCAAGCAAAAGCCTAAAACTGGTGACATACCTACGGGTCTTAGTGAACCGTGGCTGAAGGTGAACCATGGCTTAAGTCCATCTGTAAGCCTCTGCTACATTTTCAGAGGCTGATGCATATGACAGAGCAGGATTTTCTGTCTGTATGCATCCTTTTGAGGTGATGAATCTGGAGGCCTGGAAAAAGGTGTTCAGACGTGGGCTTCGAGAGCTTAGAGGAAACCAGCATGGTGTGGAAGGGGACTGAGGAAACCCTAAAGTCTTTGCCAGATTCCCTTCTCTGCCCCAAGCCCCCAGCCCAGCCACGAACAGACTCAGGAAATGGGGAAGGTCTTACCTCAAGTGAGCAGTTCCGAGGTCAAAAGCCAGCGCTGGATAATGCTAGCCCACAAAAGGCACAGGATGATAATACACAGAGCATGGAGGTTAGGTGGAGAAGCTAAAGGAAATCTGTCTTATGTAATGCAACGCAATCTGGTACTGCTTTCCTTGTTAAATATATTCTGTCCCTTGTTAACTATACTACTTTATTGTCTAACGCATATTGTAAAATGTGCAGGATTCGCAAAGTAACTGAGGTTTTGCTGTGGGAACTCTGCTGAATTGTTTTATTTTTGCATGCTGTGTTTCTCTAAAGCAGTAATGCAGTGTTGCTGAACTGTACAGACAACATGTATCTAAAAAAGACACAGAAGAACGTACATAGGCAAACCCCCCTCCCTGCACAACCCTGGTGAGGATTTTGCTGAATTTCCAGTTTATAATCTGACTCCAGTGCCAGCCTTGCCACCAAATTATTTTAAAATGAGTTGTAGAGAAAAGCCTCTTGAGGCAGTGAAACAGCAGGTGGCCTGCTTAGTTTGTTGTGGTGGCACCTTATGAATAACTCAATTGATCTCCATATGCTTCCATTCACTCTTGCTCACAGCAATACTACCTTAAACACTGAGCACTCCAGCATCTGATAGCAAAGGCTTTATTCACACAAAAAATGACATACTGGAAGGAAAACATGTTTCACTGCAGACATTGCTTTGTCATCCAAACCCATTTTCAGTGCCAAAAGCTGATGCAAAGCTCAGGTACTGGAGCAGTGAAAAATGAAAATTCTGTGACTTGTTTTGCAATGATATATTAAAATAGGCTCTAAGATCACATAAGAGGTGTCTGGTAGAAAAATATGAAATTCACCTATACAGAATTATTTTCTCCAGTTAGTGGTTCGTGAAGTTTCTGAGGCTAATGCTTGTATGTGGCAAATGCCCTAGTAGTGTCCCTGTCCCTGTCCACATTTAGCAGACTGTCAGGTATTAGGAGAGTAGGATCTTGTATTACCTGTGCGCTGGAGTGTGATCTAGGTTTCAAAGCTAATGCTGAAAGGAACAAGCGTGTTCACATGTCATGGTGATACTAATGTGGTTCTGATCTGACTGTCTGATACCAGCGCAGTAGCAGCTTGTCCTCCTGAGTGATACACCTTCCTTTTAGCAGTGTGTGTTTCCTTCAGTGCAGTGCCACGCTGATGCAGCCCTACCTCTTCCAGTGAAGAGCTAATATGACCATCATTCATTTAAGCGTAGCATAGACCTGGTGTACTGAGGTGGCTGTGTGTCAAGGAAAAAGTATAGATGGAAAGATTAAACAAAGCAAGCTGTACATCCTGCTTGGAAAGGCAAGCACCCAAGGACAGCATATAATGCTTTATGTCTTACTAAGGTTTAGTCACCACCTGCCTGTGGAATAGGACCATAATAAAAACTTGATGATGTACAAAAATGGGAGGGGGGATTAATATTTCCTAGATTTGAGATACTTAGGTACTTAACTTAGATGGTTAGTTGTCTTAATCTCCCTAGTTAGTTAGATGAGAAAGAAACTTCCCCAAGAACTGTAGCTTAAGCTTCTGTCTGAAATAATTACGTGGAGGAGCCTTTCTCTTCCACTGCTGTTAAAATTGTCTGAATACTCTCCACTTTCATGGGGTGATCCCTGCAGACTGTGTCCAGCAGTGGCTGCAAACAACATGGTAGTACAAAAAATGGCAAGAGACTCTCAAGTGACATGCATGGGAAGTAGCTGTACACCAGGAGGTAAGGATATAGCATGGTGGAATTGGGATCATTCTTTAATTCATAGCATTGTGCACATGTGGTTATTCCCAGCCCTTGGATGATAGTTCATACCAAAGAAAACTACAAATGTGTGCACACAGCTTTTGCACCAAGCAGATAAACCTGAATGAAGCCACATGGTGCTGTAACTGGGATGCATTTGGTAGCAGGGATGATTCTGGGCTGTGAGTGCATGGTAGCGGAAGATGCCTGTTGGTTGCACAGAATAGGGCATTGAGCCTTGGAAACAGGTGCTACTAAAGGTGCAGTCTTGTTCCTGATGTTTCCCTGTTGGCTAGTTTATCCAAGAGTCTTGTCTAACATCTGATTTACATGTCATCTTTTTCTTCTCACAAGCTCAGCATTAACAATGGAGGATGTAAGTGTGCTGGCACGATGGATATAAAAATAAATGGGTCTCTGTCAAGTCCAGTAATCAAATTTCTTGAATGACTCAGTTTAGATCACTGCATGTCTATGCTTTAGTTTTATGCTATAGCTTGTTATTGAGAAACCCTCTCCAGTGCAGCGTCCTTTAGCAAACGTAGTCGCAGGATTATTACATTGCTGTCTTTCGTATGCTACCCTGTTGACTCAAATTAATTCCAGATACACTTAGAACCCCAAATTAAGTATGAAAATGTGGCTTTAAGATGAACAGTCATCACTAGCTCATTTTAATGATGTTTTTCCTTTAAAATAATCTGCTTATGTTATTTTTGTATAGCTATGAAGTGGCTGAGTGATGCACTGAGTCAAGACTGGCCACTTATTGCTACATATCGTGTCTCAGTCTGATTTGTTGATGGATATGAAAGATGACAGTTTTTAAAGGGAATGTAATATATATTCAATGGAATTTATATATTTTAGCTTTAGTACATACTTTGGTTTCATGGCATTTTCTGTATTTATGACGTGATTTTTTGTTTCATCTAAAATACTGATATTGGCCTGCAGCTCAGCTATGATTCATGGTAGCAAAAATACCTATTTTCAGAAGCAAATGTTCTCTAGTACTAGTAGGATGTGCTACAGACTATATAATAACATTATGAGAAAAGTTCCCAATATGTATTTAATTGTTCAGTTGAGGTTACTCAGCATGCATGCTCTTTTTTTCTTTTTAATACTGTGCTATATTTTTCTTATATTATCCCCAAACTCTTTCCAATCCAGCCTTCCTTAATGAATCAAGCCTTAGAATTATTTTACTGTGTTCTCTGGGGAGATATCTTTCTAGTTTGAATACATACAAGATTACACTTAGAGAACTGCTAGATATGGAAATGTCTTTAAGAGATCTCATCAGTTTTATACCTGTATCTGTCTATACCTGTATCTCTACTAGAAAACAATTAATTCCTTCACAGTCCCTTACAGAATAAGTACTAGGAAAATATTGAAAATCACAAACACTATTACAAACAATAACTAATGAAAGATAGAATATTAACAATAATAAGTCAATTCACTCCAAATAACTTGGTGCTTGGCTCCTGGATTCAGTAGTTTTCTTTTACATGGTCAATGTACATGAGCAGCAGTAATTTCACTTCCACCTTTAATCTGGGTGATGAGGCCCAGTTGTGTGGAGCAAGTAATGTTGCTACTGCTTCCCTCTGAGATTCTGCAATGAAGCCACTTTATAACTTGTCTAAGGTGTCTTTGCAGCCCATCTTACAAATACTACTAGCAGTTGTGCTGAATTGCTGTGATGGTTCAAAGCAGGTGCTCTCCTGGCCTACCTCAGCAGTTTGCTTTCCTATCCACTTTAGCTACCTAAGGTTAATTTATGTGTTGCTTTTACACATGATCCAGTAGACAAAATTTAGTTGTGTCAATGCAGGGAGTTTGCATGGTTTGGGTTTTTTTTTTTTTTTCCTGTAGCCTGAATGAGTAGTTTGTAGGACTATGTGTTAATGGGGTGTGTACATGAATCACTGACTGTGTCTGCATGTTGGAGAGGAGAAATTTCTGAAGACACTTCTGGAGACACATCAATAAGAAGTCTGCATCATCTATGTCACCTTGATTCCCCAGTACACTCAGTCACAACTTCAGTCGGTTATTGGGGTTAACATTAAAGTGCAGGAGAAATCCCACAAAAATTATAAAACACATTAACAATTCTATGAACAAATAAGAACTTTAGTTTCTAGTTATTTTGACTTTGCTATGTATTGGGGGTTGGGCAGGGAGGAGGAGGAGGAAAAAAATCTCAAAGTTACCAGATCCTCTAATAGCTGTTGATCCTTTATTTCACGAAAACTCAGGTGTGTTGTGAATCTTCCCATGGGAATATGTTACTCCATATTATTGGAGGTATTTCAAAGTCCCAATGAAGCAGAAAACTAGAGTGTTGAGCTCTTTCCAGACATTGCTCTCTCCTGCTCGTCCCACTGCCACAACCCCATACCTTTTTCAAAGGTAATCAGAGCAACAGCAGCCACTGATAACCTGAAGCTATTTGCCCCATATAATGCCCATCTTGTCCTGGGCTTGAGTAAAATCCAGAGAAACACCTGCTGTTATTTTCTTTCTTGATTTAACCTCAGATTCAGTCAAGGTGGCTGTAAGTCCAGTATTAGTTCTCCCATCACCTCTTCAGTCAGCTAAAAGACCCAGTTTATGTAATTTCTGTGACTGGGATGACAGTTCAGAGGCTCATTGTCCCTCTCCCCCTCAGTGCCCGACTAATGAGCTGTGCACCTTTATGTTTGCATATAATTTTTGCAGAGGTTGATTGTCTATATGCACTTAGCCTGGCAAGCAGCTTCCATTCTAACACACTATTTTATCTCTACCTATAGCTTTGTCTTGGAAAATTAGACTGTGAAAGCACTGAAGCACAAGCTTAAATCTGTCTCTATGGAGGAAAGCACTCAGACATGTGCTTAAATGTAAATATGTGCTTAGATCCTATCATTAAGTCAAAGAGACTCAAGTGCATGCTTCAAGTTAAGCATATGCTTACATCCTTTTTGAATAGTGATGCCTTCCTGAATTGGCACCTTAACTTGGCCAGAAAATTGCCACATTTCCTATGAAAGAAAGGAAGTATTTCTGCAAAGTTCAAACGTGCGTTGTTAGATTTTTTGAGTTACACGTCATTTAAAAATATGCTGATTTGAAATTTGAATTTCTGTCTTAGCTTTTCTTTTCATCTGTCTAGCATAAAAGTGATCTGTTAGCACTCAAGCTTTTGAGACTGGTCATTTACAAGGCTACAGTTAATACCTTGAACTTTTATAACAAATTATAAGTAAGTTTCTGGAGAAGCTCTAAAATCTGATTTTCATGTTTGATTCCAGTTGCTGACTCTTAAAGATCATGTGTAAACTCAATTTGGAGGCACAGTTTATCTGACTAGTTGCCAGGAGGTACTCACGCATTTACCTGGTGTTGCTCTTTGATGGAGGCATAGGACTGGACTAGACAGAGCTCTTAGCAGATCAGAGATATCATATTCTTAGTTCCCAGTCAGTTTTAACTTCTTCAAAATAAATTAATTATCTATATTTGGAGGAAGTAGATGGTGATGAGGTTACAATCACATTGGTACAGATATCTGGGAACAGATCCAGTTCATATGGCTCTATGCTGTTCATATTCATGTTTAAACACTCCTACTAACATGTAACTGTGTCAAAAGAGTGTTTTTTCTTTAGCGCTGAGTTTGATGTGGATCAAAATCATGTGCTGCAGGTGTGAATATGTTGGCTTCTGCTAACAGTATTAGAAGTACTAGAAGGATACTTTTATAGTTAAGAGCAAAGAAAGCTTGCTTTGCATTGAGCAAGCTAGAGCAAGATGAGCATGACACATGCATAAGGACGTGTTTTAGTTTTGAGACATCTCTGTGCAAGAAGTCAATGAAACATGTAGCCTTTATCACTACATCTTCCCTACTGAATTTAATGATTCTGGGATAGTTCTGGACTAATGAGCCCAAGCGGTGCAGAAAAGCTCTGCTTCCACAAAAGGAACTCTCCTAGCCTCCAAAATCAGGTAGCTACATGTAAACTGCGTCTTACAAATGGTCCTTGCCTGCGTTTAATTCCTGAACTGTAACTGGGCATCGTTTAGGAAAGTATCAGTTAACATAGGCCAGATGTGCACCAGGCACTGCTCTAACAGTCTAACAGCACAGACAATCGTGTTTCAGTGGCTGGGAGGACTGCCTAGCACCGTTTAGTTTCCTAGCGTGTTTGTAGCCTATAGGGCCAACACTCATAGCAGTGTGGGAGGTAATCCTTGTGCTTTCCCAGAATAAATCGGGTGGATGTTAGACCCTTGGAATGAAAACATGGAGACAAAGTTTATTTGAAGTCCTATAGACTCTGCAATGCTCAAAGCTCTTCCTCTGTGGAGGAAGGGAAGTCATGGCAGCTGCTAAAATGGTCCTGTTCCAGAGTAACGTTTTCTCCCTTTGCCAAAGGGAAAAAATGCAGAAGTTTTGAGTGTTAGAGCTTGGGATCTCCTGTATTGTTCAGGCATGGCAGGCTTCCTGCAATCTACTTCTCGGTTTGGTGCAATAGCTGAAAAACAAGGGCAAGAGAAGGTGATTTACATAGTCAGTGGCCTTCTTGCTTTTTAAGGTTGCATGGTATCTTGTCTGGCTAGCTTTGCAATCCTCTTTGCTCAGACTGCAGTGGCTGACTTTCAGCCCTCTCAGCCCCGAATGACTGACTGGGCTTCAGAGAACTTCTCTCATATTCCCTTGATTCCCCTTCCCCTGCATCCCCAGCACTTTCCCTACAACTGGAGCTCCAAGTGGGAAGCAGGGTAAGGCACCTTCCCCTTACACTGAAGGTATCAGCACCGAGGAGTGCATCCCTGACACTGGAGGAACCACCAAGGGCAGAGGTTTGGATCACAGGTGGTGGAATAAAATGGTAATTCAATTGCTGAGCTGAGGTGGAGAGTTAGAAATTGCTCCTGAACTCTCCCAGTGAATTGGGAATACTGCTGCTTTGCTATTTCAGAGACTTTAGATGAGATGAAGTTCATTAATGCATGAAAGGTGTTTAGACAAAACTGTGGTGAGTGGCAATGTGAAGTCAATGCCTCTATCAGTAGTAGCTTGTGAACTGTTTTACAGTCTCTCTTATAGTGTTTTCTCTGTCTCAGATTATGCCATTTTTTTTCTTTTAGAGAGATACCATCAGCAGGAGGCTCAGAAATGTCAACTGTAATTAAAAATGTAATTTTCAAAGGCATTTTGCAGTTTATTCACATGGTAAATGGTTTCCTACCCTCTGAACTTTCAGCCTGCTGAGCTGAGCTGAAGAGTTAGACATTTTCTTAAAATCCTTACATTCTCTCACAAGCGTAACAAGGCACTTGTCAGCTGAACAAGTTGGCAAGGAAGAGTTCAGCTAATGGTGTAGAGCTTGAAAACATAAAAAAAGGAGTTTGTTTGTTCACCAGAGTTTTCATCCCTGTCAAATTACTGAAACTTCCATTCTGCTCTATTTTAATATTTTAGTCCTTTGTTTCTTCTCTCGCTCCTTTTCTACTTCAGACATGACTTTCTTGTTTCTCTGTCCAAATGAAAATACAATCCTATTAACCTCTAGTCCCATCTAAATCCATCTTTTCTCTGGTGTCTGATGCCCTAGGCCTGTCAGATAGCTGATTATACTTTAGATGATTTTCTTTGTCTGGTATCTGACACCTAACAATCTGAAATATTTTTTCCTTATTGACATCTCTGTGAGGAAAGGAAGTGCTATTATTAAATATTCATTAAACAAGAGAGAGGCTGATTCCATAGCCCAGTGATTAGGGCAGTCACCAGGTTCATGGTAGCCTCAAGTCACTCGTCTGTCATTACTCACGCAATGTAATCGAGCAGCTGGGGGACTGCCTTACTCAAAGAGAATATCTTGTTTTGAGCTCTTCTGTGGGATGTGGAAGGTCTCACGTCCAGTTTCTGCCCCACATTGGGGTTTGATTCCTTACTTAGGACCTCTCGTTTAGGGCTAACTCCACCCCTACCTATTTTCCCTGTACTCCCAGCTGCCTGCTTGTAGGTTCAGTAAGGCTCTACTCCCTGTTGCTGGCCTACCCTAGCTCTGCTGCCTAGACTGACAGACGACAAGTTCTAGGATATTCTCCTGACCCTTGTGAGAATCCCTCTGTGAAGGCTTAGGCTGAGCCAGAACCCCGAGTGGCTTAGGAGTTTTGGGTGGTGTCAGTGGTCAGGTGGAGTTGGCAGTGCAGACTGGCAGCAATGCAGAGGTTTGTGAGACTAGGTGGGAGCTAAGCGAAGGTTTCGAGACTTGCCAGCGATTTACATCACAGACAGAGGTGCCTGCTACCTTGGAAGAGTAAGGTAAGTCTATCAGGCTAAATCTCTTACCTGTCCTCGGGATTTGCCTCATAAATGAATTGTACAGAGAGAGGGAGTTGAATGTTGGAGGAAGAAAGACATAAATGCAGTGCATTGTAACTTGGAGTAGCTGTTAAAGACAGTGAATTTAGTGCATTAACTGAATTAACAAATTAAAAAAAAAGGAGGGTGAGGGGAGAAATTCTGTAATTAACAAGAGCTACTGGTGATTGCCATTAAGATTATTTGTTTATTGTTTCTCTTTTCTGGACTGTAATTTATCTTTGTCTTTTTAGACTTTACACTCTAGAGCAAAGATTTTCTTCCTGTGCTTAGAAAATACGCCACTGTAATGTAAATGAGTTTCTGTAAAACACAGACCATACGCCTCCCCCCCATCCTTAGCTTTTAAGGTTAACTAATACTCAAACCTCAGACATATAGTTAAGCATTCTCTTCTTCACAGAATTGTTACCAAAACTGCACCAGGCTAGTCTCACATCTAGTAGAAAGCTTGGTGCTTCTTATGTGTGAAGCTCAGACTTTATGTGGGAAGACAACCCTAAGACTCTGCCCCTGCAGCGTGCTGCAGATATGTAGAGTTTTGTACCTGAAGTCATTGGCACTGCCCACACATACTGGAAAGTGCACTGAAAGACTATAGCATCACTGGATCCTAAAAGACTAATTCCTTCAGAAATTTAGTATCCAGAGTTTTTCATATATATGTACTCGATTGTCCTCTGGAAGGGTGCAGCGCTTGAGATTCACATCAATCACAGACTTTGCCGAGTGAATCAGATTTGCTCTGTGGCTATCAATCACTGTGGAGGTACCACTGGGCAGGAGTGGTGCAACCCATCGGTCAATGAACAGCCTCAGTTCATTAACTTACTATCTTAGTCCACTAAGAATAAATACCTGCTACCATATTGTGTACTACCTCAAAAGATCTGAAATGTAGCAGGTCAGCTAATTTTACTTGCTCTTTTTCTCTGACAGACTTTCTTCTATCCTCCAGAGTAGTTCTGCACGAGAATGCACTCTTGAGTATTGCACTTAGGAACAAACAATATATCAGCCTGATTTCATGACAGTGTGTATTCTAGGTGTTCCACTTTCACTTGCAGTAGCAATAAACTAGATTAAAGAAAACATTGACAGACCATTTTGCCTTGGAAAATAACTTTCTTTCAAATTAATGTATCTAATTATGTTTATTTTCCCAAATACTAGAGAAAAAATAATAAGGGAGGGTGGGGAGTGAGTATCTTCATAATACTGCAGTGTTTTCTTTTAACTACAACATTTTACTTTTTCTTTTTGAAATTACTTCTGATTTTAAATGAGAATATATAACAGGGAAAAAAACCAAATTCCTATCAGAATTTTCTGCAGTGTTTGGAACTTTTTTGCATGTTGGGATGAATCTAACTTTTAAAATCTTGAAATCGTCCCCAAATTGAATTTGAATTCTCTGTGCAGTTCTCATTAGCAATGGATAATTGCCTAAAACCACAAAAGGCACAAAAGGAATCACAGTATTTACAAATTGCATCTTAGACACTTCTCTCCCCCTAGTTGGCAATGGCAGAGTTCTGCTTTCCCTTAATCTGTAATTTTTCTTCCTCCTCTGCCCAACTCCTTTACCTGCTGCCTGTATTCATGCTTTAAAAAATGTTCTTGTAAATTGCTGAGACTATGACAACAAAGCTGAAAAAAATGACGCAGTAAATATAAGAACTGGCTACGAGAAGGGAACATAAAGGAAAATGTTGCCATATATTTAACGATTGTCAATGCAGTTTTAAAGAGCACTGAGACTGATTTAGATTTTGCATTGTTTTTGCACTTCAGTGTTTTATTATTTACATCAATGTACCAGAGAGCAGAATCCATTCCAGTCTTTCTCCTAATCTATCTCCTAATAATGACTAGCTAAGAGGGCCTTTGAGGCCTTATCTTACCTCCTGCAATACCTTATATTTGATGCTTCAGAGATCATGAAATTATTAAAAATTCAGCCAAGTCTGTTGATTCAATGACACCCTCTGGCAAGCTGACTAAAGTGCTAGAGAAATATTTTATTAATTTTAAGTGAACCAGCAATTAATTTAATGTGTAGAACCCTTTTAGTACTATGTGATAACCCAGAGGCTGGACCAGATAGTTTTCCCATAGACCTTCCTAATTTGAGGTATTTTAGTTGAGTGTCTGTAACACCTCTTTCCAGGAGAAACAGTGCTCTGTCTCCCAGTAACCTTGACTCTAGGTATCCATAGCTGTCCTCTTTTGGATGCACCAGCAAAGAGTTTGGAGGTTTCCCATCGAGCAGGAATCATTCGTGATGACTAGGCTCACTAGCTGGGTTGAACCGTTTGATCTCTTTCATGATATTCAATCCGAACGCATTTACTGCTCAGCAGGAGTCCTCCAATTCCAGTGTAGATAGACTGCAATAAACTTCCAGAGGAGAAAGTAATATACTGACTTTTAAAAACAGTATTGATGTTTAAAATCTCATAACTGCAAGGCATTTAGCAGTGTTTGAACAATGAGATTGCTTAATCGACTGATCGTACTGAAACATGTATTTCTATAGTTCTCTCATTCACATTTCAGCTTTAGCAACAGTAAGGTCAGTTGACTTTCACTCATGCAAAGCTCATTTAAGAGTCTAATCTAATGACCACTGCGTGCCACTAGGAAGTATTTTTCCAGATCTTGTTTTTTTCAGTGAATAAATAATTAAATACACCCCACCCCACCCCCCCAAATCTGTGCTAGAGGATGAAAGTCTGATTGTATTTACAAAGTGTGCACACTTAATTTGTCAAATCCTGTGTAAAGAGGCATTTCCTCTGTAGATTTGAAGAGTCTGGCCCAACACACAGCATATAAATCATAGAATCTGTCCTGTATTGTTTCACTTTGGTGAGCTCTCTGAATGGCTCAAAATTGTCCTAAGAGGGCAAGAAAATCAAAATAAAACTAAATATAATTGCCTAATTTCTGTTACTTTGTCAACTCTGCAATTGGAAACACATATACACTGTGCTCCAAGGGAACTTTGTTTTGTAATGGGTGCCTTTCTTCATAGTCTATGCTGATTTTTTTTTATTATTCTTTTATTTTTTTTAATGTGAACCTCTTGCCCAAACAGCTCTTGAGTCCCTGTTTAATTAAAGTGAGACACCCTTAGGACATCATACAAATTTGTCAGCAATGTATTGTCACTAAAATGCTTCAGCGTTAATCATGCAGTCTTTGTCTTGGGTTCGTTCGAATCTAAAAATAATGAGAAGAAAGGTGAGAGTTGTGCTTTTAGTGGCCCTTCAGTGCTGTAGCAAATTGCAGTCTGGCATGTTTCCCCTCACAGGTCACATCCCTCCTTTAAAAATGTCCTCATCACTGCCATTTTGGGAAATCTTTGAACGTCTCTTCGCAGCGTGCCTGTCACTGCAGTGCTTTGCTGGATGCATTAATTCCCTGAAGAACAGTCAATGATAAATTTGTGCATTTGATGTTGGAAAGGATGAACAAGAGGGAAGGAGCTAAGGAAAGGGGGGAGGCTGTTTTGCTCTGAGAAAATATAGAAATTATGCCTGGGTGTTGGTTCATATCCTTTACATCTTGAGGATGTCATCCTACATCAACACAAAGGTTTGTTTACAGCGATTTTCAGTGAAGCATAACTGTCTTTAACCAGATTGCTGAGACTGAGAAGCAGTTTGGAAACTGGAATAGGAGCAATGCAAGGAAAGTACCGGTTAGGGGTACTGATAGGGGTTCTTGCATCGTGGTCGTGACTAAATAGCCAAAATAGTCCCACAGCGGAGTTCACTGACCTCAGCTTGGCAATTTACTGGAGGAGCTGAATGGGTAGTCCTTGATACAAGACTGAGTGGCTGTCACTGCCATAACAGCTTCTCCTCCTCCAGACCCCATGTACGAAACCTGTGAGGCTCAGGCTGTCCCGGGAAGAAAAGCACAGCCCCTTCAGCATAACTAGGCTTGTACAGCTGGTGCTGAGGTAACAACCTATGCCTTGCACAGAAATGGATTAGTGAGAGGCAGTGTCTAGTGGCAGTATGTAAGTGTACACCTGTGAATGCTCTAGCTCATTAGTCTATCTTTACCACAACGATTAGCAATGTCTTTGGAGCTGAGCCTTGCTTGAAAAAAGGGGGCAGGTTTGCATGTCCTTCCAAGCTCAGCAGCAGCTGAAAACTGCTTCTGCCATGACCTTTGCTTTAGCCTTTGCTTCACCTGGCACCCTTTGTGTATCTCACCAGCTCATCCTGTAGCACCCCAAGCTCCTGGTCCATGGTGCAGGGAGCCATGAGCTGGCTGGGCACGGAGCAAGCCCAGGGAGAGAAGAGCTGATTCACGTGGGTCCTGTGTGGTCCTTTGACCCCATACAGAATTTGCTTATCTTCCACGAGTGACTAATTTGATGTAATGGCTTTCAAATGCAGTACTTGTAGGTATCACTCCTGTCTATCTGTCGCAACGGTCTCTATTTCTGTCCAGGTGTCCTTGCACAGCTGGAAGGGAGAATTAACTGCTGTATCTTCTCATGGTGCACTTTTCCCGTGACAGCAGTCAAATGTGCATGGGCTCTTCATGAAAAGCTGATTCTCCTTCTTTTGCTGTAGAAATGTCAAGATTGTGAACTGTAGATTCTTGTATCTCTGTTGGTTCTAAGTACAGAGTTGGTTGCGTATGACACACTGGGTCTGCTAAAAGACAACTAAAAATATGTTTTCCCATGAGAGGAATATCTGGAGGGTAACTGTCATTATCTGACTAGGAGCTGAAGGGCAAGTGATCCTTGGGGAGAACAAGAGAGAACAGGGGGGACTTTTCTGAGATGGACAGCCTGACAAGACATATTTCACTCTTACAAAAAAAAGTTTATGTCCAGTTTTATATGGATATGTGGGGGGTTTTTTTTGATCCCCTGCCTATGAATCCAGACTGTACACTTCCTTGCCTGCATTTCCTTTTCTGCATTGTTTTTGCATAAGAAATATTCTCTGACTCGAATAAACAAGAGCCACTAAACCATGCTGCCTTGACTTTAAAATACTTCTTAAAAAAAATAAGAGGCATCTCTCTTTACAGTTTGCTATTGTAATCTGGACATCAAAACCTGTCTGAAATTCTTGTCTAAGATTTGCTAGAAAACTGCAATTCTAAACTTAGCTTAGGATTTCTGTCACTCATCTGAAGAGAAAGCCTTGTCCCAGATGCAGTGCATATACATCTCACTATGTGTAGTGAAGTGATGTGTGTTTATGCTAGACAGAGAAAAAGAAAGAAAGTGCAAGGGAGTTGTAGATCTTCAGTTATAAAAGTTTTAAAACATATCTATATTTTTTCACATATCATATTCACTACTTAAAACTGCTCCACTGTATATCAGCCCTAAGTTTTACACCTGAATTTCAAATATGGCCAGATATTCAGCCAGTAAATGACGTAGCTTTTTGATTTCAAAGGAACATTGCTGATAAATTCAAACAGAGGATTGCCTGCATAGTATAATATAAAGCCTCTTGTCTTGATTCCTGTATGAAAAATAAAATGCAATGTGTATCACTTTACACAGAAAGTGTGCTGAACCATTAGGAGAAGTAGAGTCAGGGATGCTGAACAGCTTATGCAGAGCAAAAGCGTGAAATGCAATTCTGAAGCACCCTGGAAGAAATGTGGGAGAGGAAACCTGTGTGGGTGCCTTTCCTCACTCTCAGCTGGTCTTTCAAACAAAAATGTCACAGTGGGGTCCTTTATGCAGGGCGAGAGCACTCAGCACCTCATCCACCCCTGGTGAGGAAAGGGGAAAACTTCTCTGAATCGGTGTCCATATGTGTGTGGAGCTTATTTTTGCCTTCTGCTACTGGCACTGACTTATTCTGTCCCTCACTAGATGATAAAATGATGGGCATTGAAAACTGCATCCTTCTCGTAGTAGTGTTGTCTACTTGTCCAAGCAGCAGGACAGAATAAAATGCTCTTTTAGGATGGATTTCTTGATGTTAACCTGTAGAAACTAGGGGGAGATGAAGAGGTGGGGAGTGCTGTGAAATACTCAAGTAATCATCCCCTGTCTGTGTAACTGTGTGTGTGTACATGTATATGTATGTAAGCATTCACTCTATCATTCTCCATTATTTTGCCTATAAGGAGGAAGAGCTTTGCAGAGTGCTTCCCTTGTCAGGCAGAGCTACTCCTGCCATGTCAGTCCATGGGCTGGGGCTCTGTGCAAATACAGGGGACTGAGAGGAAACCACTTTACATTTTAAGGATGAGATACAGTATTATCCTGTAACTTCCCCTGCTAGAGGGACTAACGTTCATAATTACTCCAGTGAACCACGCAGGCTTTTGGGGGTCCTGGCTCTTTACGAAGCTGGATCTCTTTCTACAGGCATGGCTTTTGCTGTGTTTTCTGGGTCAGTTTTAGGTGTTGGGCCACTGGTGCTTTCTCAGGAGTTCTCCCATAAAAGCCAGGAAATTACATGGCCTCTGGGCCAGCCCTTCTGATCCTCAAATTAATTCACACAATGGAGGAAGGTAGGAGAAATAATAGGGTAGAAGAGAGTGATGTGGGCACTGCCTTTGGCAAAAACATCTCCGCTAGTTTTGATGTGAATTTTCTTCAACAGGACTGATTTTTCTCTTGCTGAATTTATTCGATTGTTGTATCTCTTTCAAATTAAAAGAAAAGAGAAAAAAATGAAGCCTTTGATTAGTATCTGATTTGATTTGAGCTTTGTCGGTGGTGGAGGCATTTAAATATTCCTGTCAGGGTGAGCAAGAGTAAGGTATTTCTATTAGGAGCACAGCATGCAGCCTTCTAAGGAAACAAAAACCTTACATCTTGAGTTTTGGAGCTGCTGAACCAACAGTGAGACTGGACATGAAAGTTTCCATCAGCTGGGAACTGTAAAATGAAGTAAAAAGCAGAAAGAAAATGTTCAACCTCTGACAAACCAGCACCGTACACATTGAGGATATTACAATAACCTTCCCCTACTTAATGTTGCTACTTTTTTTCCTTTCATGATAGGAAAAAAAGATCAAACCTAAAACACAAGCAGAACATTGCAGAGGTAGATTCCCGGATATCGCTCTTTAAAAATTATGTGCTGTAAACAGGACCTCAGATCTACTGGTAGGGAAAATTGAAACAATTCCTCTGAAGGCAAAATCTCTGATAAAAACTGAAGTCAGCTGAGTTACACCAGTGAACTCAACCTGAAGACCTGGCCTAAGGCTTCATCAGACATTTTAAAATCTATGTTTCTTACTAAGGTAGGTTTTCTTTTTCTTTGTGGTTTGGTTTTGGTTTTGGTTTTTCCTACTTATAATACTTCTTTTTAGGCTTCACAGGAGTTGCTCACCATAAATACAAATCAGCTGTTTGTCCATTCCCTGTTTACTCATCCACACACCAGGACAGCAAGTTAATTGCAAGAGTTCCCCCTGGGGAATGGTGAACTTAAATATGCCTGGTGTATATTGTTTAGGCAGCAGAGTGAAGAAAGGCACAAGTCCTGAAGAAAGGCACAAGAGAGGATCTGGGAATGAAAAAGGATATAAAAAAATCCTCCCTGTCACGGGCCAATTGACTTTGTAAATAATTGCCTTGTCCCCCTGGGAGGCTCAGGGGTAGGAAGGAATTTAAAGACTGTTTATTGCTTTAGGGCAGGATCCACAGAGGGACTCTGGTGGTTTAGTGCTTTTTAGTGGAATCCAGTCACTTAGGGGTGACTTATAAATGGTCTTTATCTCCTAAAACGCCGTGCTAGGCTCCCAGATCCAAAATCTATATTCTCATAAATGATTGCAGCTGCTGCAGCCTTGGGGGTATCTAAAGAACATAGAAACCAAAATTCTTGTCAGTAAAACTCACATTTGCTCTGCAGTCTGTGCATAACTGCTTTGGTCTTGACATCACTGAGTGGCCTGGCACTTTTCTCAGGCCTGTTTACCTGGTTAGTGTCTTGTCACCACCAAAGCACAGGGCTTTGGTTTCACAGACGTTCTCAAAAACAGACTGTGCATAAAACATGGCTAACAGAACAGGAGCAGCATGTCCTTTTTAGCCGATGGCATGCCAAGGAGCATAGACTCTTTAAGTGCCAAAGACCAACGTTTAGCTTCTCCCACTGCCGGAGGGGATTTGAACCCAGCAGAATAATCCTGCTAGTAGCAGTGCGATGCTATAGAAGCAAAACTCTCAATCTGTCCTACCAACACAATTCCGCATGGTGTGGAGCACTAACTTTGTTGATCTAGACAGTACCAGCCCTAGTGAGAGGGGCACTCAGCACAAGGTGGGAGCTTTTTTCCAGTTTCTGCTCTGGGGACTTTTATATCAAGCACTCAGTGCAGCAAGGTCTGGAGAGTCACAGCTTCCCTTGCTTCCCCCCTTGCTTTCTGTTAAATACTCAGTTATCCTATGTAGTGGAAAAGTCTCCCTCTTATGTTCTTGTACACTTCGAACGGCCTATGTTCTAGCAGCGAGGGCACTGTGGAGGAGATGAGTGGTCAAATCTGTTTGGCCAGAGGGTGAACATCAGCTCTGTCCTTCACCTTCTAGACACCAGCTGTGGAGCAGGCAGGATGCAGTAATCATATTCAGACCCCAAATTAAGCTCCGTGTGTGAGATAGGTGAATCTTACTGTATACGTGAGTAGCACAAGCTGAGTGTTGGGATGCTCTCGATGTATTCAAGGTGTGTCTTGCCACAGACACCTACGGGTTTGTATCAATAATAAATTAGATAGTTTTGAACCGTAGGTAGTTCTAGGGATCGCTGAAAAATAAATAAGTATTTTCAAGATTTCTGTTCTGACTTTGAAAGCCTAAAGTGATGCTTGGCAGCAAGTGTCATTTCATGCATCTCATCTTTACAATATCTCAGCTCTTGAGATGTACCCAGACTGTTGGCCTGAACAGGAGATAAACCTTCTTCGTACAATGCCGAGATATGAAGTAATGATCACTTACTGTCTTACTGGTACCAAAGCAGTGGGAGCTGGGTCCTCATTTTGTTAGGCAACAGTCAGTAAGGGAACGTCCACCTATGCTGATTGTCGGTAGAGGAGAGCTCGTTAGCTGTTATCAAAGCCTTAATAGCACAACCCGTCAATAGAAAGGATACGAGGAAGTAGCGATGCAACTAACTGCTCAGTTTCTAAACAAATCAAGGGTTCGCTTCAACAGTCAGGTGTATAAAGGTCTGTACCTTTTTAAAAAAGCCTTTGGGGTCTGTGTTTGCACGATTACCTCCGCAACCATGGGGGTGCAACACCTAAGATGTTACATAAAAAGGCTTCATCTTCTACCCAGCAGTCTGTAACATCAAATATCAAGAGGCTTTCAGTGAAAGTACTGAAGTTGATAACACGCAAGGCCAAAAGCCCTTCTCCTTCTTGTGCCCTTAGTGGTTTCCCATCTGCTGCCCTTTGCATTGTATCAGAATCAGGGCATCGCAACATGAACTTGCTCCCTGCCTCAGGCTACAGAGATCCTGAGTTACAGAGCCAGCGGGGAACCATTTTTTCCTCCTCTGTGCAGGGCAGCCTGCAATGAAGGGACGGTCGGCTGCTTTCGGCCCCGTGCCACAGCTGAGCTGCGCCGGGGGCCGCTGCTTGGACGGTGTGTGCTGAGAGGGAACGGGAATAGCCGCGGCACCAGCACCTTTATGGGAAGGTGGAAATCGAGTGGGCACTGTGGGGTGGAGGAGAGGTTTAGCTGCTGAAATTATTAAAAGACCTCATCCTGTATATCTTCGTTTCTTGTCTGTAAACATGGAAAGTGACACTTTTGTGGCTCATCAGGGCTCCGTGAAGACAGGCAGACTCGATGGCTGCGCTCAGTGGGACTGGTAAGAAGATAGATGCACCTAAGATATATAAAGCGTTGTGTCACTGAGTACATTTGGCCTCTTCTGTTGATCATGATCTAATCTGGCTTTTTTAACTTGTCTTCATAAGTTATGCAAAAAGCACTTTTTTAAAAGGAAATTGTATTGGCCAGTTACAGATTTTCTTGGTGTTTTCCTCTGTTCAGGACTTGAGTAGATTCTGAAATTATCAAGGAGAGTCAACGTTGTTCTGCAACAGCTATGACTGCCCATACACTGTGCCCTTTTTTCCCCCCACACTTTTATTCCATGTCTAAATATGGATTTACATGACAAATTATAATGGTGCACTGCAAGCTGTTATAGCCTGTTGGGTAGATGATTAACATTTCAAATATATTTATAATTTAATTTCTAAATACTTACTCAAAGGACTATAATGGCTCTATTCTAATTTATCTTATATTCAATCCAATTTTTGTAACATTTATTAATTCCTTTTATTCCTGATTCAGAAGTATAACATGCCAATTAGAAACAGATTAAAAAGCCTATTTACTCCAAACCATTGCATGCCATCAAGTAAATAAAACATTGTAAAAAAATCCCTGATTATGCATAGTGTAATAAGCATGCTTACAATTACATATTTCTGTAGTAGACCATAATATTTAGCACATTCTCAGCTGGATTCATCACTTATTGCCTTCAACTGTGTATCTACATTCTTTTATGCAACTCAAAAACTTTCTCAGGTGTTTCTGCCTTAGCTTCCCACAGGCTTTCTAGCAACATAGAGCAGCTATAATTTGTGCTACCAGACTCCTGGTAAGGAAATGCGTTGACCAGGAGCTTCTGGCTGCTCTGGCAAGAAACTTGCTCACTGTAGCTGCATGGACTTTCTCACATATTCCATTCAGATCAAGAGCTCTCAGCATATTAAAGGATGTAGATTTCTTATTTTTGGTAACATCTAAAAATCCCACCACTAGTCAGATTTCCGTATCTTTTTTTTTTTTTTTTTCCCCTTACAATACAAGGGAGGGATAAATAGTTCTGTGGTTTCACCAGAGAACAATACCAGAACATAGAGGCCTTTAAATCACCCTTGTGTTCTGCTAAGCCAACAACTGGAAAAAGGATGGCTCTTGTTCTATTGGTTAATTTACAGCAGCCCCATGGATGATCCAGTGAATTTACACATGGCTGGGGATGGTCCTATTCTGACTTCCAGCAATCAAATTCCAACAATAAATTCCAGGCATCTTTATTTCACCACCCAGGAGTGCATGCTCTGCTAGGATCTAGGAAGCTTAGGGTAATTCTGCTTATCATGACTCCAGGATTATGACTCCATTTTTACTAAAGTCAGGAGAAGAAATAGCTTCACCCTTTGCTTTCCCCATAGTGCAGTGGTTCTTGGCAAATGCTGCCTTTTCCGTGTGAGCTAAGGCATGGAAACTAAGACCTGTGTGCTCTGTCATAGGATTATATTGCATATCAAGGCTCATATTGAGAAAGTAAGAACGTGCACGCTTGTCGAACAGGCATGATCCTCTCCAGAGAAAGGAAGGAGCATGCTTAGACAAACAATTCTGACTGCTAGCTGTAGTAACTAAGAAAGCAAAAAGAAAACTCTGTGGTTTTGACCAGGTGTATCAGAAACTTCTCTCATGACTCCACACGATCATCTAGCCAGCCCATATCTTCTGCTATGACACGCCATAGGATAGCAATCAAGTGGAAATGTGCATTGTTATGACAATACAGGAATATGAAACAATGTTGGCTGCCAGAAGCATTGGGCAACTCTGTGACCTAAATCAGCTCAACCAGAATCCATTAAATGATTTAATTTTTGTCCATCCAGCTATTGATTGTACTTATAGTGCAAGAACAGCAGTGACAGCAGCAGTGCTGAGAGTCTGAACAGAATTATTAAAAGACGCTGCTTGGCAAAGTGAATGGATGGCTGATAGGAAGGACTTAAAACAATAAATCTTTGACAGCGCTGATTCAGTCTTTGTGAAATGACTAACTGATTGCCAGAGACTTTTAATGTCAAAACATCAGATTGTGCAGGTGCCTGAAAATAAGCGTGCATTGTAATACTGGTGTCTTTTATTTTTTCCCGGCAGTAAAGAAATGCTTTCAGGTGTTACAAAAGAGGATGTGTGATATGAAAAATGGGGATAACACAGACTACTGCTCAAAGGGGAATGCTAATGTGTTATTATGGGAATGATGATATACTCGCTGTGCATTTGTGGTGCAGTGGGTTTCTATACCCAGGTAGATGGCTAATTTATCTCTCTAACACATGACCTATATCGATGGCACAACAGCCTACTAGCCACTGAGGTTGCCTCATAAAGGGACACAAATCTCCTTTCAGGAGTCTGGGGCCTGGAAGGTGCTTGTATTTAGCTGTGGACGCCTTCACTTTTGTCTTGCAGACTTTCTGGAGCATGAGGGCATGAGAGAGTGAGTTTGCCCCCTCCTGGTTTGCCAGTGGCACCATAGGGTTTGCAGATATGGTTCAAATACCTATAAGTAAAGCCTTGCTGGCAGGCAGAGGCAATGAGGTGAATAAAGCACATACTTGTGCCTAATTTCAGTCTAGACATGTAGATAAGCAAGTGCATGTGGCTGCCTTCATGATTCAGAGCGTAGGTGAAGAGCGAAGAGGAATAGACAGAAAATCTGAACCGATCAGAGTCGCTGTGTGTGGCCAGCATAGCTCAGCTGGCACAAAGCAAAGCTGAAACCCACCGGTGAAAGACAACTTTTTTCAGCAGGCAGGGAAGGGGCTAGCAGGAGCGACCCACAGAGAACCAGAGCACTTTGTCGTGGCCCTGAGGGCACCACCACCTCGGCTGCTGCCCCTCACCTGCCGGCACGGTGCCTCCCCCAGCCCTGCCTGCAGCCCAGGAGCCCCAGTTCTGCCCAGTCCGGGGTCTCCCTTCCTGGTTCTGTCCCCAGGTGCTCAGGCAGCGCAGGAGGGTGCCCTGGCACTGCCTGTGCTGTGGTTGCCCTCAGCTGCTCCCTCGTCCTTCCCTGCAGAGCAGCGCTGCTCCTGCTGCTCCCCGGCGCATTCGTCGGAGCAGTCTCATCCTCGAGCAGCAGCAGGACTTGTGCGTGGGCGATACATCAAATCTGGCTGGTGCAGACTGGGCGGGGAGAGGAGCTTAGGGCTGTATGCACCTGACTTTCTAGGCATGCAGTAAACCGTGTGCCAAAAGTTGCTGCAGCACCGAGTCTGTTGGCTCTCAAGAGCTCAGGTGCCTGTAAGGTGTTCAAGAGTCCTCTAGAAATATTGCAAAGCCGGCCTGCAAAAGGCAGAAGAGAAATGAGCTGAAAGCTAATTTCCAGCTTTTGTTAGGATATAAACAGGGGAATAAAAACAATCACATTACTGTACAATGTGCCTTTGTCCTTAATACTCTGTACCGATGCATAAGAAACATGTACTGCAGTGTCTTTGAGATGGTTTCTTTGTACCAGACATTAATGAATTTCAGTGCAGGCTTACATGAAGAGCAGCACTAGAGGCGGCCTGAGAGTTCGAAGCGGGGGTGGGGAAGCCTAAGAAGGCATGGGGCAAGAGAAGTAAGTAATTTGGGAAAGGGCGAGGAGGTAGCTAGTTTTCCAAAGAGGCTCTTCATCAAGCTGAGAAAGACAGAATAGTAGGGGTAAAGTACAGTGCATACCGGTAGTAATACTAACAGGATTATTTATGAGGATACTTGGACTTTCCCCTGTGCCAGCTTTCACTGCGCCTTAGTAGACAGACTGAAGAACACAAGCCTGTCTGTCTCTGTGGGACCACGGAGGGTCTGCTTACATACTTATTTACTACAAGCATTTTGGGAAAAAACGCCAGCTGCATTCCTTAGAGGCAGAGGAGAGGAGCAGAGCAAAAAGCCAAAGGCAAGTTCACAGTTGACAGAGTGTCTCTCCGGACATCAGTTAGTAGCAAGGCTGATGCAGTCTTGATTGGGCTTTAATTGTCAGTCTTTAAAGGACCCTTTTGTTGTAGTGTGAAAACCACAAGACAGACCTCACTCTCTTCCTTTAGATGCAGGAGTAGCAGAGGCGGAGGAAGGAGCGTGTCTTCCTTTTTGGATCCTTTTCACCACATTCCAGAAATCATTAACAGAAGAGGTGTAGTCCCCTCCCTTCTCAATACCAGCCCCATTGCATCAGATCATTGCTAGGTTCAAAAACTGTGAACAAAGGTTGATACTTCTTCTCTACCAAAAGTAAGTCCCATGTGGTTAGAGTGTATTTCAGTCCACAAACCATAGTTACAGCACTACTGACTGCCTGTTTGCAGCAACATTGTTTTTGCAAGAGGCTGGAAAGGTTTTGCACTGTTTTTAGCATGCACAGTTGCCATGTAAAACATTGCTAGTGCTATTTTTATTCTTCTCCTTTGGAAGTATGGTTTTAAAAATTTCGATGCAGAAAGAAAAATGCTTCAGCACAAGTTGTGGTTTACATTTTGCCTAACATCTTGACAAATTTCATAAGACAGGTTTGTGTAAAAAAAGAATAAAAATCAAATGTCATGATCACTCTAAGCAAAATGCATAGTACTTACATATTACCTTAATAACAATTCATTTAAAGAAATACACAGGAAACAAATTTCTGTCCCTTGGAGTAAGTTCTTTGCTCAGATGTTTCATTATCCACTTCCTCCACTGAACATAAAGAAGCCTTGCTGAATAGCCACATCAAGCTCTTCTTGCATTTGCGCGGTTATAGCAGTGTGTAAGACTGGACCCAGACATCACATATTCTGCTGAAATCCAGGTAGTTAGACTAAGGGAAAAAAAAAACCAACCTTCTTTTTTCATGTTACAATACATAAAAGAAAAATCATTTTTAGAGCAGAAAACAAATATGAAAATGAGAATTAAGACTGTGTTTAAAATGCAGGATTTAATATGTCTAAGAGTTATTACTGAAACTCCTGCTGAAGTCAATAGCAAGATTTAGCCCTAACTATCTGCAGCATTCATGTTTGTTCAGATGCTGAAGTGGAGCTGTGCTTATTGCAAATTTTTCCTTTTATGCTCTGAAATCCAAGAAGATAAACTCTGTGACACAGAATAATATATGAATGTATGTTTTCTTCCATTGTTGGGGGCTTCAAAGCAGCACAATACTGCACTGTCTAATCTTGAAGTCCTTGTTTTAATGAAAGCTCTGCTGCCCTCTCAAAGATGTGTTCCTGTTAAAAGCACGGAATAGAATCAGTCATGAGCCTATACATATATTTACACACGCATACACACACGTGTGTACGTACGTATATGGGAAGCATTGGCTGTGATGGCAAACATACAATTTTAATCCTTTTCAACTTAGTTTTCATTATATAAAAATTCCAAGAGCATGATAATGACTGCCATCTCTGTTCTTTGCAAGATAAAATCTCACTATTTTACTGTGCTGAGTTCCTTGATGGCAATTGCCTATGATTTAGAGGAAATGAGCAATTCTACCAAACTTACTGTTTAAAATGCTTTAGTTAGTGTGCAGTCCCTGTCTCAGATGTGGTAAGCATGATGAATAGGCTATGATACATTATGTGGAAAGGTTGATGGAGAAAAGGTGAAGTCATCTTGGTCCCTATCTGCAAAAACTGAACCCTTACATCTTGAGAGTGATCTTCCAGGTATACTGTCAACCCACAAAGAAAAGCATGCCATGCTCTTGTAGCACATTTATACCTGGCACTTAAGAGGATATTAGAGCCTAAAAACTGATAAATGGAATCGTTTAGTAGAGGAAGTATAACGTGTTTTTCTGTCAAATGTCACTTTAGCATATAGAAAGACAGGAATGGCAATCCCAGGTCAGATGGATGGTCCATCTGGTCTGGTTACCCAGAGATAACTCAAAAGATCAGTGAAGCAAAAATACCTGCTTCTGGAGAAGTTCCCCCTTGATTCCTTACCGCCTTTTGCCCTTACATGTATTTGCTCCTATTCCTTCCCAAATCCTCTGTGTGTGTTTTCTCCAGCTGTTTGCTGAATGTAGACCCGAGTACACCTTGTGGATGAGACTGACAGTTGGCAGCCTGAGCTGGCACGTGTACTGGGGTGAGGGTGCTGGGGGTCTCCTTCAGCATGACAGGTTCTGGGAGCCCAAGTACAGCCAGCAGGTTTGATGCCAATTGACATTTTCAAATAGACTGTTGAAAGGCAATGCAGTCATCTGCAAAGCAGGGACGTGCACGGGCCATGGCTGGAGGGGAGGATGTGCTGGGCTCACAGATGCTTAAGGCTCTGCTGTCTCACCTTATTGGAACTGCAAGCGTTGTCATGATCTCTGGGAAAGTCCCTCCCTGAATCTCAATTTATTCTTGGTCTCCAGTGATCTCCTTTAGCAATTATTTCTACAGGTTATTTATGTACTTTGATATCTGTTATACGTTCATGGTGTATTTCTGAACCTGCCATTGACTATCACTTGGTTCTTCTTTTAAAGAGGATAAATAAGAACTCTTCTTTCTTCACTCCTACTATTATTTTTTTATACATTTATCTAGTCCCTCCCGTAAGACTACTCCAACCGGTTGAATTCAGTGCCAGACTCCCAGCAATGCAAATGATGTGAACTTTGAGGAAAGATTGAGTAGGGGATATTGTGAATAAAGGCTGCACATCAACCTAAGACACCCACGGCAGTTTTTGTAAAGCTAAACAGGAACACTGAGGATGTATAACATGTTCCTCCTTTTTTCTTCTCCACCTCCACTAAGAAGAACTTTGGAAGGAATGAGAATCATTGAACAGCCAAAACCACCAAACACTGTTACAGCTCAGGATATCACCTGCTGCCTGTGAAATTCTCTCTGAAAGAAGTTTCATTTCTGAATCACCAGTTGGGAAGAAGCCAAAGTGATAGAATTTAGCACTAATGTTTAACTAAAAGGTCTCTCCATGTTCAAATAGGAAGAAGCAGCAGTATTTATGTCCTTAACGTATCAGTATGTAATGAATATACCAACTGAAAAGTGGTGTTTTATTAAAAAAAAAAAAAAAGGAAAAAAGGTCTGCATGTTCTCAGGATGGACTTTGGTTTCAGAATCAGAACTGAGCTTTATGCCTTGCTTTACCCCTGGTCTGGTTAGCTGCTTGTGCTCAGTAGTTTCCCACCTCTGTGTCTGAGTTCCTCAGCCTATCCTCCTCACACTGGCAGTGTGTGCTGTGGCAAGGCAGGGTAGCTTTCACATGTGTGTATATATATAAAGTCAGAGCTTGACGTTGGGCACTAGCATAAAACAGTGCATGTATTGTCTGAATGTTCTGAACAATCCCAGATCTTCAAGTCTTGAGTTTGATGCTAGGAAACCACAAGGTTCTCTGTGGACTACTTGAATATTTTGAGGTTCTTTTTTCTTCTGGGTTCCGAGACTTTAGGGTGTGTTTGCTTCTTTTTTTTGTCCTCTCCTCCTGAATGAAGAAGATTGGAAAAATACCTAAGAAAACCTGGGATACCCACAGATTTAGTTGTTAAGGATATAACATAAACCCTAAATATTGCAATAAAATTGTGAGATTTGCAAACACTGTGTATAATTAAAATCATACTGAGCAGTAGGAATTCAAAGAGTCATGGCATTAAGGGAATGATCATGAACAAACACACTTGCTTTCCAGACCGTTCACCAACACTTAAACATATCACAAGGAAGGGAGTGAGGATTACCTAGTTAAAGTTTTCACAGTGGTTTGAAGAAAAGTGCTAATTAACTTTTAATATTTATTATTTTATTATGAGGTCCTCCAAATCTCATCTAGTTTGGGACATCATTAAAAACTCCAAATTCAGCCTGGTTTCTGTGAGTGTTTTATGTACCTTTCAAGTGCTATTAGGTAACTTGCAGTTAGCAAATAATAGAAAGTTGTTAAGAATTTGCTGTGAAACCAATTAGGACTAAATCACAGGAATTGTGATTTGCAAGAGATTTAGTTTTGTCTTGTGTGTGTGTCTGTCTGTTGGTTGCACTCAGCTAAACTGAATCTTTCTTTCATATTTCTCATTAAATGGAAATTTCAGCAAATATGTTTTGGAAACAGCAAAAAATGAATTAAAATAAAATATGCTCTCTGGGGCCTTAAAGTTGCCAAGTAAAACAGAAGCATTCTTGCCAGTTCTGCCTCTGATGGCAGGTTCTTGCAGCAGCTGGTGGGATCTCTGGATATGGGACAGCAGTCTTGCTGAGTGCGCTGTCCCAAGCCAGGGTCTCAGGTTCTCCACGCTGCCCTTGACTCACTCAGTCCTTGTCAGGACTACTGCTGGGTTTTTTAATCTAATTGTTTAAGAATTCAGGGATACTTCTTCCTTCATCCCATCGCAAAAAGGAAAAAAAGATGAAGAGTGAGGAAAAGCTTCTGTCAGCTAAAATATCCAAGTTTTGCAGACTCTGAGGCCAGAAAAGACCATTCGGAGGAGCTAGTCTGACCCCTTGCATAACGTTGGGAAAAAAACCTCCACAAGTAATTTCTGCATTAAGCCTATTATTTCTGCTTGAACTGCAGCATGATCTCCACTCTCATTAGTGGTGTCTCTTCCTAATTATTATAAGAAATGCTTTTATACTAATAATGTTATTTATATAGGTTGTAAATATTCAGTATTTAGAGGGATATAAAATATGATGCCAGCTTTGAACAATTTACAGTCTAACCTTTCTTTGCTATGTTGTCTGACATTCTCTGGACTCTTTTCTGCAGTGTAATACCTTTTATCTAATGAATAACATTTGGCAACAGACCGTCTCTCTTCTTCCTCATTTTTCTAGCTTTTTTTTTCCTTTTTCCAAGCTGTCTGGGGTGGGGTTTTCTTGTTTGGTTGGTTTTGGGGGGTTGTTTGGGGGTTTTTGTGTGTTGTTTGTTTGTTTTAATATATCTATATATATTTGTATTATTTATAAGCTGTTCATCTCTTCCTTAACTTTTAAAATGATCCTTTGCCTTATAATAAGACTCACCTGGGACAGCGAGCCAAACAACTCAGAGCTCTCACTTAAGAAGAGAAGCTCAGCATTTACTCTCTAGGCAGATTTCCTGGAGCTTGTCCAGCTCCAGCTTAAATTATCTTCATGAGGCTGTTGTTAGCAGTTGCACTGTTGCATTATGCATGATTCCTGACTGCTCCTAGTATGAACAAACCGCACACTGTTTGGTTAGTGGTTTTCAATTTTATGCTAAGCTGTACAGTTTGTTGGTGTTATTTAGGTTAATATGCTATTATTTTGCATATTTATAACTCTTCCATTACATTTTTATTAATAATGATGTCATGTTTGGTAGCAAGGATCAATAAGACTTCTAGTGTGTAATGTTTACATATTTATATTATTACAGTATAATAAGTCTCTTAGGCAGCTCTCTGCATTGGAATCACTTTGTAGATGTGTCTTTCAGGTAATTTCATGCCTACAGTGGCTGCTTGAATAGCAGCCATACACTGTGCTGAGATGAAATCTAGCCTGCCACTAGCGTACAGGTATCAGAACAGGCAATCTCTCTTCAATGTCTGCATCAGAAAATAAATGGTGATGCATTACATCCATTTCCACTTCCACTGGATGGATTCTCTTTTACGTATTGTGTTGCTTTTGCCCTTCCACAAGTGGTATTTTCTTTAGCATAACTCTGAAGAGCACTTCTGCACTCTCTCCCGCAGTCATCCCTTCTAGAGAGATATATTGAGCTTGTGGAAGCGTATACAGCACCTCTTGGAGGAAAAACCTCAGGCTCCTCCTTAGAAAATTTCCTCTTCTACTCCCCAGATGCTTTATTTACTTTCCTTCGCACTGGCAGGTTTCTTTAGTTGGTGCTATACCCTGCAAAACAGCAGCAGTACCCTGAAGAAAACAAACGTTGCCCCCGTTAGTGAGTAAACCGCTTGCCCGATCCTTTCGCCCCGCAGAAGGCTCACCAGTGGCCCTGACCCAGTGGCCGAAGGAAGGGGCTGCGTGCCGGCAGCTGGCTCTTATGACCGAGACCCTTTGGGCAAAAAGGTTTGCTTGCCCATCTCCCACTCTGCTGCTTATTCTCGCTAATAATAGCGATCTCTGTAGTGTGAATGAGTATCGCTGACTAATTATATAGAGGTAGATTACATCCTGCTACTTCCTTAATGGGTGCAAGAAGCACTCCTCCTCGCTGTTCCTCTGCCTGTGTGTTTGTGCAGGAGCGTGCAAAAGAGTAGTGGTGCATCGGAGCGTGCGGAGACTTTTCCTGCGGTGCTGGCCAGCTGAAGGTGGCCGGGAAAAGCTGGAGTCCCCTCTTCTTCCGTGGTTCTCTACCCTGCCCTTTCCCCACAGGCACATCCTGACCCCCCTGACCCAAACTAGAGATTCCTGAATGAGTCCAGCAGGTACGGTCTTTCAGGTTGTGGAGAGGATACACACGGGTACGCTGTGAAATCTGCAACAGTGTCAAAAGATCATGCAATATCGATGACTGGCACTGCCAAATCAAGTGGCAGAAAGTGGCAGAATATCACAGGAAGGAGTGCAAGGTTGTAAAAAAACCCCGTCACACCTTGAATGTGATTGAAAAAAGCAAAATGGAAAGTGTTTTGTTTAATACTGCAGAATAAGAAACAAGTCAATAAGGATAGCTTTTCACAAAATTTCACTCTTGTATTCTTTCCAAAGGCATCTTGCTGGCTCACAACAGACTGCTGTTCCTCTGTGAAAATGCTCCTGTTTTATGATGTTTTACCTCAAGGGAAGAAATGTTGCACAGGATGTTCTTACTCAGACCCAAGAGTAGGGGTGAAAAGCTGGAACATGGACAATTTATCTAACCAGATAGACTCTCCTCTTTTCACTCATCGTTCTTTAAGTGTTTCCCTTTTTTGCACTTAAATGTAAGATCTCATGGCTTAAAAATGATAAGAATAAAAAATAATCATTTTTTCCCTTTATGATTTTAAGCACTTAGCACTAGCAGTTTCTAGGCTTTTCCCTGTTACCAGAAACATACTTTTTACTTTCTTTAATAAAGGTAGAAACTATCCCTTGTTTAAGACAGACATGTGATAGCACAAGAATTACAACAGAACTCTGAGCAAAGCTGAATTTAGTTTGGTGATCTGGCCCATGGCAAACAGCCTGAGCCACGTCTGACACAAATGCAGATCAAAAAACCTCCACCACCAGCAAAACTCTATCAGGAATTGTATGTACGGATACAACAATGCCTGCTGGAGCAATAACCTAAGCATACGCATCCATCTGCTCTCTCTCCTCTACCCTTCTTCCTCCCCAAAGTCATCCTCTGATAAGAGCCATGCCCTCTTGCAGAGGCTTCGCAGGAAGCCAGCGGTACAGAAGGTCTCCGAAAGGCCTGGGTGTACATCCTCATCTAGTGAATGCCAGTTCAGTGTCTGAGGTCATTTTTCAATTTCAATTCAAAGAAAAATCAAATTTACACGATGTTCTTCTAGAGGGAAGAACAGAGCACAAACAAACTATTACTGCAGGCTTTTTTTATGATACGTTGGTAATGAGTCAAACACTAGACTAATTCCTGCAAAGATTTAAAAAATGTTCCAATGTGGACTTGCATAAAGATGTCCATTCACACGGACAAACTCTGAGTTTGGGTCTAAATTCCATTTCTCCCTTTCATTCCTGCAAAGGACAATGCTGGCTGTAGTCAGCTGGTTTACTTCTTTCAAACTGTGTTGACATCTGCTGGTCCCCAGGCTTTAGGCTGGGCCTTTGACTCTTTCCCATGGCGCTTCACAATGATACGGTTCCTTTGGTTTGGTATGGGTACTCGCGTTTCCATTAATTATTGTTAAAAAGTGAGGTTTGTGCTTATGGCATTAGGCTAAGGTTTGGCCACCGTTCCCCACCAATGTCATTTCAGGGTATTGTACACTTATTGTTTATGAAATGCTGTGGTATCCTTCAGGCTACAAATACATAAAAACAGACTACAAATTTTTAGCTCTACTTGGTGCTACTGAGGAGCAAAGCAGTTTATGATTTGTCTCTGCACCTTTCTGCTTTTAATTACTGTACTGTTGGTTTAATTTTGTGCTGTCAGTGTGATTTAGGTAGCACAGCACCTAGTATTCGTACCAGTATCCTAAATATAAGGGTCTTTTACAGAGCAGCAGGTCACATTTGAATCTGGTGTGTGAATCTGGTCTTGAATTTTTGCTTCATTAGAACCGACAAAGCTGCAGCTATTTGCCCCCTTGCTGAAGTTACCAGTTCCATAAATCACGTGAACTAATTGTTATAACACTAAAGTCATATGAAGAACTTGAAGAAACAGTGTTCTTCCAATACCTAATCATGTGTATGTCTGAAGTCTCTGTTTAATCATTTCCAGTGCTGTATTTCTAATGTGGCTAGTACGCTCCACTCACAGAAGAATACCTACACATAAGTAGCCATGACATACTTTAGTGGATAAAAACAATACGTATTGTTTTGCAATCAGATGGTCAAAGAGAAAGCAAAAAGCCTTAGATTGCACACAGAGATGAAACCCCCTGCTCTCTGCATTCTCTACAGTTCAGAAGTACACTTGCAATGCTCCAGAGACGTGTACAAGTGAGCACAGGCACCAGAGGCACATACAGAGCCAGTTTCTTATTCTGATGAGGCCAAATGTCATTCTTCTGTATTGAGCCTCTGAGACTGCCTATAAAAACAGCAGACATTGATTCTGTACTTATTTTGTTTACGGACCATAAAAGAAGCTTATGAAAATGTCAAGTTCAGATCACTGAAAAATGAAATCCTCTGTTTATTCTAATTTTGGCCTCATCCACACACTTTTACTCTGCCTATATCTCCATCTATATGGAAATTTTTTTTTCTCATATTGCCATACAGTGGAATTCAAAAAGAAAAAGGTGTCTAGAATACTGTTTAAAAACTCATGCATAGAAACTTACATACAAAAATTCATACCTCTTTCAACATCCATATTATAAGCTCAGAGATTGTAAACGAGGTACCTTAGTCTCAAAAAATCGGTTTACATGTCTGATTCTCCTATCTTTTACACCAGATATATTTTGCTTTATCTCAGTTGTCTTGACTAGGATATGACTGATGTAACAGAAAGTGAAATCCAGTCAGTCAAACACATAAATACCCACTTTGGAAAGCCGTTGTAGCAGCTGTGTGTTAAAATTAGGAACGTAAGTACTGTGACATTTTTTGTGTGAGCAATTGGATGACTGACCTTTTAAAAATGTGAGGCTCAGGTTAGCCCATCACCTTCATCCTGCCTGCGAGATAGAGGTTACTGCTTAAAGTGTATTTATGAATGTCTTGAAATACTCATTTTCTCATCCTTCTTCCTGTTGCCAAATCCTGCTGTACTCGGCTGTCCGTCACAATCAGTGCAAGCCGGTATCGCAGTGCAACGTTGGGGCTCGTGTTCCCAAAGAGTCATCCTCTGGAGCTTCAGCTGTACTGGAAAGGATACTCTGCAGTCTGGACCACAGTGTTTAGACAGCTTACTGGTGTCCCGTTTATGCTAATTAAGCCCCCCATAGTAATTATTTTCACACTGGGACATTTGGATAAAATTACACATTTGTTTTTAGAGACAAGTCCTGGTTTAGTCTACTCCTCCAAGTCTTGCTTTTAAGATGGGCTTCTTCACAACTTTACTTTGGAACCTACAAAAATAATACAAATAGTTATTTATATTTTAATACTATACACACACACACACACAAATACATATATATTACATATATATACACATGTACATGTTCACTATATCTATTATACATAAAATACATGTGGTTGCTGGTTCAAGTTCTTATTTGCTGCCTGGTCAAGAATCTGGTTAGCAACACAAAATCTAGAGTGATATAGTTTCAGCCTGCTCTTTCAGAAACTCTTCAAGACAATAGTTTCTAATCTCCTTTTTAATTTTTTTTGTGGGGGGTGAGGTGGAGTGTGTTATTACACTGTATGCAATGAAATACCTCCTGGTTTAGCCAGATTAACAAAACTGAGGCCACAGTATCTCACAGGAAGATATTTAACAAAAATATGATTGCACATAACAGGAGAAGAATAAGAATCAAAGTTAATCCCATGAAGTTCACAGATTTTTTTTTTTGTTTGTTTTGTTTTGTTTTGTTTACCAGGACCCATTTTTATTAAAATACCTTGTTGGTTTTAGAGGGACAGAGACAATTTCTGATGGATGATACAGTGGTGTTTGACAGAAAAATCTTGCATGCATGCCGAACTCTTCCCTCACCTTTCTCAATCACCAGAAAACAAATTGGAAAGTGGAAAGAGCAAGGTCAGGTCAGGTGAGTGCATACTTAAACATTTCATAGGGTGCAGGGTGCAGAGCAGTGATCTGCTCTCATGTTCCATTAATTCAGAGACAGCTGTCATTTATCTTTTGATGGAAGCTAGAGGTTGAAATGCTTGACACAACATATCCGGCCTAATATGGAAAGATAAGAGCAACGTGGGCTTAGTTCTGTAAAAGTGAGTTACTGTGCAAAGAGGTTTCATAATTCCCCTACTGACGGTTAACAGAGAACTTTGGCCACATTTCAGCAAATACAAATTGCCCAGCTATAGTTAAAAAAAGAAAAAAAAAGGATTGCATGGGGAATTAACCACATAATTTCTATTAGAGACTATATGAATTGCATGGCTAAATCCTTGTGAAGCTTCTTAAATGCTTAAGAGCTCTATGTCCATAAAAGAGTCTTAAAGATAGCTTTTGAAATGCAGTTAGGTAGGCAAAAAGTTAAATAAATTGGTGGGAAAGCACTCCTTTTTGCCTCTGGAAAAACTGACTGCAAGATGACAACTCAGACGTACCTGCTTCTTTAGTTGTCAAAGTATTAACATCTGCAAGTCAATTTGGTGGGAAATACCATTAAAAAGATAAAAGAGAGTAAAAGCAAAAACAATTTCAGTAAAGACTCAATAGTGCTGTAGATCCAAGGGAATAAAAGTGCTTTCTATAAAAACCAAAGAGCGTGTGGGGGGGTTGACAGTAAGACGCAAAAGTGAACCTCTAAAATTCACATTTAATACAAGAAACTACACTATGTGCAATAGAAATAGCAGAGAAAATCAGCACAGAATGCTGCTGACTCAAGAAAAGATCTTATATGTGGCAAGGGGTTTAGAAGCTAAGGAGCTGATGCTTGTACAACCCTATCTCTTACCCCTCCCTTGTTTTAAGAATGAAAAGGGCTTTCCACCACCTCTCACAATTCAGATGGGACTATTAAGGGTACTGGGGCGAGGCAGGTTCTTTGTGCTTCTGGATGCTCAAACTTCACAGGTTACAGCTCTATGAAGTCGTTATCTCACTGACACCTCTACCCTTCTATTTACAGTTGTGTGCACCTTACCTTTCCTCACATGTAGGAACAGATAATATTAACAACTTGGAAAAGAAGCGTTGGGAAGATATGAATGTGCCTTTGCACAAATTCTGCGTAATAGCAAACAGGCCAAAGCATCACCCTGTGTTTCATGGAGGAAAGCTCCAGAGACCACCCAGTCTCACTAATCCAATTTTGGGAACCACAACTTTAAATTTACAGGGTGACACTTTGTTCTTGGTAGTAGTGATACAGAGATTAGGTGAGTCCGGGCTTTCAGTGGTCAGATAAAAGTCATGAATTCCTGGTCCTCACTCCTCCTGCTCATGCCTCACACTTACAGTTTGTCCAGCCTGATGTGGGGTGTCTATTCTAGTCATGTCATCTTGATGAAGGTCTGAATTTGAATTCATAATTGCTGCCTCCTGAACTGAAAAGCTCTCAAGGTCTAGATATTTTCATCCAGTCCTGTCTCTGGCAGGAGAGCAGGAGCAGCAGAAATCGCTGACATACTTTCAGTTCAGCTTCTCATGACTTTTAGAAAGTTATTCTGTCACAGTGGAAAAAATTCTGTGCTTGTCATTGCCTAGATTGTTGTGTGATTTTTTTTTTTTTTAACTTTGCTTGAGTGTAACCATTTTTGAATCTGAAGAAAATAGAGGTAAAACATTTTTCCCTTGATAAAGAAAAATTGCTTAAAATATTTTCTTGCCAAAGCAAGAAAGAAATGAGAGTTGAAAACAAAAGAAAAGCTCTGTATCAAGAATTGGCTTTGACTGCAACAGAGAAAAGTGGGTTTAATTGGTTCAAGATGCCTATCTTTTTTTTTTTTTTTTTTTTAAATCACATACTAAGAATTAATTGTTTGGTTGGCTTTCTGAGAAATTCTTCCCCTTTGGCTTTTTTTTTTTTAAGTATTTTGAAATACATTCTTTCAAAATACTAGGGACATCCAGTGCTGTGGGAAAATCTCCTGTGACTCTTGTAAGATGTCAAGGAGGTGTAAGAGAGCTTTGGTATACTCGTAGGAAAAAAACCACCCGCACGGTTCAATATCACGTTATTTGAGGAATGTGTCTTACTGGGCTACTTTGATGCTACTCGATGAAAAACAACGTTACTTGGACTAAGCAAGATAAATGAATCTGCCCATAACAGCTATTTCCCTTCAGTTGCAAAAAACCCTGGGTGGGGGATTCAGATTTTAGGAGTGTTCTCAGGTAGAAAAGTAATGGAAGGTGCTGAGAGGAAGGTGAGGGGCAAGGAGCATCCTCGTCCCTGGGCTCCGCACCTCACGAGTAGCGCTGTTACTCTACTCACCCAAAAGAAAGGAAAACGCGTTTATGTATTTCAGAGACACAGGCAGCACCCTAACACGGTCAAGAAGGGAGAAGCGAGAGAGGCTCTTTGTGTTCATTGCCAGGGCTCAGCCACGCCGGGCGGCAGCGCGGGGTCGCGGTGGGTTTGAGGGACGTGGTGGCAGGCAGAGCGGTGCGGGCAGAACAGGAGATCTGTTCCTCCTCGCAGCGGCGATGCCTCATCATCACCGAGTGTCCCCGTCTCTCAGAACGTCAGCCTGACGCCCCCAAAGCAGCTGCTGCCAGAGGTGCCAGCACTTTGCGGCACGGTCTGCTCGGCAATTCTGCATTCGCTCGTGACGCGCCTCTGCAGAACAAACGGGGCTCTGCCTTAGATATCGCTCCAGTTACGGAGTCAGTGTTGCTGTTTGAGGTGCTGAGCCAACCTGCTGGTTTAATTCAATTTTCATCCGAGATTTCTTTGATCCTTCTGTTCTTAAGGAAAATAATGACCATCTTTAGGGTTCCTTTACATTTCTTGAGAATACAGACCAAGGCTAGGGAAGCAACAGTTTTCTTGAATAAAAATTAAAGTAAAAAGGTGAAAAACATAGATCTTCTTGGAACAATCTTAAGCCCTCTATATAGGTCAAGGTCATGATGTCTAAATAAATGGGGTCAAAGTTCCCCGTGCTATTGTATGCCCTCCTTAGATCTTTCTTAAGTTCACTCCATAGATTAAAGCAGGAGCTCCCCCCCGCCCCGTGAGCAGAAGGGACCGCAGGGAGTGGGAAGTTACCAAGAGTTAACAACGAGCTGATGCAGAGGAGGTGGCACACACTCCACATTGTAAGGCTGGAGCAGATTGCAGCCTTCCTGTTCTAGGGGAGAAGTAATTCCTTCACAACTATATTTGTTGGATAGTAGCAAGACCTTTATCTAGAGGCATAATCTGTTCCTTAGGGCTTCTACTGAATTCAATTAGAGATGGGTTGTTGTTTTTTTCTGTCTGTTTTTCTAACATGAGCACTAAATAATGATCTGAGATTACCTCTAGACTGGGGGGTTTTGACAACATTCCCATACTTCAGTAAAATAGGACTGGCACCTAGCACAGGATATATACAGTAGCTTTGAAATGCTTATAGTCATATTAGATTGGGTAGATGGATATGACCTTGCCCTCCCCTTCCCTATTCTTCTCTATTTTTCTCACTGCAAGAACAGTTATTTTTGTTTCAGACTGTTCAGGTTTAAGGAAACCACTAATTTATATAGGGCATGCTCAGAGGCTTAGCATAATCATTCCCAGAGTAACATGACTGTTTCTATTAGCATAATTATGCCCATACTCATTACATGATTCATATTCTTACAATTTTTTTTTAGGAGTCACAATTCCCCACTTTATTAGATTTGTCTTTTCTGAAGAATTGTTGTAATTTTTTTAATCATCCTTTATTTTTCAATTTAATTTTCAGAGGTGAAATGGGAAATTTGGGTTCTTTTTGAGTAACTTCCCCTCACTAAGACCATGACCTGAGTCACCATAAGTCATGCAGGAAGAAACTAGAACTGAAGCCTATGGCTCTCAAAAGCTGTGACCACCTGATTTTCCTATCACATTTGCCTTTCATTTTTTGGTTCCTAAAAGATAGGGCTACAGTTGCATTCTGATCTGTCCTTTCTGCACTTTCACTGTTTCCTTCTAGTTGTTAAAGGATCATATCACCCCTACACCTTCCTAACTGAATCAGGAATTGTTCCAGTTTCAAATGCTGCAATGTGGGTGAGTGCATACAGACCTAAAGAGAAGCTGAATGGACCATTTAGCAGACAGCAGTTTCCTGTATCCAACTGCTTACACACAGAAACCCAGTAGGGCTTAGCTGACACAAACTATGATGGGTTTCTTCAGGCTTAAAGAGGTTGCCATATCCTATTTTAGAACAGCTGCTACATAACTCTTGGTCATATGGCAGCCTTTAGGAAACTGTCCTGTAACAGAAAAAAAACATATTTTAGAAGTCTCATATATATATATATATATATTTTTTTTTAATCATTTGAGCTTTCAGGATGATTTCTCCAAAGAAAGTCTCTTGATCTGCATGCTGTTAAAAATCCTGTGTCCCAAGAAACAAACTTTAACAATATGGTTATGTTTCCTACACCCAGGACTGGATTTTTAAGGGGGAGGGAAGGAGGAAGGAGACAGTGGCAATAAAAAGCTGCAGTATTTCTTTAATTGCTTCTTACTTGTGGGGAACTGATCCCAGGAAAACAATGTCCCATCTTCTATATTCCATATGCAAAATACAATTATGTTTGCAGCTTTGTGTCAGTCAAATATGATCGATCTTTTTTACCCCAGTGCTAGCACATTTCTGTGCATTGCTCTCATTTTTACGTGGACAGAGACGTGGCAGAGTTTTCACCTTCCCAGTTAGAAAGGTGCATGTTTTCTGCACAGTGTGACTCTCCGAGTGTGTTTTTTGGTCAGAGTCACCAGTCGATTTGAACATGGTCTGGAGGAGTAGCCTCTGCTTGTCCTCAGGAAGTCCTCATGAATAGTCACTGCTCTTGAATGACTGCCAACACTCACCTACAAGGAGAGAATGAAGATTCACAGTGTCTAACTTCAGACACCTAAATTAGGTTGGAAATCTATACTCCCTACAAAGGGATTCCTTCATCTGGAACTCTGAATTAACTAACTAGACTAAGGTGGAGTGACTACTCTCCTTTGCCAAAACAATCGGAACCTCTGCCTCAGTTAGTGAAAGTCCAAATAGTTCCACTGAAGCTGATGCATCCTCACTCCACCTTCACCATTGCACAACTCCTCATGTCCCTTTTTCCAACATGTTCAAAAAGCAGAAATACACCTACAGGGGCAAGAAGTGGCTTTTATCAGAAAGGTTGCTGTTTATTCCAGCTCAGTGTGGCAAGTCGCTGTGCAGATGTCTTTGAAGAATTGGGCTTGGAGCTTCAAACTGTTTCATCATCCAGCCATTTACTTATTTTTTTCTCAGAGTTTGTTGAAGTCTGTGAATGTATAATTTATGATGCTTCCCTCTGTCTTGTGACAATGAATGCCAATGGGCTTCTGGAAGCAGAAGCTTATCCTTTGAGAAGCTCCTACAGAAGAGCTCACTTAAACTGCAGTCCTCCATTCTACCCTCAGGATCCACAAACTTGATGGCTTCAAGCGCCTGCAAAAATTTCCCTCATTGTGAAATTTTGGTGAAATATGATCCCAGTGAAGCTGCTGATCTCTCTTAGAGTCCTTAAACTTACCATATGAGCTACTTCCTCCTGGCAACACCGTTTTGCTGACACTATCTTTTTCTTTGACATTCAGGCTGGCTACTATTCTTACCCATCAGAGCTAAACAGAGTTCATACACTGCAGCTGCGGTAACAATGCCTGGGTTTGTTCTTTGTTTCATTTCTTTCTGCCATAAGCACAGATATCATTCTGTAGGATCTTTCCAGTCTCATCAGAAGGCCACTTCCCTGTAAAAAATGGGGGTGAGAATGTCCCTATATTGGGATATTCATGGCTTTAAAAGCATTGCATTGGGAATGAGGTGACTACTACTCCATGAGAAATTGCTCAGAGGTATGGCCTTGTTAAGTCCTTTGTATATACCTAAGTTTAACCAAGGTTGGGGATGCAGTCCTCCTAAGATCCTTTCTACTGTCATTTCAATAGAAACACACTGTTAGGTAATGATGTAGTCCACCTAAAGCCTGGGGCTACATCTCTGTCCCTCCATTGATGATAAGAGAGAATACAGTTGTTTCAATCAAGTGAGACGACTCCAGGTCTGAGTATTGAGAACAGAATAAAAATTTGCTGAAGAACTAATACCCACCACTGACTTGTACTGCTTCTCAGAAAGGATACTCAAAGTCTGTATGCTTGTTTCTTCTCTTTTTTTTTTTTTTAATTAATTAGTTTTTTCAAATAAAGTCAAGAGTGCAATGGATTATGCATTATTCTCCTGTTGGAAAAAGAAATAGTTGCTGCTTTATTTATCTTCATTTACTGTTATATGGATGTTCAGGACCAGATATGGTTTGATTTTTAAATGTTCTTTATGCTGAGAAGAATATTAGGTGTGGAGCTCCTCACAAAATCAAAGAATAACTTAGGTTAGACTAGAGGTCACCTATCCCAAATGCTTGCCCAAAGCAGCTCTAGCCAGATCAGATGCTCAGGGCCATGCCTGATCAGACTTTGAACATCTCCACGAATGGAAATTCCACAGCCTCTCTGTGCAACCTGTTCCAGTGTTTGACCACCCTCTTGGTAGTTTGTTTTTGTTCCCCTCTTATACCAGATTGGAATTTCCCATGTTCCAGCTTATGTCTGTTGCCCTTCATCCTGCCCAGAGAAGCTGTGGATGCCCCATCATTGCAGGTGTTCAAGGTCAGGTTGGACGGGGCTGTGAGCAACCTAATCTAGTGAAAGATGTCCCTGCCCACAGCAAGGAGTGGTTGGACTAGGTGATCTTTAAAGGTCCCTTCCAACCCTTCCATACCACTCTGTGATTCTATGATGCTACGATCCTTCCTCTGTGAACCCCGAGAAGAGCCTGGTCTAGTCTTCTCTACCCTAACTCATAACATTCTCGTACACAGCAATAAGGCATCTCCCCGGCCTTCCCTTCTTCCTGCTGGACAAACCTGGCTCTCCTAGCCTCTCTTTGCACACTGTGGGGTCCAGCCTCCAACCGCCTTAGTGGTCTTCTGACGGACTCGTTCCAAGTCTGTGGACAAGTGTCTGTCCTGTACTATGGAGCTCAAAACTGGGCACAGCAGCCAGTACCCCCAGGTCCTTTTTTGCAAACCTGCTTTCCAGCTGGTTGGACCTCTGCCTGTACTGATGCATGGGGTTATATCTCCCCAGTAGAAGGACTTGGCATTTACTTTTGGTCATCTTCACGAGGTTCCCATAGCCCCTTTTTCCAGTTCCCTTTGAACAGCAGCCCTGTCCTTCATCGATTGACCAGTTTTATATTGTCCAGAAACTTGCTGAGAATGTACTCTGTCCCATCATCCACTACCATTAATAAAGACACTGAACAATACCGGGGCTTGTATTAATCCCAGAAGGACGCCACTAGTAACTGTCTGCCAGTTGGACTTCATACTGTTTTGTACCATACTTTGACCCTAATGATCCAGCCAACTTTCCATTTATGTTTTTGTCCACTTCTTCAGTAACTTCCTAGGCCCGTCTACCTGGAAAAAAATGTTTTGCACTGGGAAGGGAAAATCTCTGCTTTGGTCATTCAAAAACTTTACGCACAATCAAAAATTTTATTTTGCTAATATTTCATTGTCCTGGTTTCAGCTGGGACAGAGTTAACGGTCTTCCTAGTAGCTGGTACAGTGCTATGTTTTGAGTTCAGTATGAGAAGAATGTTGATGACACACTGATGTTTTCAGTTGTTGCTAAGAAGTGTTTAGACTAAGTCAAGGATTTTTTCAGCTTCTGATGCCCAGCCAGCGAGAAAGCTGGAGGGGCACAAGAAGTTGGCACAGGACACAGCCAGGGCACCTGACCCAAACTGGCCAAAGGGGTTTTCCAGACCATGGGATGTCATGCCCAGTATATAAACTGGGGGGAGTGGGGGTGGGGGGTTCACAACTCAGGGACTAACTGGGTGTTGGTCGGTGGGTGGTGAGCAATTGCACTGTGCATCACTTAGATATTCCAATCCTTGTATTATTACTGTTGTCATTTTATTAGTGTTATCATTATCATTATTAGTTTCTTCTGTTCTATTAATTTGTTCTTATCTCAACCCACGAGTTTTACTTCTTTTCCCGATTCCCTCCCTCATCCCACTGGGTGGAGGGGGAGTGAGCGAGTGGCTGTGTGGTGCTTAGTTGCTGGCTGGGGTTAAACCATGACATTCATGCAAAGTTTTCTTTATTAAATAAAAATCAGCATCTGAAATGTTTTTCTTTTAGATTATTAGTGTCTTTGATGCAGAGGGCCCATTTTAATATAGATATGGTTTAACATTTCATGGAAACTGACAAAGGGAAGTGGATAAAGTTGAAAACTACATGGGTTAAGCTTATTTTATTTTATTTTATTTTAAAGTTATACATTTTTTTTCACGCATCTCTTGTAATAACATGTGCCATCTCCAGAGTGAAACGTGTTTGAGATCAATGGATGAAAAGCACTCAGTACCACCAATGACTTGTTACCAGCATAAGGAAGAAAATTTTTTTTCCCTTTATTATTCTAATATTTCTTTAACAGAGAGAAAAAAAAATAAAAATAAATAACTGGACTCCTGAAACGTTTCCTCTACTCTCATAAACTGAAAATCTCTTATTTCTTTTCTGTGACAAGTGCACTTTAAAGCAACAAGAAAACATGAGCTTTTTTCCCATCCATTTTGCTGTGAACAAGTCCCATGACAAATGAATACCCTAGGGAGACTCTAGAGTTAGTCACCAGACCCCCCCCCCCGTGACTTCCCTGATGACTTCACTTTTATTATCGCATAGCAGGACTGTAATGCCAGAGTGACTGAGTAAAGCACATAACAAATTCTTTACTGCCCCTACATACTGAGACAAGGTGTGATATAACCCTGTTATGTATGAGATACTGCTTGCTTGTGGCAATGCCGAGCTACCTCCTTGGACTCCAGGCCTCTTAATCTTACAGTGCGAGTAACCTCGTTTTGGTGAGTGAAATGAATGACTAAAATTCAGCCTACATATAAGTAAGTACTTGCAGAGTTGAGGCCTGACTCCGTGGCATTTGCAAGGAAGCCCTTGGTGACAAAGGTACAGTTCATCTGACGCCTGGCTAGGTCAAGGCTAAGCAATGCTGTTATTTGAGTACATTTTGATCACTGCCACGTGTACAGGAAAACATGTGCTGTTGTGTGCATGTTTATCATAACCTACAAACAGAGACACACCCATTAATCAGAAAAATAGAGACTGACATACTGAAACAGTTCAAATGTCCTTGTCCTGTGTCCATCTGTAGTGTACGCTAATGCCGGTTGCTTTGGAGGAAAGCAAAAGTAACCTTGCAGAACAAATACACCATACACTGGCCGGGGAAATGTTCCCTCTTCGTGACCACTGTATAGCTAGATTATAGCCCTGAAACATGGGGGATTAAATCCTAGAAAGCTGAATTTAATCTTAAAAATGTGGATTTGAGTACTGAACATCTTCGCTGGCTACACGTTTCTGTAGCTTTTTCTGCGTCCTGTAACCTGCCTTGATGTTGCAACATGCTGATAATGAAAAATGTGGAGGGAGCAGTAGGAGGAGGGAGAGGGTATATTCACATCACTTACCTTCTAACTAGGTAATGGAGCTGTATCAGTTAAGAGGCTTGTTTCCCTGGGCTCCCTGTACTGCTAATGGAGACAAATGGACTTCTCCAGAGAGGGCTCGGGGCAGAAGCGCCACTTGGGTGCTCTCACTTCTTCCAGGGTGGAGTTGGCCTTTCTCTCTGCTGTTTGCACAGCCAGCACAGAAACATTAACCTGCTGCTGGAAGCTGTTACTCCCACAGGTGGCAACGGCTTCCACTGTGCAATATCCCTTTCCAGATTCCTATGTGTGTGTGTAAGAACCGGGGCTGTGGTCTGAATTTTTTTGGTATCCACAAAGGGCCTTTGGAGGATGAGGAGTAAGTGTAGCAAGGTGAAGGGTAAATGCTAAAAAATAAAACCATCTGGAAGCGAAGCCACGTTGTACTTACTTGACTTCACTGCTTACATTGCAACTGTTTTCCAGGTTTCAATAACAATCCCATATGGCTGTGGCTGAACCATCTCACGCTACTTTTACTGAGTTTTTAATATCTAACAAAATTATTTGAATCAATATATCCAATAGGGTGTCTCACTGATGTTGTATAAAGTAACAAATGATTAAATAAACCTAGAGGTAAAAATGGATTTTTAAAAGATTTTTAATCTTATCCCCTTTCTTTTGCTAGATTTATGTTGTTACAGATAGAGCAGCTGGTGACCATTTAGAAGTATGCTGCATACAAGCCCAAGTTATAGTGATAGCTGGGCCCATATATGTTCAGCTTTGTGTGTTGGCTTAGTATGATTAATTAATGCACGGAGTGCTTCCACAGCTGGAATCCTATAGAGAACTCTGGCTGGTTGTATACCTGCTTTAACCTGTTGAAAATGACTGCAGAAGATGTTAGGTAATGGGCTTGTGAGTGCACAGTATTTTGATTTATTTTAATAGTTGGATGTAGAGCGATTGCTGAAAATGAGCTAAGTACAGAAATAAAGTAAGCCAGTGTGATGAAATGTGAAAACCCTAGCTGCAGCTCCTGTGAGAACTGGAGGCAGAGAGGGGACCTCAAAGAACCTAAAAGGGTGTGTGGTTCCTAAAAAACAGCTTTCCCCATCACACTTGTTTTCATGTTTACTCCCTCAACAGATTTGCACCCTCTTTGTCCATTCAGGGAAATTTGCCTGTTCTAGAGAAGGTAAAACCAACCCTGCTTGGTCATTTGGAAAAGTGCTGTTTTGATGGGGAAGTGCAGCCCACCAGCTAAATCAGAACCTCCATATTAAGCTCTGTCTTTCTGGATAGCCTTCTGCTCAGTTTCAACCAATGCCAACCTGGTTACACTAAACTCCTTAGTGAATCCAGTGCTTGATCATTTTGTTTTCTATTTCTACATGTCATACTTAAGAATTGGGTGTGGAAAAGACCAGAGAGCAAATTAAAACATGTATTTCTTTGAATGCCTGCTCTTAGAGCATATGGTGGCCTCTGCTCCTTTTTCTGAGCTCCAGAGCCCTCTGCTTTAATCATCTTTCCCACTCCTGCTGCCCTTTTGGAGTGGCTTGCCTAACCAGCCAGCTTCCTCACCCTTTCTGTAGCACCAGAATCCCCAGAGTTATCCATGTCATTAGAAAGAAAGCACTCTCAACTTTTTGTCAGCGTGGAAGGGGAACCTCTCCGTAGCCAAGCTTATCCTAAGGTCCAAAGGCGCCCCACAAACGCAGAGCCATAGAGGCATTCAGTGGCTACGGTGCCTTATGTCTGCAGCCACTGAATTCCAACCTCAATTTTACCCTGTAGCTCTGTGCTCTCAAATCTCTGTAAGTTAGTTTGGATGGCATTGTCTGTGAATATGACTACAAATGGCAGGACTTATGCATTTCTGATTGAACCGTAAGTATATTAGACTGAATCAGAAACATCCTGAGAAAAATGGAGAAATACTTATTTTCAAAGGTACGTGTGAAAGTTCTGCTCCTGTAGAGCATTTTATGACTCATTCAAAGAGATGGTTTTTTCCTCATACATCACCTCATTCTCTAACTTCCCAAGTTGTTTGCCGCCTTCTTGTTTTCAGAAGATTTTTCTCTCTAAATTGCCATCAGGTTCCTCATCATCATCAGTGTAAGAATCCAGTAATAGTGATGGAATTGTGCATAAACACAGATTTCTGTCTGAACCTTCACATTGTCTATGTTGTGTTCAATTTTTTGAATGAAGTAAGTGCAAAGAAACAGTCATAAAGGATTTTCTTAAAAGTTGCTTTGCCTTTACAATTGGGAACATTACCAGCATTATTGTTGCCTGTTATACCAGGAAGAATAGTCTTGGGCAAAGACCTATAAAGAAAGTTGCTCCAATAACTGATGGTTTCTTGTCCTCAAATTGCCTTGCATTGTATTACAGTGCTTGCTTCTACAAATACAAATTCAAAGCTGTAGGACTACTTTCAAATATAATAGTCCAGCACATTAAATGTTTACTAGAAGCTTTCTACTGGTGAAATGAAGAATAAATATCATTTGCCAAAAGTCAGCAGAGGGATTTGGTGATGGAGCAAAGTTCAGAAATTTGCGACTTCTAACTTGGATGATTGTGCTCACACCACGCCTGTGTCTTAAGTTATGATAATAATAATAATGCTCTTTTTTTTTCACCATTTTTGCCTTTGAGTAATTGCTAGGAACTTCACTCTGCAGTCTAGAGACAGCAGAGACTGTGTTCTGCAATTAAAAGTTAGGGAGTTTTTAATGAGAGCTCCAAGGCTGATTCATAGTTCAAAGTTATGCAGAAGGTTTCTTTTTCTTTTTCTTTCTCTCTCTTTTTTTTTTTTTAATCAAAAGCAGATCATTCATTTTTATCTCAGACGAAAATATGATAATGGCTAATTCATTGGGCGGGGAGAAGGAATGTAGGGAGTTACTGACAGAATTTAAATAAAAAATTTTAGAGGTCTAATATTTTATTTCATTTCAGAAATGCAATAAATCTTATAAAAGGCCTTACACAATTTCTCCTTGAAGATATTGCACTGTGATAATGATGCCATGCCCTTGCCAGCCAATTTCATGATTTGTTCAGGTTATTCCAATAATATCTACATTTCACGGGAGAGTATTTACATTTAAATCTTCCCTGAGATTTGTCATGCCCTGTTGTCATCATGTTTTCTCCTGTGTCACCTTCAAGGACTGATAGGGCATGAAAATCCGTAGGAATAAACAGGACTTGAAATCCCCAGTGAAAGAAGCTGTGCCTCAGCCCTGTGGGGAACTGAGCTCCCTCACTCCCACTGATGTCATTAGCACTCCAGGAGACTCAGCATTTTGGGGAGGATGCTCAGTGCCTGGCAGAATTAGGATGTAATTGCCAATTTCAAGCCTATGTACAGAACCGTGTCTCAGGCCAGGACATGGGAAGGAAGTAGCAAGCTTACAGAAAGTCACACGTAAACAGCACCAGTTGCTTTTGTAGAAGCAGTTGTCCCTTTGGAGAGCAACTTTTTCATTTCTAAAGGCTCCTACCCTGTAGTAATATACTGAAGGTTACTGAAAAAGAAGCACATCTATGCTCCCAGAAACCTGTATTCTCTCTAGATAGCGTGTTTGATTCCTGGAAGTGGAAAGGAGTGCAGAGAATAAAAATGGCTGCGTTTAATCAGATTAAATGGATATCTTATTAGTTATTCCACATAATTGGGATCTTTCACAAACTGAAAGAATTGACCTCTAGTATAGCACAGGAAAAACTTGGAATTTATTGCTGAGATCGGGGGTAATAGGGGAATTTTAGAGGATAATGACAGATCTGGGACAGGTAAGAGAGACTAAGACGACAGTGATTGGCAATTACAATGTAATGGATCCACTAACAAGGGATAAATAATTTAGGGCCTGTCTTTATAGCTGGGACAGTTACTTTCAGGGCAGGTTTTTTTGCTCACTAACCAGCCAGATCAGACCATGGACTGGCAAGATGCTTGAAATATCCTTTAAAGAAACTTTAAACTTTAAGGAAACTTATTTTGCAGCCTGAATGCTCAGTTTGTGGGGGTGGAGGATAGGTGTGTAGGTGTGATAGGCTATGAAAGTGGAGAAGTAGATCCTTAAAGGGTTGGGTTTTTTTCTGAATTGGGTTTTTTCTTTCAGAATCTTAAAAATATTTTACATTTGAAAGCAAAACCACTTCTGGTCAAAGCGAAACATGTGGAGATAAAGATTTGTAGGATTTCCTAATTCCTTCAAATAATCTTATAAACTTATCATGCTTTCAAGATAGCAGTAGCATACAGAAGGATGGGGTATGTGCCTAGTTCTGTGATTAATTGGCATTTTCCATTTGTAATAGTGTAATGAATGTGCTAATTTTGTTTATATTTAATGCACAATAAATCACTCCTCCATCTATCACTGAATGAGGGTTGAAACAACTGTTAAAACACACAGTGTTTTAGACACCTAAAAAGTGCTGTCTTCAACAGCAGTCCTCATTAGAGCTATGCTGCGGCTCCCACATAGCACTGACCTCCATCCGTAACCATAACTCTCACTGGCATCACTCTGAGCATCACTGCATATTTGAGCATAACCTTACACTGCGTGTGCATGGAGAACGCAAGTGTATTTTCGTGATGAATGCCAGAGTCCATCAGGAAATAACTACACGGTCTTATATGAAATTGTGACAAGCGTAACTACAGACAGGGAAAGATCTTGAGTAGAGCCCTGTAATTTTTTCCATTCTTAGTTTACAAGGCTGATTTCCTTGCTGCTCCTCAGAAACTGTGCTCGGTGCAAAGTCGCCACTATGAGAAAGGGGGGACTCAATACCCTGCAGACAACACCCACCCATTCCCAGCCGGCCCCCATGCCAGAAGGAAAAGCGGTTGCCGTTGTAACGTCTTCACGGCAGTGACAAGCCCCGTGAGCGCAAGTCCAGCTCTTCGGGCCGTTCAAACTGCCTGCAGCCGTCTGAGCACGCGTTGGGGCACCCAGGCTGGTCTGTCCTGCTAAGCGATGTGCGAGCCCTGGAGCAGACCTGCGAACACCGAGCCCCTCGACGTGCACGTTGTCCTTTTTTTCTAGACGGCTGGGTGCGGTGTGGCCCGATCCAGAAGCATGCCAGAGGTCCTTGCAAAGTGGGCTCCTAAGACTTGAGCTTTCTACCAGAGGAGCGCCCATGGGTCACCCAGGCACCGGCACTGAGGGGGGTCGGAGGCTGCGTCGCTGCCCGCGCCTGACCCGCGCTCACTTCTTGATGCAGGCACCGTACGAGGTGGCGTTTAAAAGTAACCTCTGGTCAGAATTAGCAAATGCAATTTACACAGCCCCAGCACTTGACTGCTTGTTAAAAATTCCCTCCGGTGGGCATTCCTTGCTCAATTTGTTCAAAGAGACAGAGCCAGTCTTTGCCAGCTAGGCAGTGTTACACATCCCAACATTAGCATATTTCTATTAAAACATATGTTATTTTGTTCAATTATGACACGTTTCTTCGTTCTTAGCCCGAAGCGATATTTGAGATATCACCCCAATACTCCGCAATTATAAAGATATATCCTATACATTGCACTGAAAAATTGTAAGACCTGAAGAGCATACAGACTACTCAGGCATTCTATTCTTTGAGTACAGTATAGAGAATAATTATAGTTTCTCATATTCTCCGAGTAATTAATTTGAAGAATTTAATTATATTTTTCATATTAATTATTAATGTATTATTCACCCAGCATAGTCAGTTCATAATTCATAGATGTATTAGTCAAGTAATTTAGTTGATGAATTTCATAGTTTTGAATAAGTTATTCAATTTTTTTTAATTATTCACTCAGCTCTAGGAGTATCTGTTGACTCTTGAATATTAACTGTAGTATGGCAACTTCTTTTTTTGCAGGGTATTGTGAACACCTGATATTAAATCCCAAAGCTTGTGAAATGCTGTCCAGACCTGAAATGTGTATTTACATAAGGTTACTTTACAAATAAATGGCAGTTTAATCTGATTAGCAAATTCAGATTTGGGATCTTTATGCCTATTTACATTTAAACTTCAGTTCTCTTACAGTATGTTCTCACAAAGGGGGTTTTTTGCTACATTTTCCCCTCACTTAAAGCTATATAGGAACCTATGGCAAAATCCAGTCCTCACATTTACCTTTCACTAATGCTAGAATTACACCCATGATGACGTACCCATTCATTATTAGTCTATGAGTTTTGTCATCAGTTTTATGCTCAGATGACTCTCTTTGTATCAGGAAACTTCTAACCAGGGTAGAGGAGAATAGAAATAAGGTTTCTACTGTATGCTTCCAGCTCACCAGAATACTTTAGCTTAGCCTAAACAATAAGTATATAAGTGGCCTAGACAATTTCCAGGGAAAATAATCTGATCACACTGGGAGCAGCACCTCTGGATGTGTATCAGGTAACAATTTTGTTGTGGCAGAGGAATAACACACTGGATGAATTATCAAATCTTTCCATATCTAGATTTAGTGATTGTATCACATAACTGAGGTCCATAATGCTGGTGGAAAACTAGAGGAGAATGCATATACATATCTATGGTTTTATGTGGTTTTTTAGACAGACTGTCTTGTGTGTGAGTATATAACTTAATAGTTAATACTGGGAAATAACAGAGCAAGTGAAAAGCTTTGGGTGAAATATACTTTATTCATAATGTTTCTGGGTCCCTTACTCTGCTAAACAAAGTGATTTCCATTAATTTTTTTTTTTTTTTACAATCACATCTTTTTGTTTAAGAAATGCTTGTCCTGTGTTCTAAAAAAAATTGCAATAACTTTAATTACATTCAAATGATGCTTGGAAAGGTTTTAATGGTAAGCATAGCACTGTAACAGTGATCTTTGGAATGCAATACATGGTTTGAGATTCTCTTCCCTGTACAGACCTCAGGGAGGCTTCTTTTTAACAGCTTTAAAAACAATAAAGCTATTTTTACCAACCCCCCCTGTATTTAGAATCATTGGTTCCAAGTTCTCTGCATATTAATGTTATCACATTTACCATTTGCGTATTGCTGTTTCATACAGCCTCAGTGTCTATGTTAAATCCAAAACACAGAGGCATATGCCAAACCCTTCATGACTTCCAAATCCATGATTACGATACAATATTCTAAAAGAAAAGCGTCCAGCTACAGGTTGCTTCTTTCACTGAGGAAGGTGTTTTGTGTTTTGGGTTGGTACCTCACTAGCAGGCAGTCCATATGGTGCTAAATCTTGTAAACTAACTATAACTAGGTATAAAATTCATAGGGAAAAAATGTAATTTATCACAAGTGCACAGCTGGTGTCTGCTTCTAAGTGGTTGTTTCCTAATCTGATACCAACCTGTTCACAGCCCTAGTATGTTATTGAGCTATAAAATCAATAACAAATAGCATGCATGATCCCCTGAGAGATTAACCACTTATTCCAGCTGTGAAGAACAAATGAAGGTTAAAGCAAAGGAGCTGCTTTAAGAAAGGTGCGTGCATGTTTATAGATGTGTGTGCACGTGAAACGAAACAAAGTAAGCCTCTTTTAGATTAATTGATAATAACTGCAATAACAGCATAGGGTGGTTTGTTTGTTTTTAATTATGGGTGTTTTTCTAAGCAGCTGATTTTCAAGCTCAGATTTACATGCAGTTTGCTTTCCGTGTGCTCCCAAAAGTGCTTGATATGTGATTTATATTTGTTCTTTTCCCCAAATGTTTCAGTATTACTTTGCTCTTTTCTTTAATCGCAACTAATATCTCAGGGAGTACTGCCTGGGGCAGACTGAGCATAAGCACCGAAAGCCGCAACGATAAAAAATACAGTGGACGAAATTGTCATGCCCTTTCTCCCTGGCTCACAGCTGTAAAAGCTGTGGAAGTTTTAATGCGTGCATGTGCAATGGGAAGGAAGCGAGAGATGGGAGCCGTGGTGAGAAGCGGCGAGGGTGAGAAGGGAGTGGAAGGACGGGGGGAGCGGACTGGCTCCGGGCGGGCAGGGGGACAACGGGGGGAACGAGGGACCTGGCGAGGCTTTTGGGGGAGAGCTGCAGGCGGGGTGTGTGGGTTGCTGGCCTGTGAAAAGGGGACCAGGGACGGGTGGAACTGCCCCAGGGTTTTGCAGTATTCCTGGGGATTGATTGTGCTGGCAGCATCTACAACCTCATTTTTTTCAGCAACATACTGGTCTTAGCCTTAGATGTGGCAGAACCAAACTGAAAGCAGGAGTTCCAAAGGGGAAAAAACCTCCTTCTGAGTCAAATTCCTTGCTGTTTGAAGTGCAAAGACATCCGATACAATTTTAACACCAAGACTCTGTCTGTCTCCCTGAACACCAGTTAGAAAGATGCTATTACCATTTTAATCAAATTAAGCATTCCTCCTGTGATCCTTGGATTTTTTCAACCCTCTGCATGACAGTGCTTAGCCCCTTGTGCCAGTTGGTCTGCCTCCTTTATCTCCGAGTTGGTTGCGATTCATCGTTTTGCATTGTATGTAGTTCGTAAAGCACTTTACAACAAAAGACACTTGCGGTGATTTTACTTTAGCCTAATTCCATCTACCGCAGAAATGCTGCTCCTAGTTGTGCTGAAACAAGATCAGAATTTGACCTCAAAACACCCCAGTGAGAACGGTATTATTTATACTTATTTTGTAGAAGGGTAAATTGAAACACCGGGTTTAAGCGGTTTTTCCTGAAGGCATGAAGCTTCTCAGTGCCATAGCAGAGACTCAAACGCCTGAATCCAAATGCCAATGTCCTCGCTCTAAGTGACAGATGAGCTCTGCAATCAGGATTGTGCTCAGATGGAAAAATCTACTAACATCCATGGACTTATAAAACCAATTTGAGCCAGGGAAGAGTCAGGCCTTTGCTTACTTTCCAGGAGCAGAAAAGCAGTGCTGAACTGCTGCTTTTCCTGCAAGTGTGACAGCTGCTTACGGGATAGGGAAAATCCTCTTGGAAAAGGTGAGTTCTGCAGGTTTGGAGGCTGTCCTGCAACAGAAAGCCAATTCTTTCCTTCTCACCTCTGTGGAGAGTACAGATTAGAAAGAAAAAAGAGAACTCCCAAAGGAAAACATATGCCAAGTTTAATTTCATAATTCTCTTTTTTTTCTCTGTTTGTAATTTAATGCTTTAATTATAAAGGTTTATTATAACATTGTAATTGTTTATTCATCGATCTGAGACACTCAGTGGAATTTCTTCACTGGGAGCATTGCAGTAAAATTACAACACACAGGAGACAGATCAAGCTTGTAACATTGGCAGTCTCGTGGGTACTAAATATCTTCAAAGTCAACACATTTGCTGATGGGCAATAAGAGAGAAGACAAAAAGTAACTTCTTCCCCAGCCCTCTGCTATTTTTAGTGCCTCTGTGGCTGTCTATATACTTTTTTGTGTGTAGTCTGCTCTATCAGTCATGAAGCTAACTCAGCTCAGCTCTAGCCTTGGTGGCATTATCTCAGGCTGTCATATGGATACGCAGGACTCAGAAGTGCTGCATACCCATTGTGAATGATGGGCAGCAGACAGAGCAATGAGGGTAACGCCATGGCTGAGTTTTATACTGCTTATTCCCTTTGCAGATGTAACGTCAGAAGTTTGATGCACTTTAAAGATTATCCTGGATTTTGTGAACTGTTTTGCAGTAAGAAATTTGATGCAGTGGATACTGAGAAGAGCTGACAAAGAAATTACTTGATGTTCCTTTTAAGCCTGTGGAAAGCCTGCTCTCAGACTGTAATTTCCTGGAATTTATTATTCACAATTATTCACTGTATTTTGTTTTGGCAAATCTTTTTAACTCTGTTTTGATCATGCACAGTCTTACATGAATAATCATCATTTCAGACTGGAGCTGTTGTGATAGGTCAAAAGAGAGATATGGCACTGTCATGTTTGTGACTGGAAATGGAAGAAACCACTTCTAGTGCAGCATTTGCAAATGTGGATATAAAATTTGGCACCTGTAAATATTCATGTACATACACTTGCAACTATGCTCTGGGCTTGATCCAAAGCCACTAGAGGTAACAGAAAGAATGAATATTCATGTTAGTAAAAGTTAATTCCTAGATGGTTCACTGAAATCGAATGTAAAGAGAAAGAAATATAGGCAAAAATTCATTAATGCCACTAAGTATTCACAGGAAAAAAGGTCCTACTTATTACATTCAAATACTGGTGGGGGTTTTTTGCATATATGTTAATGAAATAACACACATGCACTCAAATATGATTACAGTCTCCCTTTTAGCACTATCTTTCCAAACCACAGAAGCTCTGCTGCTTAACAAAGAGAAGCTAGGAAAAAGCTAGAAGTCAAAATATGTGAAACTGGTGCTGCAGAAAGGAAGCACATATTTTTTTCTTTTTTTTTTCTTTTTTTTCTCTGTATATAACAGGAAAGTGAAACAGTTGGAAAGTTCTTTTTGATTTAGCATACTTTCGCACAAAGCTCAATACATAATACAAGCAGGAGCTAGCGGTTTCACAGTGAAATTGTGAAGCTTTCGTTTTCTCTTAGGACATGCACCTAACCTCCCACATGAGTGAAATGACCTGCATTTCAATCCCCCAAATTGAGCAACAGAGCAGAGCAACACAATCAAAGAGTGCATCTGATAGGTTTGAGTCAGCTGTTACTATTTTGTTTATTTTTTAATTCTTTTTTTTCTCTAACAGAAAGGTAGAAAAATTATTTTAAGAGAGAAATGATCTTGAATGAGTCTGAAGAGGCAAATGCACACCTAGATTGCAGGAATTTCCCAGTCAGGCAGAGGCTGCATTTGGGAGATGCAGTTATTTGAAGCTGACACTGGTTTTGCTTGACTTGTGTTCACCTGATGGCACGTAGTCAACTTCACACAACACTGCTGTGGGACAGGCTTCAGGTGTCAGCCTCCCAAACTCTGCCTGTAAGTCAAGCTCAGTTCATTCATGAGAGAATGAGGTTTTAAGACAAAATATCACTTGAACTGGACCATAAATCTTTATACTTCACAAAAATCTATCACCTCTCTGATTAGATAATTAACAGAATTGGTGCTTATAGTGCCATACATCTTCATAATTTACACAATACCAAGCTGAATGGAGGGGTTCATGTGTTTGCATTTGCCTGTCTAGCAAAAAAACATCACCGAACAGTCAGGACAATACAGTTTTAATGCAGAATAACCTGTCATTCTGTAGTCCAAATGTACAGGCTCTATTGTCAGCTGGTATAAATGCCCCACTGCTGCTTAAAAAGAGCTGTGTTGTCTTGGACTTAGCTCTCATTTCTTTACAGGCTGCTTAGAGCATGAGAATAACCAGCCAGGTAAGTAACAGGGCATGATTTCATCTCCTTTTCTTTCAAAGTCCAAGAGTACTTACCGATATGCTTGTATGTACAGGGAGACTTTGCCGGATGTTATAAAAGAAGAGACTGAACACCAAATAGATCAACAAATTCTATTGCAAAAATGAACAATCTCCTGCTGTAAGGAAAGGAAGCACCCATGAATGGGGGGGGGGGGGAAAAAAAAAAAAAATTCTTTAGCCAATGGGATAGTTTGTACTCAGCACAGAATATTCAGACTCTATAAGGAAGACTCCACAAGACTGAGTTTTGCACCTGAGACACCCTGTTTCAACTTCCAGACATGAAGAATAACATCCAAATGTTGCCACAGGATTAGATGGTTGCAACTAGACAGTGACGGTAGCTCCACAAGTTTGGAGGAACAGTCTCCCCATTTGCTCTCCAGCTGTAGGGCTCTGGAAGTGTTTAGAGAAGAAAGCAGATTTTCTCCCCTGTCACTACCTCCAAAACTAGCTTTATAAATTGGGTTACAGCATTTTTTCAGAATATTTTGGTAGCTTCTCTTCAAACAGGTGGTGTTATGCCTTGGCAAATCTGAAGGTCAGCACTGGACAGGTGTGAAGCTGCAAGGGGAATAATTGCTGTAACTGGCAGCAAGGAAAGCAGCTCTTCAGTATGGATCCAGATTAGAAAGAAACATCTTGTATAAACCACGGACAAGTGTATTGCACTCTAAATAATGTGAAAGGAATTTTCAGTTCTCTTGAAGTCCTTGGAGTTTGAGGTGAGAGGAAATGCTACCTGTAATTCCTAGTCTTCATTCTAGTTCAGGAATGCCTTTCATCTCAAGTTGGGACAAAAAGATGCAATTTCTTACAAGGTGCTGTTTCCAAATCATTTCACTTCAGAAGTATCTAAGTAGTCCCATGACTTGCTTCATTTTATTAAAAGTGAAGCATTTCTTTTTGACTCGTTCTGAATTTTCTATTATTAGCTACAGGATAATAAGTTTTTTTGTTGGATGTGATAAATGTCCATAAAATCACAGATCAAAACAGTCATTGGGACAAGGTTCTTTGACCTTGTCAAAATGAAGTATTTCAAAAAACTTGTGTAAAAAATTTTTGTTTGTCTGTACGTTCCAGAAAATGTTTGATGTAATTGAATCAGCATTCTCCGATGGAAAACTGTTCTATCTGCAAAAATAGTAGATCAGCTTTAATCACAAGGAAAAAGCAAACAAATAAGGAGACGGCGAAAAAAACCTTAAGCAAAAAACAGTCATAGTGCAAGATTTTCAGAGAGCCCGAGAGATACAGGAGGTCAAACCATAATATCACTGAAGCTGGTGGGAATTCTGTCAAATACTTTAACGTGACTCATGTTCTACCCCGCATCTTATGAAAATTCAACACTGTCTATTTGAAGGCCCAGAGAACAGCAGACGTTTCTTGAGACTATAACTAGCAGAATCCAGTCCCCCTCATTTCTTTGGTGAATAAATAGGGGTGTGTGTGTATATATATATGTATATATAAATGTACATAGTCAGCTGGAGATGCCATACACCAAAGTGCAGCAGCTGAGATTGTGGATATTGGAGTCCAAATGCATAATGAAACTCCAGTATTTGTATTTGAAGCCCATCATGATAAACTATAAACTAAGTCTGATGGGCAATGCCCCTTTATGGGTACTTTGGATGCACTGTGGGTGGATCAGAACGAGATGCTGGTTTCATTTGGATTTCTGCCCTTACATCCACAGGACTGCAGTTTTGGCATTGTTTGCCTTTGCTGCAGAGTTCATTTCTGTTTCAGCATCTGTTCATGGACAGGAGTCTGCTTCTGCTTTTTTTTATGGTATATCTACTGCTGTCTCACCACTATACATTGTTTGTTTTTTTGCTGCTTCTGCTTGCTTTCTGCAATAGCTATGCTTTTTCTTCTCATGTCTGCTGTGCCAAACCCATATCTACATGTAGCCAGGCCTCTTCCTCAAGCATTTGATTTGTCCTAACAAGAGATGGTCTTAATTTCAATTCTAAATTAATCTCCTTCTCACACAGATCTGTTGTGATAATCTTACATTTTCTACTCTTATGTATTTAAATCACAAATGCAGAACCAGGAAAATAAGGTAAGAGGAAAGGTTACATGCTATAAAATAAATTAACTTCCTAGCATTTTCACATTTCTTTTTTTTTTTTAATCTACTTTTGGGGAGAGGTAGGTTGAGAAGGGAAGTTTCTTGTTTCCTATTTAATGTCCAGTCATTTGGTGTTTGTATTTGTAAAGCTGTTCACAAGGATTTAGCTGCATAACAGAAATCCTGCTGATATTAACAGGAATTATATAATCAAATCTTTGCACAAATATTTGAAAATATAAGAACAAAATATCTATTTTTCAGTCATCTTCCCTGTTTTTTACTCTTTTTTTTTTCTTATTCAGTTTGTGATTAGAAATTATCTCCTACAGCTTCCAGATCAATATCACAGAATTAAGAGACTTTCTGTAGCAAACTTTCTGCAAACTGCTCAAAGACAACTTCCAAGTCTTTCCAGAATACTTTCTCCAGAGTTTTGTTGCTAGAGAAGCTGTTTGTTACCGCGAGGTGCTGCGGTGTTCAACAGGTAAGCTTTCATCCAGTATCAGATACTTCAAGTGCACCTGCGGCTCCAAGTGCAGCTGAGGTTAGCTCCGAGAGATGTTAGAAGTGCACCAACCGTGATCATCTCTTTCAGCAGCCCCTGCTTACAAAAGAAACTATCTGAGATAACAAATCAGTGTCAGAAATCACACTGTAAGCCAAAGAAATAGCCTCTTGGGTTGAAAGCTTCTTAGTCATGCAAAGGATGATGTTCAGATACATTCCCAAGTCATCTGCTGACCTTATTTGTGCTAAAAAAATGCTGGGATGTTGTGGCTACATCTATGCTAGTAAAGTGAACAGTGCTAGGGCTTGTTTTCTTGTTCTCAGGTTAGCTGGCATAGTCGGGACCAAAACTCCCTATTTCTAAGTTCTCTTGTCTTCAAGGCAGGCTGCTAACAACTAAGCTACTAACTGGGCACAAGTGGAGAACAGTCCTTGCTTTGTGTTGACTCCCAGTTTGTGTCCAAGATATGTTTGAGAAAGGCCTCATTTGCTGGGCCAAAACTATGCTAATGACCGCTCAGTTATGAACAGAATATGAGCAATGAAATTCCTAAGAGCACCATTTAGTTCACTAGTATATATGTTCCCTATGATTATATCCTAAAATAAAAGGTATGTTTTCAGGAAGAAGGCGTTACTTGGCATAAGCACTCCGTTCCAAAAGTCACCTTTTACAGTAGAATTCTCATTTTTATATGGTGTCCATGGAGAGCAAATAGCAATAAGTTCACTGTAAAGTACATTGTACTTACTATTCCCTATAATATGCTATACGTAATGTGCAATTTTACCTATGCATTTTTAGAAGCTTCTGAAAAAGAAAAGCAGCCTGAAGTCTATGCTGGGAATATGCTAATTAAGAGATGTGATTGAAATGTTAATCAAGATATTCTAAGGCTGACAAAGGAAGGAGATGTCTTAATCCTCCACGTTACCATGAGGTCTTCCATCGCCCAGTCATAGCAGAGAAAAAGCAAAAGAAATTGAGATGGAGGAAGACGCTGCCCATCATGGGCTAAGAGTCTGCTCCGGGTCTCTCATATTTGCAGTCAACAATGGCAGAGAGCTAAAACAGAGCTCTGAGACTTCTCCTGAGCATGCCAGTTCAGGGACAGACTTTCAAGGCTAATTAGTGAACCTCAAATGCTTGCAAAGATGAATTGTTAGCAGCAGCCTTAGTAATTTATTTTTCATTTAAGCTGTTTGTAGCTTTGTTCTGTTACTGCACATCTCTGGTTTAAGTAAACATGCCATTTAAATCTTGCTTAGTAATAAAGCAGATGCTGAATAACCTGACAAGACGTTGCACTTTTAAAAATATGTTGAACTCAAAGCTGTCTGAAAGGATTGGACCTCTTTTGTGGTGTCCACTACCTGAATACATTTATGCACAGCACTCAGATGGCAAAAAAGATGCACCTCCACTGAGTTACATGAGTTTAGGAGCTGGTAATGCAGTTTTGTGGTAGAGGATCTGCTTGAAATCAGTGCTAACCAGGCAAGTTTCTTTGGCAGCAGGATCTCAGTGAGAGCATTTTCAGATTTATTGGTGGCTTAAAAAATGCACCTAATTTGTCTGTGCAGCAGCAGTTCTTGCAAATATTATGTATTGGGTTACTATGTGGCTTTGGGAGGACTTGCCATTGTCCTGGTTTCAGCTGGGATAGAGTTACTTGTCTTCCTAGTAGCTGGTACAGTGCTGTGTTTTTGAATTAGGTATGAGAAGAATGTTGATAACGCTGATGTTTTCAGTTATTGCTAACACCATTTTGTGTTCATGAAATTTGAGGAAGACAAAATTTTATTTGCTGCTGGTTCTTTCCTAAAGTTGTTCTAAAGATCCCTTTTCTCCTTTGCTCTTTTTTCCTCCAAGCCGTGTCAACAAATACTTTCCTGTCCTGGAAGTCTTGAACTGCATCTTTATGGACTGGATCTCTGAAGTGAACCTGTTAGTGTTGAGAATTCAAGGTTCATATCACACATGGTTTTTAGGGAAGGAATGTTATTTCAGACTACACCTAGTGTGGTCCCGTGAATAAAAACCCACTAGGATTTGGACCAGTTTAGTTGTGCTTTTAGTGTTCATCTTCCAATTTAATTTCATCCAAAAGTGATATTGTTCACACAGTCTTAGACTGCTACACGGTGTGAAACAAATCATGTGGTAGGTGGGAATGATTGAGTTATTTGCTTCAAAAGCACACTTCTGATCTGGACTAAAACACTAATAGGAGCACACTCTGTTCTTGAAGTGTTGTGAAAATACAGTTTCAAAACTTATCAGAGATGTCAGGCTGATTTTGATGGCACTATTCATTGAAATGAACAGGAAGAGGCCATTAAACCCTTTAGAAAATCATTCTGAACCATAATGTTCTTTGCAGTTTTAAATCTCTCTTTGGAACACTCCAAATATCAAGTAAAGTATGAACAGAAATGATGCAGTACTACAATTATAGAAAAAATATTAAAAGCAAATACAGTCAAACTAATATGCTTATAACTGTCATTTAAAATTAGTTGGCATTGCTATTTATTTGTTTGGAGCATTGGGATTTTTGGTTGGTTCATTGAGCTGAGTGTAGATTTTTGTTGCTCTTCTTCGCTTTTAATTCTTTATGTAGTTGACCTTTCTGGCACAGCAGTTTGGGACCACCACTGATGAAATGTTATTAATATCTTAGCACAGCTACATTAATAATCCAAAAGAAACACAGCTAAACATGCTCTTTCCAACTTGCTCAATGACTTAGCACCAACAGTGTGCACAGCTGGTGTAGGTGACCTGTTTCCAGCGGGAGCCCTGGATACCCTCCCTCCCTGTGGCGAAGAGAAGGTGATGCTGTTGGCTGCATCATCTTGGACTAACACCATATTCAGGGCAGAAGCTGTTTCTCAGTACAACTTTTGTGAGCTCAGGGCAGCTGACTTTGCTGGAACATCGGTTGCAGTGGATGCTCAGTGCCTCTGAAACGCAGTGCAAGATTTATTTGGTCCCCAGAACCAAAAGACGGGCATCTGAGTGACTGGGCAGCTTAGAAAATGCAATAGAAGGGATCTGCTTAAAACTGCACGCAAATTCTCTGGCAAGGCCAGGGAGAGAGTGCTGAGCTCTCTGCCTTCCAGTCCTCTTTCCAGATCACAGGATGGATTGCTTCGTCTTAATAGCTCATATGAACTGTTAATATTATTAACATTTATTAACCCCTCCTGCAGACTGTTAATTAAATAATGCAGAGTCAAACCTTAATTCCTTTGGTGCTGACTAGATATCTCTTCCGCTTGACACAATTTCATTTATCATTACCCTGTGTCCCTTGTGTTTAATTTTCAGATGAACTAAATGCCTGCAGTTGGTATTTAAGATACCATATTAAAAGTGGCTGTGAACATAACAAACATAAGCAGTGTTACCAGAAGTTGGCACGGTGAAGCCAATAAACAAGCCTGACTGTAGGAAATTGCATCCTCAAAAGTGTGAGGAAAGAACCTTGAGTAAGTCTGTCTTTTAATTTAAACTTATGAAGAATAGTAGTTAATAAGCCTTTGCTGAAATGTGGCAATGTTCTCCGCATGTGACAGGTTTAAGTTTACACATAAATGCTGGAGGGAATGGATGAGCTGATTGCCCAAAATGTGATCCTAAGTTATGGTAACCCTTTACCCCAACTTGACTTTTTATTATATCATGCGTCTGTGAGCCATACCAGAGCTAAAGGAATGACTTGATGAATATGCTTTTAAAGCAGTTAAGCTAATGCTCCCATAAAACTTGGGGAAGTATGCAAATTAGCGTCCTCTTCTGGATGCTGATAAAAGGCGCTATTTATAAATACAAAAGAATTGTTTGGCAAACAAGATAACCTTTTTCACAGTTGGTGTTATACAATAAACAATATTAGAGGTTTCAAACTCCTGGTAACAAGAGCACTGGGAGAGCGGTGCTTCCCCCACTGGAATTTTGTATTGATTTCCAGAGCTGACTTTAAAGACAGGCTGTGTTTAAGAAAGAGAAGACTGGCTCCAGGATAAATAGAATCTGCCTCCTAGCTGATCATCCTCACAGCTATTCTTCGGTAGGTCTGTCTTTTTCATAGCCATTTTGCCCCAGCAGTGGTACCTGGGGCCGTGATTTTCTGTACCGAGGGTGGAAGGAGCGGCGGGGGAGCAGCAGGTAGTGCTCGTCCAACGGAGCAGAAGGCTGTCACGAAGCAAGCATTTACCAAATTTATTCTTTTCTTTCACAAACGTTACTGAGAAAGGCTTCCCCACCCGAAAAGTAAAAATACATGTGGCGAAATACTGAGAAAGGTACTGCACAAGAGCAGAGCTTGTTGCCTTGGTGTATCTCACAATTCAAGATGGGAAAGGGCAGAGCAGACTTTCTTCATCTCTATAAATAACATGCTGCTTTTTATCTGTGTTAAAAGATTTACAGAATCATTTCTTTTGGCACTTAATCACTCTAGCTGGCAGTATAAACATAAGAACTCCATGAACACAGAAAATCAGAAGAGAAGAAAAACGGCTGTGCAATCCTACTGGGATTCCTCAAACCGTGGCAGTCAGGCCTCTCGCACATTAGATACTGTTTCTTGATTTTTTTTCCCCCTTTACTGCCAACACCAGCACAGTGAGTACAGAGTGCAGGAAGGGCAACCGAGTGTTCAGAAATTAAGGGGAAATGAAGTTTTGACCCATGAGTTCTCTCGACCTTGCCTTAGGAGTGCTAGTCAAACCCAAAGTGCTCCAGTTGTCTACACTAAAGCTCTTACAGTTACTGAAATGGTGGCAAACTAAAACAGATCCTGTGGGCAGAACAAGTGCAAGGCAAGTGTTTTATATTAGAACGGGTAGTGACATTTTAAAATAACTTTCCTATAAAATTTCAAAATGGATTTTTAAATTTAAAAACAACTTTCAGGAAAACGTAACAATAAAAGCCAAAACATTGTTTAATTTTGCCTTTCATTTTTTAAATTTTGACTCCTTCCTTCCCTTCACTGAATCCCACACCCTTTTCATTAGCAGAACTTAATAAGGTATACAATATCACGGGAAAGGAAGGGATGGAATATTCGAAGGAAGAGTTCCAGCCATCATAAAGGCTGCAAAAATGCCTATTATTTATAAAAAAAAAATTTTTTTAAGAGAAATCATGTAAACTTTTCCCAATTACAGTGTTCCTAGAGTTTTATGAACTTCAGTTGGTTGTGTGATCTAAGCTGGCTATCCTGGTTATTCCCAGGCTATATCTTAATCAGATTTGATGCTATTAAGAACATGATTAAAATTTTAACATTTCTTTACTCTCTACCATAACTGCTTTCTAACAAATTTTGTTGGAAGTCATAGTAGCAGATATCCTTTTACACTATAATTTTTAAAATTTAAATATCATATGACAAGCATGCTGGTTTGTATGATTACCTACACAGGAAAAGATATGAAAATGAATGAGCCCATGTCTTTATCAATAACTGAAACATATTTTTCTTTTACCCAGAATTGATACATGGTATATCATATATTTTATAATTCACTCTGTTCAACTGAATGTTTTCTTATAAAAATCTAGTTGTGAAGGCTGTCCACAGAGTATATAACTGATCCGTGCTGACTGGACTTGCCTGTAAATCTGACAATGTTGGGAAGAAATGTGTGCCTTAATGAAAACCGATGGTGAAATAATGTCTCTTTACCAATAGTGAATGAAATCATGAGGTCTCCCTCTCTATTGCTCTTTCTCAGCTTTCTGAACTACCCTTTCCCTATAGATTTTGTATTTTCATAGAATCAACTTTATCTAATGTGCACATCAATTTAGTACACAGATTAATTTTCGGTCATTGCATCCAAACGCCCTATGTTAGATATGAAAATAAGAAAATCCTATAGTTCTGGCAATGCGTTTTCTGGGAAGTCAGTAGGCATTGAGTGGTCTCACTGACACTCCACACGCGTTCCCCAGCTCTTTACACCAGAAGGCAAGTGTGTCCCTGCCAGTAAGTAACGACAGGAGGACTTTGGTGGCCGCAGAAAAGGGATTTCCACCTTCACCGTGGACATAGTACTACAGCTTTCGCTCTTCCCTTAAACAGAGCTAACCTGGCAGCAGGGAAAATGAGTTCAGCAGGGATAACATGGGGAACAAGGCTAAAAGAGAACAGGAGATAGCAGCCAGCAAACATGCCTGGGAAGGGAGCGGGGTTGGGAGTGCTGGGAAATGGGACTGCTGCTTACGAGACAGTGTCGGTGTCGCCAAATAAGATTACTTCACCTCTGTTTGGGCTGAAAGACCTGGTCATCTCTTTTAGAGAAAATATGGTTATCTTAGTGGCTCCATGTAATCTCACTGTTTCCGGCACAACAAGGCACTAGTATTTCAGTACTACGCAGCTTTTGAGAAATCATACATTTTTGGACACAAATTCTTGCTAAGACTGTCTGGTGTAAATGTTGGAGCTATGTTGATTTACACTAGCTGAGATCTTGGGGGAGGCGGGGCTGGGGGTTTTTTTTAGGGTGTTTTTTTCAAACTACCAGCACATTTAATTCAAGTAACCTGACAAGAAAACTGAACTTTATCCTTACAATTCTTACTTTTGTAGTCTCTGTTATTTCTTGGCTCTCTCTGCACTTGAACAAACAATAACAAGGTTTAAATCACAAAAAATATGATGCTTTTATGCTTACTTTGCCAAGATTAGTTAGACTTTATTGTAAACTTTTAAAATTAATTAACCAGGATTTATTATTTTAAAATGAACATTGTTTAATATAAGCAGATGACAAAACTTCAAAGGATTATTGTGAGCAAAAGGAATAAACAGAATTTTAAAAATTATTAGGAAAATGACCTTACAAATGTTCTTTTCAAGTACTGTTAATATACTAATATCACTGGACACATTCTACTGTTGTGAACTAATTCCATTTAAGCCAATGAAGTATATACACTTTTTCTTCAATAAAAGTTAAGAGAAACTTACAGCTTGTTCAGGTGTTTCAGATGTTTCTGGTATGATTACAGACTTTTATTGGATGTCTTGTTTAAGTACCTGCTGGTGTGATGACCATCTCATTGCCTACCTGCTAAAGTGATTTTTCATATTACTGACTTGAATTCTGTAGGCTTAGGTCTAATGATAGATAATAATTTTTGTTAAGTTTGTCTTGCTGCCTACATTAAAGATTAGCGTATCAAAACTGGCCATTCCAGCTTATACAAGCAAAACTCATCTGGTTGATCATGACAGTCCAAAAAAAAAAAAGACAGGAGAAAAAGAAAAATAATAAGAAAAACAATTTCAATATTTCAGTCATAGGTACTGTTTCATAATAAGTTATGGATGAAATTTCCATAGTTCACAGAAGAAACCAGAATATTGACACATTACTGTGCTAGTAACTGTATTGCGCCTATACAATGCTGCCACAATTACAACAGAATTTTACACCATGGAATTAGAATAAGCCTGGAGCTAGCTGTACAGTGATGAATCAAGTCCCACAAAATGCTTATCTGGAGCCATCCATTTGCTTATCAGGATTTTGGCAAAATGATTCTCTGCAGTTTCAAGCAGGCTAGAGCTATTGTGAAAATCATCTTTCTTTTGTTACTGCAGCATTTTTGTTCTTACAACTGGTAATGAAAATTTACAAGAAATTAAAAAAAGAGAAGTAATTAAAAGCTTCCTCATCTTTCCCCCTTGATTCTGAAAGTTGGAAGAAATGAACAAATATTTGGAGATAATTTTATTTCTATCTATTTTCTATTAGTCATCAAAATTCTTCTGAAAACATGAGGGAAAAGATTGTAGAAAATGTTAATTTTGATCTAGCAGACTGTGATGGCTTTGTGGCATGCTTATTTAGGGAAGAAAGAGAAGGTAATTCTAAGTGTTTTGGCTGTATTTTTAAAACAGTTTTTTGTACTTTGGTTTTTGGAGGTTTTTGAGATAATTAGGTCACAAAACGTAACAGTATGACCAAGACCTCCATTTGGACGCAGTTAGAGTCTAGTGTAAAGTCTTGTAAAAGTACAGATGATATGCTTTCCAGAACACAAGTTTATGCAAATAGCACTGTACAGATGCATTTTTAATAATAAGGTAGTAGGTCAGTAATTTTAGCAGCAGAAATAAGAACTGTACATCTAATGCTAAAAACACTACCTTTCAAAGACCATTTCCTTTGGTCCTGAACTCTGAGCCTGAAATTGTGCATGTTAAGGATTTAATCTTTAAGGTTTTAATTTTTTTTATTTTTAAATCTTCTGGACAGTGTATCTCAGGAGCATGTAACTTTGAAATGTTACGTCAATTGATTAACATTAACACAAGTAAAAATACTGAACCATGACATTTAGAAATATAAACAGCAATCTTGATTCCACTTAGCTCTCTCTGGCTGGTGTCTGAGGGATACAATGTGCTACATACTCAGGCCCTGATGATAGCACTAGAAAGAAATCCCCAAAGCAGTTGTTGGGTTTGGTGGGGGGCTTTTTTGGCAGGGGACGTGGGGTGGAACTAGTTTCAGCAAAAGTGAAACTTTCCATGTAAAATGCTGATAACATTTTTCCTTAACTTCTACAATTTTCCATCACAAAAGCCAAACCAAAATGTTTTAAGAAAGGTAACGTGAACGTGACCCTGAGATTTTGCAGTATCTTACAGGTGCTGCAGTTTTTATATTTAATGCTCCCGTTTTTCCTCTCTGACTCACGCTTGTGGGCAATTCCATTTCCCCTCGTAGAGCTCAGCCTCCTCCCAGGTTGCACGTTGATCCACACTGTGGAGCTGGTGGTGGTGCGGACGTCGGCGACCTTGTGGCAACATAACACGCTGGCAGCAAGTATTAGCTGCACCCAGACCAGTAAGGCTTTTTTCTTACTTATGTACTACCCGTGGCTAGCTGATTTTCTCATCAACGTGTGAGATGGAGATAAAGGCTGAAGTATTTATAATTTCCCATGCAGTGGACTTCAGGATTTTTTAAGACCTCCAGAATGACACGTTGGCGCTACCACACCTTCCAAACTAGAGACGGGCGAGCCAAGCACATACGCTGCCTCACAGCCAGTGTAGGAACTCCTGTAGGGCTAAAATACAAGTCATAGAGATTTAGGGCATAGGTTTAAAAATCTGGAATCTTTCTTCTTTGTGCTATTTTGGAGAAGGTCTAAGTCATTTACCTCAGATATACAAGGCCTATTTTTTACATAGACTAAGGGCAGTTTTCGTACTTTCACATGGAGTAAATAAGATTTAAAAGAACTGTAAATATAATTTGTTTTGTCATTAAAAACCTTTAATACTGCCACAGTGAGAAAATGGGAATCTGAATCCAAGCATTACTCAAGTCGATAGTTTTGCCTTTTCTTCTGCAAATTTTTCCCCAAGTCCTTATCTCCTGACTCTTCAATAACTTTCTAAGTGCTTTTTGTTGCTCTGTGACAAAAGGTGTCTTTTAGGCTGAATATCCTCTGCTCTGGTAGCTTGTGCATGTTTTTTCTTTTGAGATATCAATAAAATATGTCTCTGTGTGTCCTATTCAGCTTGCTTGGATATCACACTTGAAATGTAAACTTTTATATCTATACAAAAGTTATAGATATGAGTTTGGAGATAATTTCTGAATATTTTTCAGAATTTTGTCCCTGCCAGGGAAACCAAGGGTTTATATTCATTTGTACTCTACTTTTCTGATATATTGCCATGTTCATGTGTGTAAAGGTCACCAACATCTACTGAGGAAAAAAACTGTTTAGCAGAGGAAAAACTGCTTTTAATTTTTTTTATAATTTTGCCTGTATTCAGGCTCTTTTTAATTTTTTTTAATTTCCTTGATAGTGGTAAATGGGAAAACAAATGAGGAGGGAGAAAAAAAATAATGAGGGAGGAAAACTGCGAAACCAAGATGTTATTTTTTTTTTTGGTAAAATTTTCAGTGACAGGAGACAGAACTCTTCAAAATTTGCAGATTGAGAACAGCCTCCTACAAAGCATGTTCCTTCTCTTTCAAGCATCTCGGTTGTATTTGTGCATGGTTATGAGCATGTTTCTTCCATTTGTGGTAATACAGAAGATAAAATGGAAGGTGCGGTGTTTGTCGCAATGAGGGACCAGGTTTTCCTCCCTCTCCTTGCCGAGCAGAAGTTAGCTGGTTACAGCAGCTGTAGCTGCGTTCTTCATTGTTTTGACTTTGTCTTCTCTGAGTGACTGTTACAGTCTTCCCCCTCTCTCAGTTGGGACTTAAAGATTTTTTCAGTTAAAGCAAACAAAAACGGGGATCTGTTCTACTGCAGGTGTTTAAACACAGTGGGTGTGTGTCTGGGGATACAGGGCATAAGGAGTCCTTTTCTGGGTTTGTGAGAGATGCCACCTGGAAAGAGCTTAGAAAAAAGACAACAGTTTAAATTTCACATCAGATTTCTGAATATAACTTTCCAATGTCTTTTTTCTGGTCTTCTGTTATCTCCTGTCAGCCTATTTTCTTATTTTCTCATCTGGCAGCCTCTTTGCATGCATGTGAATGATGATTCAAATGCTTCAGAAGCTGTTGTTTTCAACTTTTATTAATGTTTCAAAACTCATCCTCTTATTTTCCTGCTGACAGGCTGCCAAAATCACCCTCTGGTGAATTCTAAAAGGGTCTGGGTAGCAGAAATTGGACCCAAAATTTGTTGGAGATAATTACTCGATCAGATCTTTGTCACAGAAAATATTTGACAGCCCACACATCTCTATTTTTAAGCAGTCCATAACATAAAACTATCAGAACTTTTCTTTCTTTAAGTGCAGGAAGCACATCATTAGATCAAAGATACTTCATTTAACTGGGTAGCACACTTGCTTATGCATAATTTTTTGTTGATTCTGGAGATTCAGCTTAGGCTGGGATTTCGACCACATCCAAGAGTGTACATCATTCCCTCCTCCTTCTGGGAATAATAGACTGTAGTGGTAATCAAATCTGAGTTGTTTCATCCCAGATGTCATTCAACATAGCATTACCAGTAATAGCCTGCCAAGGAATATTTCTGCCAAGTTCCAAACCTGGATCTTGAATGAAGCATAGGAAAAAAAAAAATTATTCCAAGAAACCAAGCTACAGATTGTGTTCTGATTACAATCTGTTTTGGGATAGGATTTCAGGAATTTAATAACTGCTGAGTGAATACTCATACATATAGACATGATCAATAAAGTTCATACTTTCTGTTTCCCACTTTTGAAGCTTGGTTGAATTTGATTTATGATGTTTTCCTAGCAGCTTGGGACACAATATTACAGATTTACGATGGACAGTCAATTTATAGTACTTAATTTAAACACTGCTGGGACATTGTACAAAAGTTTGAGGCCACTAAGACAAATCTTATGTCAGTGTCAGAAAAAAAAAGTTCTTTCTTAAAAAAACAAAACAAAACTGATGTTAGAAGAAAATAAAACCCAGAAAGAATAGGAGAAAAAGGAATAGTTTATTTTAAAAGTATGTAAAAATGTAATAATCATCATTGCAAAGCCCATCATATTGGATCTGGATAAGAAAGGGAACACATTGGTGCCTTGCAGAGGAGCATAGGGATAAGGAAAGAAGAGTGGGGATGAATATCAGACTCTCCGATAACTTTTGTAAGTAACACATTTACCAAGTTCCTCTGACATTCTTAGAATACAGGGATTTCACTTGGTGGTGGGATTTTGGTTGTTCAGTTAAAATTGGAAGCAAGAAAAAAAAAAATGAAAAGAAATGAGAAGGGAAGAGAAAAGGGGCAGAGAAAGGGAGGGAAGACCCAAGCAGAGTCAGATCCTGCAGTGCTCATGGAAATACCATCATTTATTCTGGTGGTTCTTCACAATGTTACAGCTGTGTGTTGCTCCACCTGTTCGGCAGGTCTTTACTCCTCACCTTGCTCACTAATCCATTTCAATCATTAATTGTTAGTTCTCAGGAAGGAAGGTCAGTTGCAGCAATTTGAAATAATTAATCTAATTTGTTTGTAAATTTATTGACCACAACTGTTTGGGTAAGTGAACTTCAGCTACAGGTTGCAATAGTCACGCTGATATGCAGATTGACATCTATTACATTTTTGAACTCATAAATTTTCTTGTACAAACACCAAATCACTATTTGCAAGCCTGTCTGCCCTGATCTAGTACCCCCTGAAGTCTTTAATTAGGCCCTACACGCATACATCTACTGGGGTATTCTTTTAGATGTCATTTGTGCCTAACGACATATGAACCGGTTGAGGCTCAGTGTTTGAGCGCAGGTTGAAGCGTGCACTGTGTGATTACTTTCAGCAGCAATGCTAGAGGTCCTGCCGTGAAGGTGAAGAAATCGTGGGTGATTCGGAAGTATGGCGTACTCCGCAGGGCACGCGTTTGTTGGAGAACGTCTTGCGTGAGCAATCCCTACATCTGTTAGTTATTCCATCGATAGGAAATGCAGCACTGAAACTTAAACGCCAAAGTCACACATTCTTATAGGTTAATGCTAAATCATCAGCATGCCTGTCTTCAAACATTAACTGATGGATCCTCACAGCAGCCCTGTTTGTGAAGTACTTAGTATTCTTGTTTTAGAGGCTGGGAAGACAGGAAGGCTTAAACCAGTCATTTAGGACTCAGACACTGTTGGACCCCCCAGATAGAAGGATTTCTGACCAAACACCAGACCTGTAGGTTAATCTCAAAATAAGCCTTATAGAAGGAAAAATAATGCTTGATGGTCGGGTAAACACAGTCAAAATGAATAAATAATCACTTCACTGCAAGGCAGTAGAAAAATGATATGTAAAAGGTTAAAGGAAATAATGAAACCCTTTGTTTAGTTTATTAAGCAAACAAAGCCTTATATGTACATAAAATTTTTGTAACCCTGGGTTTAGAAACCTTGTATGTACAAAAAATCATTGTAACCCTGGGTTTAGAAATTAACCACTGTGTAGGGTTAGAAACTGCATGGTGCTCTGAAAAGAAGGAAGTCAAAGGTATTTGTAAGTCTGTTTGTCTTCTAGTAAGTAGCTGTGTTTGAGAGAGACCTTGGTCCTAAACTTTAATATTGCATTTTAGGTCAAATTGCCTTGAATTACACTGAAATTTAGTATTGATTAATAAAATCTGGTACTCTAGTGAATTCAAGGGGGAATTTTGTGTTCATAAGACTCTAGAACAGAAAAATAGAAGAGTATAAAATTATTCAACTAATCTGCTTATAAAGTATGGAAAATAAGGCAGATGAATCAAGCAGATAGTAACAAAAAAAATTCGCAAGATGCCAATCACACTACCCCAGTCTTGGAGCTTGCAGCAACCCTATTGATAAAACAGGATAGCTTAATTTTTCCAGGCTCTTGCAGTGATTTGTGGCTGTGTATGCTGGTGGGGATGCTCAGTCTACAAACAATTGATGCTGCACCCTCCACAGATCAGGAGGGCTGAAGCCTTCATCTTGTTATTGAGAGACTCTGTCCTAGGAAAAAAAATTAAAAATGCCATGTAGTTAGAGCACCATACTGTGTGTGCACAACAAGCTTCTGATTGTCTTTTGGAAAACTCTTTACCAGGCCTTCAACAACAGCTTGTTTTTAATCCTCGTTATTTTCAGCCCTTTCTTTATTTTAAAAGGCACAGTGGAAATTGGCTACATCTGGACTCAAGGTTGCCAAAACATGTCATATACAAATTTCAGTCATTTGTTTTTTAAAAAATCCCCCCAAACCTCCTCAAAATATTCCGACTTACATTTCTGACATTTAGGAAGAGTCAAAATGATTTAGAAATCCATGTGTGAAAGGTGGAAAGAAGGGGAAAAAAAATCACCACTCCTCAAAGGCCGTGTTTCAATCAAAGCAATTCCTGTTTTCATATTAGGCCAAAATGGTACAACAGGGGAACACAGCACAACAGAAGGATACATCCAGGCACTTTTCTTTGCATGGGGTAGGTTTGCATGGTCTTTGTGTCAGCCCAGTTTATACAAGGTTGTTAATTTGTAGGACTACAATTTACAGTCATTGCAAATAACTTTTTAACTTGCAGATCCTTAACTTATAAGTCATAAGAACGCCTGATCATTAATACTATAATTCCAGCTGGGCATTAAAATAGGAAATAAAATGTAAGCCAAAATAATAACTGGTCATTTTTTTACATAAAAAGAAAAGTGGTGAATTCTTTAGAAAAATGCTTGTTGTTACTTTTGCTTCTCACTTCTTGTTAGCTCTAGCTTTAAATATGACCAGAAGGCAAAGGCTTGACTTAGCACTGTGAGCTTTGTAGACCGTAAACCAGTGGTTTTGTCACCAGTGGCAACATCCATAAAGGCCTCGAGTATTAATGATGGTAGTTCCCGAAAAGCTGATGCAATGGCTGTCTTAAGGTAGGCCAAGAAACTTTGGTACGAGTAGGAGAGGATTATCAGAGATCTGGTACTACCAGAGATGCAAGAAAAGTTGGCAATTGAGCAACGATTGTCAAAGGCTGTGAATGTAAAGAACACTTTATTATGGCAGAATTATAATTGCAGTGATTTTTCAAATGTGAATAGCAAAACAACCACCTGTTAAATCATATTGATTTAAATCACAAAAGCTATTGAATTTTCCATAAGCAGCTGGATGTTCTGCTGTCATGTATTTTCTACAAGAGAAAGTAAAATAAAACTGTAAGAGACAGAAACTGTGAGAGAAACAGTGGGGAAAGAAAGGTCTGGAGTTCCCATTATCTCGTGGGTGATATGCCTTTGCTGGATAATTGCACTTTGGATTGATTTGCTGCCTCTGGCACTTTGTCTGGAAGATTACTTTTATTTGTCCCTTCTCCCCAGCATCTTCCACCCTATTATTTAAAACCTAATTATCTTATGAAATACTAATTGCCAAGCTGGGCAACTTAATTTTCCAACCTCCAAAGTCTCCATTATTTCCACTTGCCATGTTTGATGCAGGATCACTTGCAGGGAACAGTTTTACTTTTATGACTAAGTCTCCAGCCCACCACAGGCAGGAGCTCAGACAGGTCACGAGATCCCACATTTTTGCCTGAAGTGGATACCTACATTTTACATCCCTTTCTTCTTCTCCCGGGCTTTGATAGAACAAGGAACCTGATATCAGATGATGGTGAGGACTGGGAAAATGAGACAGGTCTAAAATCAGTGTGTGAAGTTTCTAGGCCTTGTTTGAACACAGCAGATGGAGCTGCCTGCCCTGATGGTAGATTGCAACTGCCTGGAACCAAGCAAGTACAACAGATCCCGCATCTCTCTAATTTCCAAGATTTGTGGGACTACACGATGCACAACCCGTGAAACCTGAAACCGAACTGTGAGATTTTAATATCCTTGAGAAGTGAAAGATAGTTTGCTTGTAGGTTGTTTGTCCCCTAGATGCTATCTCCTCCCTTTTTCTTCTCTTCACTTCTCCCTCAGTGGAACAATCCATAACTTTCCGAAGGCAGATAGCCCCTGCATCCTTTTTGCCTTTTAAATAGCAGTGGCATAGCCCAAATCCCGCACACTTCCAAGATAAGGTTAGCAAGGTAAGACTTAAAAGCACTGCTATATTTTTAGCTTCCATCTGCTTTGATGTCAATATTTTGGTGCTGCTATGGAGTAATAAAAAAGAAACCACAATAAAAACCCAGTGTGTTGCATGGTTTCCAAGTCTATTTATATTATGGGTGGACCTAGAAACAAAGATCAGACCAACACAAACATGTTTTTCTATCTATGCATAAATCTGGGTAACTAAAGATTATTAAGAGGGATTCATATGAATTTCCAGACACCACCCTAGATGCAGTATATATGAATCTTTCGTATATGTCTCTGCCAATATGTTATGCTTTGTTTGTTTTTAAACAGCTCCACGCTAAGTCCTTTTCCAGTTCAAAGAAAATAACTTTTATCCAAGAAAAAATAAGCCAGCCTACCTAGGATTACTGAAACTCCAACACTGAGAAATGAAGAGCCAATGGCTTGGTAGGGTCAATGTTCTGATGCTGCGTTCCTGTGCTTATGGGTGAAGGGTAAAATACTGTGTCTTTTGAAAGCCTTATCCAGCACCAGTTATTCACACTCGTCTTTGCAGAGTGTATTCTCAATCAGAGAATAGAGGGACTGAAAGAGAGAATGAAGGAGGAATAATTCAAAAAGGAGACCATGCCCTCACTGAGGTAAAGTAATTTTAAGGAGAGTTTTACCAGATCACACATGCTTAAGTTTTCATCTGGAATATTATGTTAAATTTTGTTATATAATATTGTATTACCTTGGGCAGGTTTTTGCCATCTATGGGGTTCTTCTTATTTACCTTTGTTTTAAACCTGTGTAGCTCTGTAAATTTCATTGGCGTTGTTTTGCACTGTGTAAATTAAGTTAGCATCCAGCATTTGCTTTCTCTGACCTGCTCAGTTATCATATTTCCTCCTTTATGAATCTCTGACTAATGTATTTACAGCAACAGTACTCACACCACATGTCTGGTGGTACAGTCTGGTACTGGGTTAATCTGAAGGAGAGGGGGAGTTGACAGCACTGCAAAGTGCAGCGGCAAAAGAGGCTTATTAAAAAAAAAGCTTATAACCTTTGGGGGGTTGCTTCAGGATAATGGAGCAAAAGCTTTCACATTCAAAATGCAATTGTAAGGAAAGAAACTGAAAGACAGACAACCCAGAGCTCCTCATGTTTGTGTTCTGCCTGACTCTCTACTGGATCTACCAAGATGATCTTCCTAAAGGACCTGCTTATAAGCTCAACTGGAAATAGGAAATCCAAACTCTCCAGTGAGAATCAGTAAGAACTACTGTGGCTGAAATGTCTCCTTTTCCAGTGGAACGTAACAGATTACCACAACTAAAATGTTTCTCGGGAACATCACAGTTTTAAGTAATTTTCTGAGCAGATTCCTTGTTTGTCTTGAAAGTCATTTCCATTGACCAGAAACTCTGGCTCAAGCCCGCTGCTGTCAGGACTCCCAGTTTCCCAAGGGCTCTCCATAGTCATCTTGGGGAGAACAGGTGGGTTAGGCTGTCTGTACATCCAAATTCTTTACTTATTTACAGCTAACCAAGTGAGCAGACAGATTTTTGTGCTGGTTGGGGAACCACGCTAGACTGCTTGGGGAAAACTGACATGTAATGTCAGTGTTCGGACTTTCCTCTTAGCTCTAGAGAAAAATTAATAACGAACTAAAAGGTAAGATTTTTAGAATTTTATATTAAACAAATATCATTTGTTAAATTATTGTAATTATTGCAATTTCCTTGGAAATTTTTCATTTTGTGTTTCATTTACTCTGAGACTTAATTAGTACTAATAGGCAATCAGAATTTAACCAGAAAGGTGGGAATTTACATCAAGTCTGTAATTCCTCCGAGTTCTCCTTCTTCCCTCCAAATTTTTATCATTGTGCTCGATGCTTCCATATTTTCCAGTTAGCCCTGATGAGACATGAAGCAGCAGTAGATGCAGTCTGCTATTTCTGTTAGCAGTGTTTCTAGCAATTTTTTTTTTTTTAGCAATTAGTTCTGTTTTGAAGATACTACAATCTGTCTTTCAGTGGTTTAATCCTCATCTAAGTCCTGGTGACAACCACTTATTTTGCAAGCAATTGAGATACCCTTTACTCCTTCCCTGTTCTCGTCACTCGAAAATAGTGTCACTGGCTTTAAGTAGATACCTTGAACTTTCAGTAGCACGCCAGGTACCATACTCCAAAGTGAAAGAAACTTCTGATACAGTTTTGACTATGGGAGGCTGCTTCTGTATTTTTGTGAGCTTTGTTATATGAAGGTTTTAGCTTAGAAATACCCTAGAGACAAGGTATTTTTCTGCATTAATAACTTACACAAACTTCTACGGATGTAATTCTATTATACCGTGCCTTGTTGGTGAAGAAAGCCAGATTCTTCATAGGTGTGATCTTGGTGCTTCTCTTCTGACATCCTGTCTGCCTGAGCACAGTGCCTTTGTCCCTGGACTCTGCTTCTCACAGGCCCCAGCACTTGTCCACATCAGCAATTTTATGAGCACTTTTGCCATGTTACACTTGATGAGATAAAGGACAAATCCTTCTGAACAGGAAAACTACTTATTTTCCTCATTTACTTTTTGCTAAGTAAAAGTTTACTGAAATTGATTTTATTCAAATGCAGTCACAATACAAAAAAAAAAAAAAGGGCAAAATACATTGAAGATTCACATAATTGCATGGTATTTTTCAATGTCAGAGGCAAGCCTTCAGTTTGGGATCAATGTGTTGATTTATATCTACTGAAGTTCTAACCTGAAAAAATTAATATGTAAATATGATTGTCAAGAAGTGGTGATCTCGTAAGAAAATATTCTCTGCTGTTTATCAAGGCTGTAACGGTAGTAGATTCTTAACGTTGCACTTAGAAACCTTGTATTTAACATTTACTTTAATACTTAGGCGCCTTCTGTGCAATAAACCAGCTTGACAGGGGGGAAAAAAAGATCTGTTTAACATATTGGTGATATAATCCTTGTTAAGCTAACTTCTGTTAGGCAGAGGCTGCTAAGCATACAACAGGCAAGAAAGAAGCTAAAGAGAAAAGTTGGAAAATGTTGCCAAAATGACAGTAAATGTTAATGATCCGATCACAAAAATTGTCCTTCAAACTGGAGTGTGTAGTAAATAGTAATGAATAAATGTACTTGTCAGGAAGATTTGATTTGTCTAGCAAATCCTTACTGACATATACACTCATTTACTACTATATAGCCTTTTGAAAATGCCATTCCAGCAGAGCATAAAAAAGGTTATTTAGATTAAGTATAGTAACAAGATGAGCAGCATACTGAGTTCATTGGACTACAGGCACACTCATTTAATACCCAGTGTTCCATTACTCTGAATGAAGCTGTCCCTGAAAAAAACAATAGGAAAGAAACAGCATACGAAAACAAGCATAATGGTTTAAAAAGAAAAATATGAGCTTCAGTGTAATGCTGTGCACCATCAGTATTTAGATTCAGTTTGTGAATGACAATACTGGAAGTGGCAAAAAGGTATTAGATGGTGCAGAAACCATCACCACCACCCCTATGCCCCCCCCTCCTTCTTCCTGACAGCAAAATTGTGAAAGCGAAAAATATGCCTTCATGAGTAACAATTGAAGTCAGAAACTCACATTAAAAGGCAAAAAAAGTCAAAGCCAACTTTACATGGCACTCTTAGGTATACCTTCCTCATGCAGGGGAGTTACATGAGAGGGCCACATTCTGCACTCAGCTGCACTTTGTCTGTCTTGAAAGGATCCTTAGCTGGTAAAAAAGCAGTCTCACTTTTGGGGTCATTAAAGCAATGCTAATATCTCATGACGTACTACTGGCTTCAGGTTTGATGCCTACATACCAGTTTGTATTTTTCCACATCTTCTCTTAATTTTATTGCCATCATGAGCCAGCTTAGGTCTTTCTATATACAGTTTCTGCTGTTATAGGTTAACAGCTTCACATTCTCTTCCTTCAACCCAGCCTTTTGTCAGGAGCAGTTCAAGCATGACTGACAGGTCGGTCATTATTACGATTGATTCCTTGCACATGGATAGCGCAGGTCTGATACAGGAAGAAACAAGGAACATCAAACTAAATCCGAATATAGAGCCAGAGGAATGCACGTGCATGTAGACACCTGCACACGCACTTACACGTGCACGCACACACACACACATATAACTATGATATAAAGTATCAGCCCTTTCACATTGGTGAGTAGTACAATTGTACATTGTGATAAAAAATATGGGCAGAATTCTCAGATGGCAGCATATAGATAATATATGGCTATGTCAGGGGTTTTCACTATTATTCTGTATACCAAGGAGTAGTATATAGTGTAAGTATGCTTTATTGTGTTCCTTTCCTGGAAGTGTGTATTCCAGTCTTCCTTTCTCCAGTGTATCTAGAACAGAGAGAAAGCAAGAAGGGTATTGCACTGAACCATATTAGCTGAGAAGTAACATATGATCATGTTACTCAGGCCCCTGTGTCAGAATCCAAAATAAAATCTCTTCTTCCATCCACAGGGCTGGGGGAAAAATGTTTGAAGCTGCTTAGCTTTGGGGTACTTAATATGTTTTCTGCCCCATTCTGCCCAGCAGGATCCACAGGTGTTTCCTGAAGGCCAGCCTTTTTGCCCAGGCAAACTAAGCATCAGTTTATGCTCAAAGACTTCCCAGAACACCTTGGTAATTGCAGCTGCATATTCTGCTTGTGTCTAGGAGAAAAGTGCAGTTGTTTGAGCAGACTATGTTGTCCAATTGGCTCATCGCTATCTCTTGCCTGAACAGTGGAAAACAGAGAACAACTTTCTACTTCCACCTTCACAAAAGGCCATTACTGGAATTATTTTGGGAGGTTAAGAAGGATTCCCTAGAAGTTTGCATGGGCTCATTAGCTCAACTCTCCTTTTTTCTTCTTTCTCCTTCCCCTGAGGTTTTTCCATTTTTTTAATCCAGGCCTGCCTTTTTCTCTTTTCTGTAGAAGAAACAGCGCTGGGATGCTTGTGGCAGAGCAGAATAAGCAGATGAGTTGAAAGGGCAGGAACTGTAGAGGGGAGAGGAGGAACAGAGGGACATGCTCTTTCTTCCTCCAGCTTCCTTTCCCCAGATGCTGCTCTGCTGTCATTCCAAGAATGAGGACCAAATAAATTGGCTTATGCTCCTATGAAGCCTTCAACTGGTAGGACAACATGCACATAATCTACAACATATTTTAAAGAGTTTAGTGTGTCTGTAGTTTACCTGCTCACACAGTCCCTGTACAATTCATTGAAAAATAGAGATTGGTTTGCTGTAGGACTACTTTTTTTTTTAAACTGATTATGGGATCAGTTATTTAACAAAAAGTTGAAACTGAACAAAATTATGAAACCGAAAATCTGTTAATTGTTGGCATTTTTTTTGAGAGGCTAACAAAAATTATTCATTGAAATATTCCTTTTATTCAAAAACTCATTTCTATGAAAAGGGAAAAAAAAGTTCAAACAAAAGTACATTGACTAGTTACAATCATAAACAGACTCACAGAAAGCTCTTCTATCTTGTGCATCCTTAAAAGCTAACCTAGGTAGGCTCAGATAAAGCTTCCTCTGGGTACCTGGGTATGTCTGCAGGGGCTGATACATGTCTGCATGCATACTAAATGATCCACGGCAGTGCCTCTGTCTCTGTCTTTGTCTCTTTCTTTTCTTCTCTCCCTCTCTGTTCATAGCAGTATGTTTTCCTTGGGTCCTTCACTGTAAAGCTGAATTATGTGCTTACGTGCAGCAAAGTATTTGAGGTTCACAATCTGAGCTTAACTGAAGGAATGGAAGTTGGCTGAGCACTCCTCGTATGAAACGTCCTGAAGAACCAAATACAATTTATTTTGGACTAACAAGGTTGCTCAGGATTCTCCCTTTCCAGTGACAAAAATGTCAGGTGACACCATTATCATATTGCCACTTCTAGCCTGAGCAAGAGAGGCGCAGTTAACAGGCGGATCCAAAGTCCACTGAGATAAATAAGAGCTTTTGCACTATTCAGAGCCAGTGGGATTGGGCCAATAACTGAAGGACTGCATTTGGGCTCCCTCCTTATCACCTTTGTGCAGGACTATGAATCACCATTTCAGAGCCTTCTCCTCTTCAAACCAAAATAGTTGCTATTGGAAAACTACATGCAGCAATAAAGAATCCCATCCTCATATGTCCCAAATCAATAAATAACTCACTTCTAATTGAAATTACAGAAAAGGTTTTGCTCTTCAACTGCCCATTGTGAGAATACAAAACACAAAATCTTATTAAATTATTAAGCAGAAACAGATCCTTTTAAATTCCCTGTTTAGTACTCACGGTATGATGCAAAAGCCTTATTTCCCTTTAATTGGCTTATCTATAAAAATGATAATTTTCAGACAGTTGGTAGTAAAATCCCTCAGGACTTCGGGAAGCATAATTCCCTTTTTAAAATTCTCTACATTTATTAATGAACTTGAAAAATAACACTTAAAATTGCTCGGTAGGTTTTCCCCCCTGTGCATTGTACTCTCTACAGAGTTTTGTGGTGAACTTCAGGCAGTTCTTCCTAATTTTTACCTTCAGGCTATGTTTCCCAAGTGCTAACCTGGATAATCACTGTTAAATCCTGCCCATTAAATGTGAGAAGATGGAAGGTTGCAGATCACATATAGTTCATGGGAGGGGAGTGGTATGCTGAGGGGAAAAAGACATGCTCACCCTGTCTTTCATCACCATGCTTTTCAAGCCTGTACTTTCTTATCTTCATACTAAAAAAGAACATCTGTATTGATTTCAGTCTCGGCAACCCAGTTTACATTAAGGGAAAAGGGGAAAATACAAAAGCAGATTCTCAGTCAACTCTTACATACTAGGCTTGGCTTTTTTTTTCTTTCATCTTTACAGGATCCCGCAAAGTAAGGTCTAGACCTCTCATTGGACTCTTCAGTATTAGCACAAGGCAAATAAAAGACGTTAACAGCAACTTGGAAGGCACAAGCTGGTCACACATTCTATAAATGTTGTAATATTCTGAAGAAAGCCAGCAAGAACTGGGTGTTTTTCTTTGCAAGCTGACGGATCACTGAATCTTGTTCTAGTACAAGAAAGAAGAAAATATTTTTTGCACACATGGACTCAGCTTAAAACCAACAAATTTAGGCTCAGTGCCCCTTAACAGAGAGGGTTATTCAGAAACCATTTAATACTTTGGGTACAGAACAGAACACAAGGCATCACAGGTCCCAGCTGACTGCTAACACAAACTCCTCACACATAAATGCCAGGTTTTTTTCTGTTATCCTATGTAGAATTTGAATTTCCTTAAGTTTGACCACCAGAGAAAGTCATCCTAAAGGTTTAGAATAAATGGCAGTCTACCATTTCAATCTCTGCTTTCTCACTGAAGACTGTAACAGGGGCACCGACTAGGCTGAGATATTTATCCTTTGAACAGGTCCTAAAGCTGAAGTAAAGTTATAGCTTATTTGTCCTCTATCTACTTAGGTCATTTTTTTTATTTGGTAACCTCGAAACAAAAGCTGCCATGTGGTTATTAATAGTTCCTTATTAAACCTTGGCAGACAACGAGTATACCGTGACTTGGAGGGCAGGCAGTCTCAGTCTTGAGCAAATGAGATCAGAAAATGTTGCCCAAGCGTTATCACAGAAATTCTTATCTTCTCACACATCCTTTTCTCACTTTTCAGGAGAAGAAGGTGGAACACTAAATGTGTATAGGAAATTTTCCATTAGAGTGAGGCGGGATTTGTAATGTTGGCTGGGATGAGTGGCATCCAGGGGGGATTTGACTGCTGGCGGTGGGGGAGACTTGGACCTGTAAAGATTGTGGTGAAGGTTTGGAAATGCTGGCAGGTGACAAGGAGATGAGGTAGGCTGGGGCAGGAGCATACCAGCATGAAGGGAAGAGTGTCTGCGGAAACTTTGCAGTTAGGCTGTGTTTTTTTGGAACATAATTTTGCAAGGGTGGTTCTAAGGGATGCAGTAGCACTGGTTAGGGATCATTCCAATGTGCTATGTTCAGATGAATGGTGTTTACAGCTTTCAGCCTGGGTGAGAGTCCTCCTGCCCTAGCAGGTCCTGTGAAAAGAAACCCTGTCCCAAGCTGCAGACAGTCCAAATAGGTAAAGGGGAAAGAAGGAGTAGGAAGAGAATGGCAAGATGCTGATGCAGTGACCCGAATATGAGCCCTTCATATCAGTCAGGTAAGGTTTTTAAAGTAAAATTTACAGATCTGCTCTTAATTTCCTTAGAAGAATACTCATTCACTTTGCCATGTAGCATGCTGAGTTTCAGTTCTAATTGAATTGGGATCATTTGGTAAAAGCCAAGCCTGCAGTCACACCTGCATTTGAGGTAGAGGTGAAATATGGCAGAGGTGTAATTTGGCGTAACTGGCTTAACTAGCCAATTGTTTGAAAAAAGGAGGAAAAATAAAGTGGAAAACCAAAAAAGCTTTTTACTTGTAATTAACTTCTGCCAAGATAAGTCAAGGGCAACATCACTGCAGCAAATGGAATTATAATGATGAAAAATCAGGAAATGCAAAGGGAGGATAACTCTCAAGTTGTGTTAACTCTCAAGGCTGTGTTAACAGCCGGGATTTATGGTTTGTGGCTGTAGAAAGAATGCAAATTTGTGATATTTCTGCTTTTTCTCTAATGCATCAAAGAACAGATATTTATAAATACATCAGGAATTTAAAATGGAACAGGATTTGATTTGATTTGATTTGATTTTATATTATTTTATTTTTTATTATCTTAGTAAATTAGAATGCAAAATTCATATCTTTTGACATCATATATCTCCCTGTTGCCTTAATTGTTAGGGTTTGGGGGTTTTTTAAGTAGTCTATAATTTCTTTTTTATTCTTCATGGCATATAATCCTTAGGCATATTATGAAAGACTGGTGTGGACCTGACCAAGCAGGTGGAAGCTACAGAAGACTGAAATCTAGAATCAATATATTATCTTCTTTTGTGTATAGGCGGATACTGCTAGATTACAAAGAGCTTTATTGCAAAAGAGGAAATGTGCTCTGTTTTTAGATTGGGAATCTGAAGCAAGATACAAAACAGTGATGTTACAGTAATCAAAGCATCTGGTTTTCTAAGTTCAGTACTTTGCCTACTGAATCATACTGATAAATAAATGAGGGCTAATTATTTTCTTTGCATTACCACCCTTGTATGATCATCTGTTCTGTGAATTCCATTAAGCAACATTTAACACAGAGCAAAAACAAAATCCCTCAGGTCTGTCTCTAACAAGGATCCAGCATGGAGTTTGAACTCTTACCAGTAGCACTGTTAGCAAAACATCTATGCCAATGGATCTAGGCGGTTAGGTGTATCGACACTTTTTCTGTTTCCTCACTGACTGAATGATCATGTTAGTATTGCAAGCATAAATACTATCATTCACTTTTGCCAATATACTGCCAATGCTCATCAAGCTTGAATATAAAATAAGGTGCAAACAAAGCAAAACTGATTTTATTTAAAATGTGGGCAAATATTTGCAGAAACTATTTTGCATTATTTTTTCTCCTCTGTTCAGCATTCTCAGTTCCCAGTGGTATGATGAGTTTGAAGCACAGAATGTCTCCCAGAGGTGCTCAGCAATTTGCAAGAACAGCCCCAGAGCTCATATCTCTTTGGTTCAATGGCTTCAAAATAAATTAAAATATTTCTGGTTTCTACTGGCACTGATAGAGATTGAATAGGCAGCAGCTATTTGAGCAACTAATTAGCAGGGCCCGTCTTACTGAGGTTTGTTCCTTTCAGGTAGACAAGTTCATCAATGCTTTATTTTAATGGTTGTTATAACTCTCTATCAATGGTTTAAAAAAAAAAAAAAAAAAGAAAGGACACTCTAAATAATCTCTTTGTAGCCTGATTAACTGTAAAAATTTTCTCTATAAACTGTGACTTGGCTACCTTTAGTATACAGGCCGTCAACTTTGTGCAGTGAAGAACACTTGTGTAGCAAAAAAGTAGCGTATGTTTCGAGGTACTGGCAACCGTTCATTATGCTGCTGGACTAGATAACTAATCCAAGGCATTACAGGGAATGAACATGATTCAGCTGTAAATAAAACTTTATCTTATCAATTGTTTCAGAAAAGTCATGGGGACAAGACTGGCTAGTTAAATACAGGCAAGTCGGTATGATTTCTGACACTTAATGTGCAAAGTATTACAGGCTACGACTATAAAGAATTAGAGGATGTTCCACAAAGAATTATGTCCCATGACTCATGGCTACCAGAATGAAGGCATCAAGGTGATGCAAGTTGTACTGTAATGTTGAGAAAACTAGCCACAGACACATGCTAAGAGAAAAATTTTCAAGTGTGTCATAGCAGTGTGATTACTGTTTTAAAAAAAAATCAACACCAAATCCTTTAGTTTTCCAGAGCTTTGTGTATCCCATCCCATACAGTCCTTTTCCCCTTCCATTTCATGTTAAAACTGTAGGGTAAAATAACAGAGGTCACAATTTTGGAATTTTCTTTAGAAAAGAGTTAATTTCTGCATGAAATCAAATCTCATTGTAATGTTTCTCTAAACATGTCCAAAACTTCTTGTGGTTCAGCAGGTCTTCATATGTTTCTGTTGAAAGCTGAAGTAAAATGTACTGTGAATAGAATGGGGTAAATAATACTTTAGCCAACAAATCTATCTGGTGGTTTTACTTACCACATGCCCATGGCAACTCAAAGTATCCTTGTGTTTGTTATCAGAATTTGCCCAACATATTTTTTCCTGGTTTTGTTTGTTTGCCTCCATTGGGTTTTTTGTGAAAAGATTGATGTTGATATTCAGTCCATAGTATTCAACATTTAGACTGATCAGATAAATGAGATATTTTTCAATTTCTCTGGTGTGATGAGTCACTCTGTATAAATAGTAACAATCAAATTTATTAGTATTTATCAAATAACGAATTGCCAGATAAATTCCAAGTATAAGCATATGTGTCGTGGTTTAATCCCAGCTGGCAACTAAGCACCACACAGCTGCTCACTCACTCCTCGCCCCGTACCCTGGTGGGGAGGAGAAACAGAAAAAAAGTAAAAGTCATGGGTTGAGATAAGAACAGTTTAATAACTGAAATAAAATATTATAATAATAATAATAATAATGAAAAGGAATATAACAAAAAGAGAGAGAAATAAAACCCAAGAAAAGACAAGTGATGCACAATGCAGTTGCTCACCACCTGTGGACCGATGCCCCAGCAGTGATCGGCCCCTCCCGGCCAACTCCCCCCAGTTTATATACTGACCATGACGTTCTATGGTACGGAATATCCCTTTGGCTAGTTCAGGTCAGCTGTCCTGGCCATGCTCCCTCCCAGCTTCTTGTACACCTGCTTGCGGGCAGAGCATAGGAAAATGAAAAATCCTTTACTTAGAATAAACACTACTGAGCAACAACTAAAACATCAGTATGTTATCAACATTATTTTCACACTAAATCCAAAACACACTGTACCAGCTACTAGAAAGAAAATTAACTCTACCCCAGCCAAAACCAGGACAATAGGAAATTGCTTACTTTTTTATGATGATCTCAGTCTCTAATTTCAGGCCTGCAAGTACTAAAAGCACTGTTTTCCCATTGCAGAATGGGACTTTCTGTCTTATTGAAGCTTTTTTCTTTGGTGTAAATTCTCAAGTCCAGGTGCAGAGCCCTGAAGTATCACAATAATATTTCTTTTCACAACCCTTGCAATAAGATCTTCAAAACATCTTCTCCAAAGCCTATTAAGAGAGGCCCTAATTTTGACCTACTCAAGAATTGATCCAGCTATTAAAATTACTAAAATGTTTGCCTGTTTAATAAAGCACTCTTGAGGTTAATAACCTGCAAATCTGACCTACTCATCATTACTATCACTGGTACTTTTTAATAAGTTTGCAGAGTCTACTTTTTTCTTCCAGAGGAAGAATTTGGTAGTATCTTGTTTGCAATACGGGTGCTTAAATAAGCTTCTGTACAGAAATGCATCTTGTATCTATTTAAGGATAATGTTCCGAGTATTGTGATACATGTAAACTTTGCTAGAATATCATATGAAGAATAAAAAGCAGATTATCTGCAGAAAAATGGCTCCCAGAGGGAAGTAGAAATAGCACAGCTTGAAACATCTTGTGCTTTGTAATGTCCTTAGCCACCAGCAAGGCAAGTGTCCTGTGGAAAAGACAAATGCCTGACTTCACAGTATATACAAGGATGTAGCACAGGAGGATTTGCTGGGTAAGTAGGAAAACACAAGTGGGGATTGGGTCTTCTCTCACAGCACTCCTATTGGCACAGGACTTGGGGGGAATAATCCTGACTGGGATCTGGATAAATAAGAGCAATGATTTATGTTTTTCCTTAAACTCATAACTTGAGGGTAGGAGGATGGAGGGAAAGAAAGACCACACTTTAATCCAGAGGAAATCAGTACAAATTTTGCCTACAAAGTTGGGAAACCAGGATTTCACTCTCTAGCTTCTAGAACTGAGGCCAATAGGGAACTCTGGTAGAGGCATTATACAGCTTCCTCTGAGGGGTGACCCCTGACATTTTCAGCTTTTTTTCCCTCCTTTTCTCTCTCCTCAATTTATTCAGGTGGGATCAGCCAAAACCAGTAAAACTAGCTACCTTCTCATTTATCCTGAAGGACATTAAAGAAAAAAACTCAGTTATTATTGATATCTTGACCCAAGTTTAGTAAATGACTTGCCAGCAAAGCTTTAACTTGACCCACTTAGAAGCTACAGACTCTACAGGAGCCAAGTGAGATGAGTACTAACTTAACTTTAAACCTTTATTTGCTTACATCAGTGAAAACTAGCAACTTCAGAAAAGCAGCCTGCTTTGCACAGATGTAAATCATCAGGATAGTTTCAGGTCAAAACAGGATAAGGCCTTTCTCACACAGCAGCATTCTGCTTTATCCTCTATCACACCCCAAACTTGTACTTAGTGTAGTAGGATTGGCACAAATTGGCCTAAATGCTTCATCATTAAAAATGTGCTACTTGCTTAAAATTCCATTCCAGGTAAGTATGTTTTATACCGATATGAGAAGTATCGAAGGTGTACAGTATCTTGGGAATCCACTGAGGGTAAATACTGGTAGATTAAGTTAAAACATATCAGTTTTTTAAGAGGACTTGCTCTGTGTGTACATGAGAGAGAGAATGAGTGTGTTTTGCACAACTAGATCCACCCAGAGTTGTAGGACTTGGTTTGTTACTGCTTTTTATTTTGTGTAGTATTTTGTTCTGGCAGGCTAAATAAGATATAAATTCCACGAAATGCTACCAATTTGAAAAAGTAGTTTTACATACTTCACTAGTATACATGTTCTTATGAGCTACAGAGCAATTGTGACTCCAGTCCATTAAATGCATGCCATTAGCTTCACTGTCATAAACCATGCCGAAGAGCAATGAAGCGTTATGAATACCTATGATGAAAGAGATAACAAACACAAATTCCCACTATTATTACAAGAAAAGCAAGACAAAAACTAGCACTAACAAAATGCAAACAAACCAACCCAATCATAGCTTTTATAGATGAAGGAAAAATAAAGCTTTAGGAATTTCTTCCAGGGAAACTGAAATACATACAACCCAGTAACAAGCTGATGAAATTCTCATACAGCAACAGGAAAAAATTCTCCGTAATGACTCTAGCCCACCATCCTAAGCAGGACCTCTAGCTTCGCCAGTTTGAAGTCTAAATGTCTCCAGTAATAACACAAAATTAGTGTCAATTTAATAATATTAACGTTCAAATGATAGATTACTAGCAGACTGAGCAAGAAAACACAACAGGCTGTTTGTTTGCATTGTTTCAGCATTTTATAGAGCAGTTCCGACTGTGTGTATGGGAAGATTTCAACATAAAAAAAAGAAATCACAGCACATTACATGGCTGTTACTAGTTGGGTAAGATGAAGAAGCCTAATAGGAAAAAATCCTCATGATTTGGCTAAATAAAGTTGCAAAACTTTAGGCATTTCAGTCTCTAGACAGACGGAGGAAATCTCTGTTTTTTTCTGGAAATCTCATGCAGGAAATCTTCCTACATGAAGGAAGATAGCATTGGTCCTGAAACACCCTTTTTATAGTTTCTGCTTGGTTCGACAATAAGAGGGATGGACTTACAAACTGACATTTGGATTTCGTTTCATAAGTTTATCTTTACAGCTTTTAATTAAAATGTATAACATTATGTAATTAAGACATTTGGTGTATAAAGAACATATCTGCGACGTGCAGCAATGTAAACTTGTTCCATTGCATTATGAGTATAGAATGATGAAAAGAATTTGTAAATCCTAAGTTTATTTAACATCTCTATACTCTGTGACATTTGGTATACTTAGATTTTACTTTATTCTCCTTTAAAGGCAACATTGCTGGTTTAGGTAATGTTCAATGGGTTTGTATAAAGAAAAGTCAGAGATTAAGATGTCTCCAAGTCAAAGTGTGCAGAGATAAAGGTAGAAAGAAATAAAACCAAAAGATAGATAAACGTAGAGTAGAAAAAAAAAACTTTAAAAAATGAAGGGTGGGTGGATAGAAGAGAGAAGGCTGATGAAAAATCTAATTTTGGAAAGGAAAAGACTTTGTTTAAGCTTAGTGTAAATCTCAGTGTCCAGCTGAATAACATCACAGATACTAAGCATACAAAGGAACTGTGGTAAATGTGAAGTTCATTCACTATATAAACTTTGAGTAGTGTTTTGCTTTGTTAATGTAATGGATGAATGGAGCAGACATCTCCATTTCTCTGAGTTTTATTCTTCTCCAGTTTGTGCTGAACTTCATTTGTACAGGTTACTAAAGTCTGGCCCATACCATAGGTCAGGGAGGTTTGCACTGATGGCTTTGAGTGGACATAGGATAAAGAAAATGAATAGTTATTTAATTTCTTATGTAGGTTACAGGGGGTCAATTCTTGTCTAAAATTTAAATTAAATAATTGGGAATTAGGTAATTTCAGATCTATTTCTTTTCAATTTTATTTAGGCTGTCTCCAAATCTTGAGCAAATCAGTTCTCCTGTGGAGGGCCAAACAGTTTTCACTATGCTTAGGGGTGGCTGAAGATTATCATAGAAGTTACCAAATTATTGGCCATTGTTCCTGTTATTATTCTTATAATCAGTATGAATATTTTAAGATTCCAGTTTCAGGCTTAAACTCCCTATATGTCAAAATTTAATAGTGCACTTAATTTTTTTCATATTGATTTTATACTTTACTTTATTTCTTTAAGCTCTCTAGGGAGATTTGAAATTGAACTCAGTAAAGAATAAAATAAGTCCATACTTAAACGTATTGAAAACAAATCAGTATTAAAAATTAAAAGTGAGAATTTTCAGAAGTCCTTATAGGATTTAGTTATCTATTATAAATTTAAAAGGAAATGAGTGCCAAAGACTCTCAGACTCCCTTGAAGAACTCACCTTTTAAAATCCTCTTGAAGGCAAGAAATATGTCAGAGAAAATGTTAAACTCCTTTGCCACAGATCTGTTCGTTAACTTCATGCCCATCACATGCAATACTTTTCACTGCTTTATGCAAGAAACACTGGAGAAAAAGAAAGATGATATAGGGCTTTTTGGAGAAAACTTCTCCAAAAAAGGTGTGAATTGGGGACTGTTTATTAATGAATAGGTAGAGGAAGTTTTAAATATTTCGTAAAGTGTGATAAAATATTTCATAAGTTTTTACAGTATTTAGGATATATCTGACCTTCTAGGGCTTTGGCAACTTGAGAAAAGACCTGTCTTCTGACTTCTGCCTACTATAACTGACCCTTCATCTGCTCTCCTTCATTGCCTTTGGAACACCTTTTACCTTTCTAGAAGGATGCAGCCAACCCTCTAACTACCATGAAAGGATTCATGTTAAGATTTGGGCTGTACACCATTCCATAGTAAAAAGTTCCAAAATGCCATAAATGCTATACAGTACCTTTAGATGAGGGAAGGACTTCAGTGCGGTCTGGGGTGTCGGGGAAAATGACCACATTAGCTTCTGAATCTGAGTCCAGCTGGATCTCGCAGGTCTACTGATGTCAGTGGAAGGCTGAACCATTCTGTGATTGTGTTTAGTTGGGAATGTAGCCCTCAAACAGGGAATGTGTCCTCTGCGTCCTTTCCAGTACCAAAGCATTTCCAGTCTACCAACCATTACATATTTATCACATCTCCTTTGCATGGTAGATAAAGGGTCATTACTCAAGACTTGATTCTTTAGTAGCACAAGGATAGAGGCAGGCTACAATAACTAAAGAACTTGCCTGTCCCATTTCTCTTTCAGAAAGAGAACTGGACTGGAGCAAAATGAGAAATTACATTGCCTAGAAGATCCTCTCATGAGGATCTCACTGCATTGGCAATCAACAAAAAAAAGGCAAAAAAGGCATTTCTTCGTAACGATCACAGTGATTACAATCTGTAATGGCACTAAGATGGGGAGCAGGGAGTGGAATGAGCAGAAGTATCTGTTCGGTGGGGCAGAGAGTGAAACACTTCCATGTGTTTCTACCTTCCCCTATCCAATGCATATTATTTCTAGGATTACATACTTGTCTGGACTGTGTATCTAAAGAGCTTTAACTATATGCAGAAACAGCAATCCCAATACATCGGGATACAAAACTTGCATAGACAATTTACTTGAATACATGTATTCCTTCTTATTTTCAAAGGTACATGCTTAAGACTTTAAAGAATGACCCAAATCCTACTGTAATCAATGGCAGTCTTTTTTTTTTTTTACTTCAATAGACTTTAGATAAGTGTCACATTTTTTGAAGGGGGGAGGGGGGGAGGAAAGCAGAGTTTCTTCCTCTTAAGTCCCAAAGGCCAGTTGTGTTAAAAATGGGATTAAGTCAGCTTCCTTGAGTTTAGGAACATACTTGTGTGTTTTCCATTCCATCACACACTTCAAGGTTACCATGAGACGACTTAGAGTATATAGAAGGATACAAAATACCCATTGTTTATGGTAGAAAAAAGTATATTGTGGCTTTTTTTAGCATTAGTTTATGGATACAGGTGAAAACTGGGCACAGATTCACCATCAAATGAGCTTCCCAGAAGACATATTAATTGGAACCACAAATTTAAGTGAGCAATATAAAATATATGCTGTGAGCCAAACTTGAATTCAGAATAGGAACTATTTTAACTGCAGAAACTGGAATCTAAGAGTGAAGCCAATTCTGTTAGAGAACTTAAATTTATTTTATAGCTTACAGTTATCAAACTCTCAGTTCATGTAAAGCATTGCAATTTCATAGATTTTAGTGGAGCTGTGCAGCTTATACTACCCAAAGATCTCACCTAGAATTGTATCCAGTAAAAGCAGCACAGATGTCAAGTACTGAGTATATCTGATAAATAACTCCAAGAAAGTTTTTAGCAATTCATTCAGAATACTGAATGCACCTAAACACCATATTTTCCTAGAAAGTTAGAAAATTTTCTTTTTGCTTATTGCCTGTATTTATATGGTCATGGGCTTGTTGTTATTAATTTCTGAAGGTGGTTCAACCCATGTCTTAGAGATGTATTTTAGGTGATCTGCTGTCAGGGTTAGGCTTGTATCCCTTCAAAGGAGATGATGTTCTGTAAATATTATGTCTTTGGTAGCCATTGTTGTTGTTTCTGTTGTCAGGAGAGCTAATAAAACTGGCAAGTAGGCAAAGCTCAGTCTCTTTGAGCTATTGCCTGTTGACCACTCACATCCTTTGTTCTTGTCTCATCTTGGAGAGGCCTTGACAACTTGATTGAAGAGAAAATAATTTCAGGTTTTATTGTGGACTTATCTAAATCCCAGGGGCAGTGCTTGTGGTGGTGGACTTATTTTTGAAGGCAGCTTTTTTTGTTCCACTAAAGAAGATGCCCACAGCCCCTCAGACTGCACTTTTGTCTTTGCAGTGTGTGTTTCACTGCCATGGTCTGCCAGACCGAAGGGCCCAGTTCACTGCCTGGTTCTGGAAGGGGTTTATGGGCCTGCTGGACGTGCAACTCTCTCTTCCCACCCCATGTTCACCTGCAGTCGAATGGTCGGATGGAAAGGGTGAACCAGATCCTGTAGGAGTATCTCCTGCTTTATTTGCCACCAGGATGAACATGGTTTAGTGGGCATGGATGATGGTTGGACTCGATGATCTTGAAGGTCTTTTCCAACCTAAATGATTCTATGATTCTGGATGTCTGTGTTACCATTGGCAGAATTTGCCTGTAACAGTTGTGTCCACCCTTCCCCACAGCAGACCTCTCTTCACACACAGTATGGTTTTCATCCCTGTGGCCACCCAGCTACATCAGCTGTCCAAGGGTTTTCCCCTGAGGATTCCTTTGAGTGGTTGCAACATCTACATTTGCTTCCCCAAGAGCACCTGGACAAAGCAGGGGCTGATTACAAAGTCTGTTAAAATAGACATTGACAACCAGCACAGGATTTTGCAGTTGGGGACTGTATTTTGTTGTCCGGTGAACATGTTCAGTGCGTCCTTCTAAATTGGACCACCATTACCCGGACCCATATAAAATAATGGCCCAGGTTAGTCCGGTCGCTTTTCATCTGTAGCTTCCATGTGCTCTTCAGACTTACACTGTTGCTCATGTCTCCCTGTTCAACCGGATCCCTTCCAGCCACAACCTCGACCTCTGCCTCCACTTACGGTCTAAGGCCAGAGGGAATATCGCGTCCGGGCTATTTTGGATTCCGGGATGTCCCCGGATACCCTGCAGTATTTGATTGATTGGGCAGGGTATGGCCTGGAGGACCATGCCTGTGTCAGAGGTGCGTGCCCTGCCAAAGGTGTGAGCCTCTCCTGCTTGTTATCCTGCTAAGTCAGCCCCACCAGAGGGTGTGGGGGCACACCTGGGTGAGGGGGGTTACGCTTGCATCCCTTCAAAGGAGATGGTGTTCTGTAAATACTATGTCTTCAGGAGCCATTGTTGTTGTGGCTGTTGTCAGGAGAGCTAATAAAACTGACAGGTAGGCAGAGCTCAACCTCTTCAAATTACTGACTGTTAGCGCCTTCACACGCCGTGTTCCTGCCCTTCGTCTTGGGACTGCCCTGACTCCTGCCTACTAGGCATGACCATCCCTCAGACTATATGATCAGTCCGTAGGCAGCTAAGTAATACAATATCAGTTCTACCCCAACACATGGAAACAAGCAAACCAACCAACCAACCAGGCTTTTTTTTTAGCATTCAGTAACATAACTTAGGACACAATGGGATCCCAATCTGGCCTTCAGCACTTGCATCTTGCTAGAAGACATGTAGAGAGGCAGCAATAACTAGGCCCTTTCCCCATTAAAATCTATGTAGAATAGGGAAAAACATTCTGAATGGAAGATTAGGAAAGCTGTCTGAATTTTTCCTTAGTGGCCTGCTCAGAAAAAAAGCGAGGCATTCTCAGTAAGCCTTATAATGCAGTACTGAATGAGGCCCCATCTGGTTGTTCAAGTGAAGTGTTAAGTTTTCATCCCAGACAGATTTCCCGGTGTGGCTGTACCACCAGCCATGCTGCTAAGAGAAGCAACAGCAACAGAACGTGTATAATAATAATAATGTGAAGAAAATGTATGTCATGAGGGAATTGGCTGAATGTGTAAGCAATGAAGACTCAGTAGACATCCACAGTGTACTGCAGCTTTGCCCTGTGAGGACTTCAGCCACACTTACATAGAGTCAGGGCTTTGCTATTAGTGCTATACATCAAGACTTTATAGTTTAAAATCAGTGTTTTGTGCTTTATAATTTTAACTACAGTTTGCTTTGGGGCTGGCAAGAAAGGAGTAAGTTGTTTTGCTGTATTAAGGATCAATATTTTGATCAATAAAATTCCTTTAAAAAAGCCATCACTTGTTTTGTTCATATGAAAACAATTTATTGTTGACTCCGTTTATTACCTCACCATGCTTACAATCACCTGGAACCAAGAAATTATTGGCTAATATCTCTTGCTGTTTAGTGTCTTTTTAACTGACAGTGCAATGCTGCCCCATTCAGTTTTAAAAACACCTGTCACTTCTTTTTTTAATATTTTTTTTTTCTTTGCACCACATTTGTTTTGTAGCTAAATGATTTGACAAGTCTGTACCACTAGGAGCTTTACTACTGACTTCAGTGGGAGCATGACTGGGATCTGTACAGATCTTTCTGTTGGCTTGAATAGACTTTAGATGATGGTCCCTGGTTTCAGGTTATACTCAGCTGTCAGTCTTGAGTTAAAATGAAATAACAGAACTCCCTCAGGTGAGAAAGAAGAGAGTCACGTTTTTCTTGCCTGTGCACTATTCCCATTGACAATGCGTAGTTGATACATCTTTTTGTAAGTATTTCTTGTAAAAGAAAGTCATAGCTTTTCAAAGTCAGCCCTTCCACAACCTTGAACTTTCTGTGTATCACTTACCCTGTATCAAAACTGTGGTATCTTGAATTACGAAGAGCTGTATAACTTCACAGGAGTTGTGCTTTGCATGTCTTGGCAAAGTGTAAAGAAAATCAGCTGAATGCTTTCTTTGTAGAAGGCTCCTTAGTTGGACATCACTTCTATAATTGCTTCTGTAATTCTGTTTCTCCTCTTCCTTGGAGAGGAAGGGAATATTTTGCAATTATCACAAGGGCATCACAAATGGCCTAATATACCTGTGTATTCTATGTCTTGAAATCAGCAATAAACTTACATAATAGCAATAACCCACATGAGGAATTTCAGCATTTCATAACAAAATGTCTTTACAGTTCTGGTTGAAAAATAAAAGAAACCTGCTTATTTCATAATCAACTCTTACTTTCCTGCTGAAAGTAGATGATTTTCCCACATACATACTGTACATACATTTAAAAAAATAATCCAAACTTTCATGGAGAAACAGTTTTTACAAACTAAGTTCAGTTAAAAGTTATCAAGGTAATTAAACAGCAGAGAGCTCTGGGATTCATTAAAAAATTTCAGCTAGCTTCCTAAGAGTAAGGGCATTACAGGCAGTCAGCTCTTGAGGATTTTCTCTGGCCTTGTCTCAGGATAGATAATACCTAAGCATAATCAACAGGGACAGTAGAACTGATTTTAATTGTCTTAAAAGACCAAAAGTGGGAGATAGTCATACACAACTCTCTAGTATAGTATTACCTAGACAGTTTAAGTCAATCTTTATGGTTATTGAGATATGTTCAATTTGTTTATTAGGCTTTCTTATTTTTATATTTCTAGAGAGATTATGGCTTCTTACATTTTTAGTTTACAACCTGACAACCTAGGTTCATTTGATTTGTCAGATGAATTGTGTTTCAGGAAACTCTTAATATTTCTGGCAAGCTGGAGTTTGATAGAGTTAAAAACAAAATAACAAACTTGAAAAATTAGTTCTTGACTGCAACAATCCAGTTGAATTTGCAGCATCTGGAAAGAAAATCAAAACCTTCCTGGGAAGAATTAGCACAGCAATAATGAGCGTAACAGTAAAGCATAATGCATAATAAGACATGTTTTGGTCTTGTGTCATTGAGCATTATCTTCACTTCAAAGATAATCTGTAAGTAACAGTATCTTTTTCCACATATCACTAACCTTTAAAAAGTGTGCATGCAACTTTAGATTTTCCCTGACCATCTGGCTAGTAAAATCTCTAGTAATGGAGACAATGAAATCTAAGCCATGGCAAGTTTCCATCTAAAATCTAGTGGGACCAAAACTTAAAAGTTGCTTCATAAATGCTGCTGCTGTTCATATCTGTTTCTTTCAATGACAGCACTTCAGGGCTCAACCTTAACCTCTCATTCTTTTTCATTAGTATCCATCAGCTAAAGGACATTCTGATTGGATAGGTGCTGCTGTTTGATGTATGACCAAGATGCCATCTTTTGGGGGAGGGAAAACTTGGTTCAGACTTTAAAACCACAAAGAACTCCTTAAAGTGAACTTCACGTTCATGTTGTTTTTCTGTTTTTATTTAGATGATCCTAGATATTGTGAATCACTTTGTATTGTTATGGATAATTTGAACATCCAAATTCCTGTGTCATAAAACTTCAGATCTGTGCCTTGTACCTCAAGAGAACACAGCCAAAGTTTAATATCAAGATATGGCCTAATCCCTTGAAGTTAGTTAGATGAATTAGGACAATCTGTTCAATCTCCAGAGGTATGCTACAGGCAAAATGTCCAGGTGGATGTCAAATAGTAGAAAAAAGTCACTGGCTTATGAATAGTTCCTCTCATTCATGAGTCTACAAGCACCTTAAAAAAAAATAAAATAAAGGGAAACATCATTTTTACAGCTGAAGAAACTAAAGTCTGAAAGTAAATGCCCTACTCACTGTTACACTACAGGAGAGGTACAGGCCTGGAAACAGAAACCAGAGCTGGACTTAAGTAATTTCTTGGGTCTGAAGCAAAACATCATGGCAAGCACTAAATGAAAATTGTTAGATCTTTACTTAGCTTACTGGCATTTGCTTAAATTAAATGGCAGGAAAGATCACTTCAAATGGTCTTATTTAGTCTACAGACTTTTGTAAAAGAATTTTGAGTTACCATGATCTCTCATCGTAGTTTGTTCGTGCATTTGGTAGTCCACTGCAGCTTTTTAGATTTGGTTCTGTTTACCCACTACAGAGTATCCAGTGCAAGGACAAATCACAGCCTCACAAATCACTCCTCGGAAACTCCCCTCATGCCTCACTGTTTGACAGTCAGCACAATCCGTTACTAAGAGGACACACCTGTTAATCTACTGTGATGAAAAATAGGAGCCTCAATACTAGGTACCAGGCTAATGAAATAATGAGAAACACAAGTAACGGAGGTGAACTGAAATAAGTTTCTTCAGCCAATAACCAGACTTGACCAAAAATGAGCTCCGAGAGAAAGATTGAAGTCTATGGCTTAATCACTGTTGTGTTTTTGTGTTAGAGTAGATCAAACATCTATATGGTGGTTTATGCTGTACTATCAGGAAAGATCAACAGCAACCTATTTCAAATGGTGCTGACTGTAGAGAACTGACCTTGGCTGTGGCAAATGATACACAGATTAAGTCAGACTGCATAAGAGGCTCTCCTGAGGACCCAAATCTTCCAGACTGTCTTCAGTTTATTTCAGATTTCTTTGTAATATGACTCAATCTAAAAGTTATTTTAAAATGGGTTAATAATTTTGGAATAATTTTGCTTTCAATAGTTCAGAATGTTGTTTCACAACAGGCCCTGCACAGTTATTATTTATGTAAATATTCAAAAAACCTGAGTTCTTTTAGAAAAGTAGAAGGCTGGGAAGAGATTTGCTATGATAGTAGCCCTGAAAAAACTTTCAGAAATGTATATCTGCTTTAATGCAAACTATAGTTACTTGTCCATTGCACTTTCCATGTAAAGTGAATCCAGGGACTAAAAAGAAACATCACAATCCAGTAAAGAAACAGTGCCAAATGCTAAAGGTCTTATTATGAGTTAATTTGCAGTCCCTAATGACAATTGAAATTGTTTTGACAGGAACCAGAATGAAAGAAACACTTTTAATTGATAACCCCAATAGCAAAATTAAATAAATGCCTGCATAGAGAATGGTATGTCAGCTTTAAAATGACTGTATTTATCAGGATTTATTTTCTCATGACAGATATTGTATTTAATATGTAGGTTGCCATCATCACGGTGTAGCTCCAGATTGCTGGTCTAGAGAGTATGTTGCAGGATGAAGCTATGAATTTATTAAACAAAATGTGTTTTATGACAAAGTAGATCATCCAATCATGGAAAAGAAACAAGTACTTGGCTTTAGGCAACCAAACGCTGATCCCCAAAGGAATACTTGCAAGCAGTCAGTTTGCAATAACACGGGCTACAAGTTGCTTGTGCAGAATAATCAGCAAGCAGTTGGGAGGAACAAACAAACGGTAGCAATCATTGTCCGCTCATAGGTAATTACCATAAGAAGAAAAAGAGCTAAAGTAATTGAATAAAATGTACATAGATTGTTTACTCAGCTCTATTAGCAGCAAGCAGCATGCTCTCATTAAAACTAAAAGACGAGAAATAAAACATTGCTTAGAGCTTCAGTGAAACAGTGATATTAGTTTCCACAACATTACCTGGCATTTTAAAGAACACTAACAGAAAACAAGAATTCAAAAGGACCCTATAAATACATTTGCAAGTTAACCTATTCTGTATAGATTATGTACTATGAGTTGAATGTATTTCCCACTGCCAAAGATTTCACTGGAAATCAGGCAACAATTTAGGAGCTGGATTTCACCCCTTCTGAAGTCAAGAGCAGTCTGCTTTTGTCTTTGATAAACCTTAGCAACTGATACTGGGAAAAGAGATAAAAATACTAAAATCCAGTCAGAGCTGCAAGAATCCTTCAATGGTAACTTTTTAGGAGAAAGTCCTTTTGCAGTCATGTTTATTTTTTGAATGTGCTTCTGCTTCTGTATTTTTTTTAAGACTTTTTTGGTGTTGATACCTTCTTTTTGTGGTAGGGGAACTTAATTTTTATCTTCTTTAAAGCAATATTTCTTAGCTCATATGAATCTTCCCTTTCTTGTTTAAAGCAATTTTTCTTGGCCCAAATGAATCTTCCCATTCACCATCTCACACTTTGACAAGAAGCTCAAGTAATGCCTTCTCCAAAAAAAGATAGAACTGAGCAAGTCAACTTCTCTTTACTCATATAGAAAGTCTGTAAAGATTTCACTTCCCTCAGGGCTTTAAGTAAGCACACATAAGAGAAGTGATGGGAGAGCTATAAGACTAGTTTTATTGCTACACCATTCATTCTACTGGACAGACTGCCCTTAATGAAAGTCACACAGGCCAAGTTTACAAACTGTACTATAGTTATACAGATACTACTTAAAGTTTATACACACATGTATAAATATGTATGTATATACATGCACATATATTCGTACTGATATCCACTTATGTCTGCTTACCCTAGTCTATCTTGACCTCCTCTCTGATGCAATTCTTTCTTTCTTTGAGCATTTTAAAGATACCCATTAACTTGATGACAAAGCTAAACCCAGGTGCAAAATAAAAACATTTCAAATATTGTCTAAGACTAAATTTGAATTGCAACTTTGCTTTTCAAGACAGTCTTTAAAGATGTCATCTACCTTTCTTAATTTTTAAACAACACACAGAACGAAGGCATCCTTGAAACCACTTTTGCATTAGTAGATCATAAAACTGAGTCCACAAGGAGAGAACCTTATTTATATTTCAGTAGCACACGCTGTGTAAGGCTCTGTCCATAGAGACAGACAAACAGGCAGCTCCATTGATTTCCTGCAGCATTTCCAAGTACGGGTTTTTAAAAAAAAACCTAAAAGGCTGTATGCTGATGTCAAAAATAAAAGACCAAGGAGATGGTATCCGGCCATATATTTTAGTATTGCAAGCACTACTTAAGCTGTGCAATGTATCATGAGGCAGAATTCCCCAAACTGGCTTGAAAAGTTAGGTCTAGAATTGGAAATAGCTTAAGCACATCATTTTATTGTCCAGACTAATTAGCTCAAATGAGAGGGAAGCTAATTAGCAGGACACTGCTCCATACTGGCACTGCCCAGGACAGGGTCCTGCTGTACTGTAGTTGGGCAGGAGGTGGAGAACAATGGGAAATAGTCAGGCTGTGACCCCACGACTATATTATATTATCCAAAGCACGCTAGCATAATGCTTCAACTTTTATTTCTCCCATTTCCCAAGTGCTCTTGTTCCAACCCAAGGACCACGCATATACTCCTGCACTTTGAAAAGCCAGTCTGATCCTGGGGTATTAGCTGCATGGCACTGTGGGCGTATCAGGTCATTCAGTGCTAACCCAGAACAGAAGCGTGTGCTGTAGGTAGACTGCGAGTCACTTTTACCCTTCCTACCCTCTTGCCTGGATCACATACAGCTCCAGAGTAACTTCATCCCCATCCCCCAGTGGAACTTCTACAAGCAGTCAGTCAAAATTGTTTCATCCCTGCAGCATGTTAGCCTTGACTAAACATCTGGCCTCTTCAAGATCCAGGTATAACACCAGAAAAGCTGGTAGATTCAGGTACCAGCTCTGAAGATAAGTCTTCTCATAGGGCTGGTCTAAACAGGAATAGTTCTTCTGAAGAAGCAAGAGATTCACAGTCAAGACCAAGGAACCTTTGCCTGTGGCCACATTCATTTCCACCATAGACTGGCAAGCTTCATTTACCTTCACTTTGCAATGTACTTGTTTTATGATTACAGTCGTACATGGGTGGAAAAGTACACATTTAAAAAAATAATCTGGTCACTGGCACATTTTGGTGTCACACTCCAGGTCTGCTTGTGAAGGAACAATCACCAAAGTCATCAGGCATGCTATTAAGAATACTGGCTGAAATCAAGCTTTTTTATTTAGATCTAAGCTCTTTTGTAAGTTGTCTGGATCAAAGCTATGAAATGCTTCAAAGTGAACATGCTATTTGGAACCAATGATCCTAATGTTCAGACATTAAAACCTGAATTTTATATTATTTTTATTGAATAATACAGTCTGACAATGCATATAGGGTTCTTCTTATGGTGATTCTGTGTAGATGACTGCCACTCCCAGTTTTCAGATTTAACTAACTCTTGTTCAGAGTGAACACTGTTAAGGGCTTGGATTTAGTGACCAGAGCAAAGAAAAAAGCTTTAATATATCTGGCTTTTTTTCTGGTTCTACCATAAATATGTTCTGTGAATTCAGGAATCTTGTTTTGTCTTTCTGTGCTTGGTTTTACTGCTCAGAATTAGTATGAGATACAGAATTAATTCATAATTCAAAAAATAATAGGAGGTTAGAGGAAGAAAAGTGCTAAATTGATGTGAAGGCATGCTTCCTTTAGAGTTAAGTAGATTTCAGACTCTTCATGAATAAAAAGAATAAACAACTTATTTTCTCCTGTCCCACCTCTAGGAACAGAAACATGGGATGTGCCTGAGAAGAACACAAACAAGCACTTAAACATTAGGCACAATAAACAAAATCAATATTGGTGACTGAAATGTTGCACTAGTCATGGTAATTTGACAGGACAGTGAGGTATAAGGCAAAATGAAGCATAAAGGAAAAGTCTCATGACAGGCATGAGAAAAATGAAGGAAAGGACAAGGAAGGGTTTTGCATACTCCAGGGCTTAGGAGAAACTGATTCCACTTGTGAAGCAGCACTGCACTCAGCAGAGCTAGGCTGATTGATATGGGCTTACGACCTGTTTTTCCAAGGCTGACTCCTATGGTTTTACTTCAGTAGAGGAGAAAGCCAAAAAGGTGAGCTCTACCTTTTCACTGGATTTTTTTCTTTTTTTTTCTTCAAAGTCAATTTCTTAATATTCAGAGTTATTTAACAGCAACCTCACCTCCACCCTTCTCAGACTACTCTCTGCTATCCCATAGCCCTCAGAAGGAGAAAGCGTAAAATGACAGACGAACAGTAAGATTCAAAAGGTTTCTGGGGATCAATTCCATGACTAGAAAGGGAGGAGAGGACATGGGTTTATGGTCTGAAAGTCAGTTCAATGTATTCTCCAGAGGCGCCATTTCCTGGAACATAAATACATAATTTAAAGTGTATTGTGTCAGCAGCATTTTTGGGGCCTGATCCAGCAGCGATAATTGCAGCTTTCTAGGCAAGGTAGCCTTTGGGTTCTCATTAGTGCTATAGGGTTGTAATTCGGCACTCATTTGCACTTCTGCTCTGTACGATCAACCTTTGGCAGTTCACCTATCCAGCAAGAGGCCAGCATGCTGCAAACAGACGCGCGTCCCCTCCTTGCCTCCTGCTGTAACTGTATGCCAAGTTACTTCCACGCTGCTTGAGGAAGAAAAGCTTACATGAAAATGGGGTTTCTGCTTTCGGTCTTCTGATATTATCTCTAATGAACTCTTTATTTATCCTTTACCCTCTATGAGGCTGTTGAAGGAAATTATGTGGTCAAAGGAGAGAAAGCATCTACTTCTTTGAAGTCTTATCTGTTGTATGAGGCTAGGGGTGAGAGGTGGAAAGAGAAATTAGTGCCACAAAACCCACAAACACATAATTGCTAGATAGGATAAAAAGGCTGTAGCCCTTCCCATGTCACCATTTTCCTCTGTGGGATGCACGTTTTCTGCCACGTGGCTTGGAATTACATTCAGCTGCAGAATTCTCTTATTCACAGCATAACTGCATTCATTTAACACACCCCATTCTTTGACATAAAAAAAGAAAAAATCCATCCTCCCTCCCTAGATAAAATTTACATCTACATTAATTCTGTACTTAGTCACATTATTTCAAAGCTTAAAGTATCTGCTGGACTCATATGCCATCAGCTGTGTATATAGAGTGCATACACATGCATTTAGACACACACATAAATATGAAAATACTTATTTACACATTCAGATCTATCTTTACACATTAAAATATATTTTTACACGTAGGTGCATAAACACAGAATTTACTGTGCCTCTATATTTATTTCTAATAAATGACATAAAATATTTGACAAACTTTGGGCCTGTTATCAAACCACAGTGTCCAAGAGGTATATGCTGTATTCAGCTATAGTGTATGTGTATGTACATACGTGCACGTGTGCATGCCCATGTGTATATGAGCAGGTGTGTGTGTGCGTGCACACAAACACAGTTTCCATACATACTCTTCTTAATTTGTGAAGCATACTTTCCTGTTAAGGCACTATGAACAACAAATGAAGCAGAAAGAACCCAGTACTCTGCAAGTCAGATGCTATCTTGAGGCTCCAAGGATTCCTTAATTGACTAGGGTGAGGTCAGGAGCTAAAATGATTGAGCAGCAATGATGTGTGCAAAAACATTTTTTGCTGCTTCAAGTTCCTTTCCTGACATCCAGGAAACATCTCTCAAAGAAAGGAGAAAACTTCTAAAGGGTCACCAGTGCAAGAGGACAGGATTTTACACTGAACATTTGAAAGAATAGAGAATATACCTGATGCTAAGATTTATACAAGAGGGCACCGGTAGCATTAGTTTGCAATTGTGAAATCAGGATACTGGGCTTTATTTCAACTTCTGCCCCAAATATGCAGTGTGATCACTTCATCTTTCTTTATCCCTGTATCTTCCAATGAAATTGGAAATGCTTTGTTGCAGGCATTGAACTCTGTATAGCTCCAAAATCAAAACTCAAGCCAGTAAGGGGGCAGCTGAATTGCACCTGGTTTAGGTAAATATAGTAAGTATGTAAAAGTTCAGTCAAAGCTATTGATTTTAAGCCTCATATGGTTATTAATCTAAAATAGGAAGCAATGCTAATTAATTAAGACTAATTTTACATATCAGTGACAGCAGTATTCCCCTAGGTTCACATCAGAAAACAAGTGTTGTACTTTGTGTATTCATGTTGATCTTTCTTAATTTGACTGCTTGTGTATAAACTATTACATGAATAGCTGCAGGAACAGACATACGCCATAAGCCATCATCATGACCTTACTCTCTACTCCAGTTTCCTACTACCAATGGTTTAAATGGCCTTTTCCTCAGTCTTCAGGACCTGTTGTGGCTGCCCTTTGGACCTGATAACTCAGAATCTGAATTAGAATTCTGCTTTTAGTTTAAATCTAGGACTGCATACATGTGAAATCGCATTTTGCCTGAACATTGCAAATATTATACTTTCATGATGGATAATACACTCAATGAAGAAAAAATATTTATTTGATTACTTCTTACAACTGTAAATACCCTGAGGACAAAACACTATTAACAGGTGCCTTGTAAGCATTTAATAGCTAATTTACCTCATAAGATGTGTTCCAGGAGACTATAATCTCTCTGAATTTACCAGAATTACTATAGTTTGCATGGCTCTGCTCTGTCCTTTCGTCCTGGGTTCAGCTGGGATAGAGTTAACTTTCACAAGAAGCTGGGAGGGGGCACAGCCAGGACAGCTGACCCGAACTAGCCGGGGGCATATTTGATACCATATGACATCACGCTCAGTATATAACCTGGGGGAGCTGGCCGCGGGGGAGGAGGGATCGCCGCTCGGGAACGGGCTGGGCGTCAGGTTCTGGGTGATGAGCAATTGCATTCTGCATCACTCGCTTCGTATGTTCTTTTATTAGTATTACTGTTATTATTATTTCTTCTCTCTTTGTGTTGCCCTATTAAATTGTCCTTATCTCAACCCATGAGTTTTTGCCTTTTTCTTCCGATTCTTCTCCCCATCCTGCTGGGTGGGGGGAGGAGTGAGCGAGCGACCGCATGGTGCTTGGTTGCCAGCTGGGCCTAAACCACAACACCTTTTTTCCCTGCTTGTACCAGAACTTTCTCTCTATTGCTCCCTCTATGCTTTTTTTCATCAGCAATTGCTTTTCTGTATTTTCTATTTCTCATTCTTTCAGGCCTCTCTTTCACTTTGTGATTGGTTTTTTTCCTTCCTACCACCTTGCCTATTCTGCAGTGTCTAGGTCCACATCTACTTCTTCTCTTATCTGCTTTTATTCCCCAAGTCTAAGTCCCTATTTCTCCATACCCTTATAATATTATCAATTCCATCTTGATTTTGCTGATACCTCACAGTATCTAATTCCTGCTTCACCACTTGGCCACCACCTGAAATTTGCTTGACTGGCTGGGGACAGATAGGACTGAATAAGCTGCTATTTAAATCTTTTCATGGGCAGCTTTTTAAAGTGCACCAAAAAAATGGAGACCATCAACCTTCAGCACTTGTCAGCAAACTTCAAACTTGCTGTTTTTAATTGGGTTTGGAAAAATAATCCCACAAATCTTGCCCTCTCTATATACTGAGACAGTATGTCCACAGTCTCACTCCAATCTATTCTGGAGCACTGAACCCTGGCAGAGAATCTTATATGCCCCTCTCTCTCTCTGAAATCTTTTCCTGCAGCAGCAAATTATCAGTATCATTGAAGTCCTGGCATGCCATTTTATTTATAATTAATACAGACTGCTTAAGTTTTCATTGCAGAACACCAAAGAGCCATGGTTTCATGTTATTTGGACACTGCCTTGCCAACAAAGATTAGGAGTTGAGTTCTGTCAAGCACTGAACTTTTTTTATGGGACCTGAGTAACGAGATGATGAAAAGCAGATCTTTCCTCCCAGAGAATAAATCTTTAGTGGATTCTTCAGGCTCTTTGAACACTGAAAAAAAATAAAACAAAATCAAGATTTGTACCACACACTATGTTTACCCTGAATTAATACAAAGTAGACAGAAGTTAAATATTTAAGATATGACCCATCCAGTTGGGAAAGCCATTTTGCTTTTCATAAACACTGTCAGATTTCAAAGAAGTGTTTTCTCAATAAGACACAAAATTAATATCTGAGAACATTTCTCTGATGAAACTCCCCTCCTAAATGGAACCTCATCCTTCTGAATTTTTGTTTGAAAATTCCATTGTAAATGAGACTCTACAAACATGCTTAAATTTTTTAAGAAAGAATTAATGACTTCTTCTTTATGACAGGCTTAGGGCAAACAAAGCAATATAGATAGAACAAAAATGAGTGTAATTTTTTCTCTTCTGTCAGAGCAAACATGACCTAAACTCCTTTTAAGAACTAGATAGAATAAATAACTGAATTCATTTCATGTAACTTGCTAGTGAGAGCAGGAAGAAACATAAGTAGAAAGGTAAAATCAGTATTACAAAAGGGTCTTCAATAACACCATGCTTGTTTTCTCCAGCTCTGTGTCCAACAGAGTCCAGACAGCACTTCGAGAAAGAACGAAAATGTACTGGTAGAAAAGGTGAACTTAATATTTTGGTCCAAAGAAAGGGTATGTTTCCCCCATTCTCACAGAGTTTGCTGCTTGTTTTCCTTGTTTTTCTGTCAGCAGTGGGTTGAGTCCATTATTCGTCTCAGTAAAGGAAAACAACTCCAGTTCTCTGGTCAGATGGATTCCCATGGTCTGGCAGGCTCTCAGGTACTATCCCTCATTGACTATGTGAGTGGATTAAAATACCAGCTGACTACTTTGCATGGTATCCCACTGCAACAGAACAGAGAGCCTTTCACAGCTTCAGGCACATCAGAAAATACAGGTGGCTACTCATACAAATGTAAAAATGAACACCCAGTGTTCAAGTACCCCATCTTCAACTTAAATTTCAGTTTGGTTCATTTCTGTATTGCTAAGTAACTTTTGATGTCACGTGGTGTTTTCCATAGCTAATATTTCATGTATTATACAAGCTGTCAGAAGAAAGCTGGGGATTTTGGCTGGGGACATTTGGAACATTTGGCAGTCAGCAAGGCATAAGAGGCAGCTCGGATTTTTGGTATAAGCTTATTAAAGTCATATGTCTTAACAATCAGCACAGAGATTGCTATGCACAATGAGGAAAATGTGCATTCTCAAGTAAGACAGTTAACACCTCATTACAAGGAAGAGATTACTTGCTTTTCAGAGGGAGATAACATTATTGACTGATGAAAGTGAGAATGATGGAAGATCTGATTTATGAGGGGTTTTAAATATAAATTTCACTAAAAAAAGCATTAACTGTGATCAGATGGCTGACATAGCCTCCTTCACAGTGGGGTAAGAACTCAGTTCAATATAGAAGAACTGCTTAGAGACTCCTTGTAAAAGTTTTGCTGAAACTAAATTGAACAAAGAAAAATTTAGTCTAGAATACCTAAGGAGTGTCTGAAACATTCTCAAACAGTATTGGGATTATCCGTGAGAATTTGTGGAGAACAGGTACATTTTCAGGAGACTCCAAAAATGCAGAGTATTAGTCTGTAAAAGGAGGGGCAGCTGAACCAGGAAATTATAGACCAGACTTTCAGAGTTCCTAGAAAGATATAGATATAGATATAGATATAGATATAGATATAGATATAGATATAGATATAAAAATAATGATACTAAAATAACCCTACTACTACTACAAAAAAAATCCATTTTAAAGACTCTAAAAAATAAGATGAGAAGTAAAGCCAGTACAGATTTGTCAAGAAGAAATTATATCAGACCAGCCTGATTAGGGCCTCTGAGAAAAGGTAGCTGATAATGTATGTGGGGCAGAAGCAGAAGGCATCATAACTGGACAGATTAACAGGTATGTTGTTTATAAATCTGGAGAGTACTCAGAGTAAAACTATAATTTTCAAAATCCAAAAATATTTGATTGGAATAAACTGTTTTACTTATTCCTTGCAGATAGAACAGGAAGCAACGGGCTTAAATGACAGCAAGAAAGATTTGGGTTGGTAATTGGGATAAATCTTTCCAACTACAGGCATAGCAGAGCACTAATGTACACTGCCAAGGGAGAATGTGGAAAATTCTGCCACTGGAAGTTTTCAAGAACTGGTGAGACAAAAATCTGTCAAGAATAGTTTAGTCATAGCTGATCTTGCCTTTGGGCAATGAGATGGATTAGATGACCTCTTGGGACCCTATTTACTATGATTTCTGTGATTCCCATGTAAACATAAAGCTATTGACTCAAGTTCAATTCATGTCTAGAAACTCACATAAACTATTTTAAGAAAAATCAAATTTACACTTAACACAAAGCAATGTTACATGTGGAAGTTAGACAGTTTACACTGTTTTACAAAAATCAGAAGGATGGAGGATGCCCAAATGAAGACACAGCTGCATCATGAACTTCTGCCTCCATGCTGTCAGCTGGCTATAGCCGTGTTTCACAGCACATTTAGCTACTTGCCTTTTGTGCTCCCCACCATCTACATTGGGGGGAAAATGTAGTGTCCTAGTTGTAGCAGAACTTTCAGCTCAAAAGGCTTAGTATCTGGAAAAACTGCCCAGAAGTGAAGACTCAAGCTAAATCATTTGTGTACTGTCAGTCCTCCAGAATACATCCCTCTGCCCCAATGCCCAGAAGTACCACCAGGTTTGCCCGCAGGACATAAGACACCCAGGAGGCCTATCTAGGGTGCAGCACTGGCAAGGACAGCGTGACAGAGCTACGGCTTCTCAGAGAGGCTTGGTCAAGCCAGGGGCTCAGGCCTGGGAGCTGAAGTTGCTTTAGGAAAGACACTGTTAAGAGCACGAGAAGCCTGAAGAAAGCCTGCCAGAGCATTGTGTTCTACAAAACAGAGGTCAATAGCTGACACTGGACACTGAACGGTGAGGATCTCCTCCATGACTGCTGTGCTCCAAAGCTTTGATTTAATCATCATTACTTAAAGCATTTACCCAAGGCACATAAATAAAGTTTAGCTATCCTAATCTCCCTCTTTTTCAACTCAATAAAAGATTTGGAAAATTTAAGTTACACTCCCTTTTGACTACAGAGGGAGCCTAGGAGGGCCAAGCCCCTCATTCAAGCAGATCAGTTAAGTCAATGTAGGAGTGATGAAGGTAAAGTTCTGGGCCCAGGTTATCCCCCTAAGTCAAGATGGATGAATCTGGGCTAACTCCTCAACACTTCACTCATCATCCAGGATAACTTTGCAGCGTGTAGATCAATTGGAGATTCAACAGAATAGTACAAAGACTCTCGTAACAATATACCCTCAAAACCATTCTCCTGTTTCCCTGCTCTTAGAAATGTGTGAAAGGAGGTCTCTGGCAGCAAGCATACAGCTTTCAAAAATATTAATAGTTCTGTACAGTCACAAGGAGATTTGAGGGTGCAGGGAGTGGGGAAAGTTACAGGCATTGCCCAGATCTCTACTGTTGTTGGATTGTTTTTCTGCACGAGTATCTTTCCATTCAAGAGCACTGTGTCCCTAAGGTTGATCCTATTGTTTCCTTCCTTGCAGAAGAAAGAATTGTGTGCAGAGGGTCAGTTCTTTTCATGTTCAGTTCTCAGGAGGGAATCAAGCCCTATAGCAGGAAGTACTGAACATCTTGCAAGAGATCTTGATAAAGCTGCAGCCGCCTTTTGCAGACTCCAGAGGCATGGGAAGTTCAGACTGTGTTCAGTAAACTGAACACTTACCTGAACTGAGACGCACTTCAAAAGCCATTGGGGATCAGGGATCATTATGGCAGATGTCTGAAAAAGAGAGATTATCATAAATTAACTTGTGTGTGCGCATGTATGCTCATCTTTGTGCAAATAGACAAACATGCAGTTGTTCACTAGAGCATGTGGTATTAGCTAACTGTGAAATAGAGTCAGGTAAATTCAACTTTAGTAGAGGACAAAAACGTTCCCTGTATTCTCCATTCTAGAGCAATTTAATTGCTGCTGGTGATTGCTAGAGACCACTTTAGATTAATCGTGCACTGTAGCATATGGCTGCTCTGTGGGTATTTTAAAAGATGGTCTCCTCACTATGAAAAAAACCAGGCAGAATTAATAAAAGCCAGTGAAGTGCTTGGGTGGTTGAGCTTCTCACAGTGAACACATTACAGTGTCTGAAGGAATCCAAGACATGCAGTTCTGCATCAAGCAAAGTTTCTTAATTTCCAGTGCAGCACTGAAGGTAATATAATTGCAGAGAGAACTTTTTGTAAGTCTCATCTTTTCTTAAGGTCTGGTAATTTCCCAATACTGCACTTTTAAAGTACAGAGGTAAAATGTAATAATCCCAGTGGGATCTGAAATCTAATTATTTCAGTCAAGGAACACAAAATAAAACAAAAGCACCAAATTCCTCATCAGGCTGAACAACGATGGTGCAACTTCAGGTTCACATCAACCCAGGGACTTGGAGAGCTAAAAAAGAGCTTATAATGATCTCTACTATGTAAAGTAGTTTAATGCCGTGCTTGTAAGGCCACAGCTGGAGTACTGTGTCCAGTTCTGGTCCCCAAAATTCAAAAGGAGGGCCATGAAGATGATCAAAGGGCTGGAGAACCTGCCCTATGAGGAAAGACTGAAGGAGCTAAGTCTTTTCTCCCTGAACAGAAGGATCGGAGGGGTCCTCATCACAGTATTCCAATACTTAAAGGGTGACTACAAAGAGGATGAAGGCTCCCTCTTCACAAGGAACCACATAAAGAAGACAAGGGCCAATGGGTAAGAGTTGCACAGGGAGAGGTTTCATCTGGATATAAGAAAATTTTTTACAGTGAGAACAATCATTCACTGAAACAACTTCCCCAGTGACTTCATAGAGACCTCATCCTGGGAGGTTTTCAAGACACAATTGGACAGGATGCTAGATAATCTCATCGAGGCTTCCTTTCCCACAAAGGTTGGACCAGATCTTTCAAGGTCCCTTCCAACCCGGACTGTTCTATGATTGATTCTATGAACACCATGAAAGCACAGATCTTTTCCTTCTCTTTTACTGTCTTCATATATTGCTTTTCTTCTTAATAGCAAATAATTCAGAGCTTTCTATCAGAAGAAAATAGAGTTTTCCCTTAAAAGAATATGCATGACAAATCCTTTCTGGCAAGAGTGAGGCTTACATATGTGTTGGTTATTCCAGCTTTGACTACAGATTCTTGTGTCTATCTTTTTATTACATATTTGTATGACATCATGTTAGGCTACAGTGGTTTCCTGTGTACTGTGGCTTATGTACAGATTGCTAACTCTGATGGACAAGCTCAGAGCTGCCTGCTCCAGAGTTCTCAACTCTGCTTTGTAGTTGCAGTTGCAGTTGTTAGTTGTAGCTGTAGCTGTAGTCTGTGTCATTATCTCTGCTTTTGAATGCAGTGTTCTCCAGTTATTTAAGAATAGACTAATCCCAGAAATGAGCTGCTAAGCATCCAACTGATGAAAAGGTAAGTAACCACGCTCCACTCTGAGTCCCATGGCTTTTACCATTTAGTATGTACTTTGGTGTCCAAATTCAGCTCAAAGAAACATTTTTTCTACTCCATATTTTTGCATAATGGCTCCCAGATGGCAGCGGTTGCCAGGGAAGATAGGTTCTCCTTATACAAAATGGTTTAATGCTTCATAGCCCACTGCTAAGGAACAGGCTCTTAAGAAAGAGAAACAAACAAATTGAAGTTTTGGTCTCTGTTTCAAAGACTATGAATCCATTTGACATTAAATAGGGAAGATGCTGAGCAGTGCTGGGAGGAGGGAACCTCCTGGACTGGTGCCTGGACTTTCCTCCCTGTCTCTTATGGAAACATAGGTACTTAAGCAGACAGTTAGATGGGATTTTGGCATGTAAGATTTTTAAAAGTTCAGTTCTCAAAGCTCCGCTGCAGCTGAAGTCCAACCTTGGCAGTGCTTTCTTGGTGCTGCTTACTGCTTGTTCATGAGCAGCTTGGTTTTGATAGGGCTGGGCAGTTAGGCTCACAGCAAATCTATGCCTAAATTCCTTTGAGGTGCTCATGCTAATTTTTCTTTTTGCCTTCAGTGCAATGGACATTCATAAAGTGTGTCTCACTACTCACAAAAACTATTGAGGAAAGTGAAGAAGCAAAGAAGTTTCCCTAATTTCCTCTGGTAGCTCAGATTTATGAAGTCTAACACAGGATGCAAGCATATTTTTTTACACATGCCCTGTTGAATAAAGGTGCTTTTGACAGCTGGAGCCTCTCCTAGACTTCTGTAATTTTAAAAAACAAAATCTTTGAGATAAATTGAATAATATGCATTCTCTCTAGAAGTCATCCTCACAGAGCATAAATACATACAATGTGCATCCCAGATCACCTCTCCCCTTGTAAGAATTTAATGGCAGGTGATATTTAGAAATTACTCTGATCATTCTAAAGAGACTGAACAAACAAACAGGACTATAAGGAAGTTACAAAATATTTCATATTATCCCCATAAAACTGAGACATCACTGTTATATTCAAAGGTAATAACTGAATCTGAAGACTCCAATTTTGCCTTTTATATATTTTTAGTCAATGTATCCAACATTATTTTCTAGTTATTCTATGTTATTGAGAAATGATAAAAAAAGTTCAAACCCATTAAAACATATTGATACTGAAATAAGAGTTCAGTATACTGTACATTATGCAAGGGAGAAGAAATATGAGGATATTTACTAGAAAAATTGCCATATAGCCAGTTAATAGAAGATTCTGGAGAAAAAACTCTGACAATTGCACTTGCTAATTTGTAATGAGCTACTAGAGAAATAACTTTGGAGGGTATATGTAAGTGATTTTTTAAACATGAAAAAGAGTGAGGCAAGCAAGCCCATCACTTAATGCCCTCTGCTCATTTTAAATGAAAACACTTTCTTTTGATTCTTTCCCTATATCTGAGCCATTCACTTTCCTTTTTTCCCCCCCGTTTTTTTTTTTTTTTTTTTATTTGCACAGCCTGTTCCACAGCTGGTGGATATTCCATGAACGAACCGCAGCCCATGGAGAGCCCATGCTGGAACAGGTTTACCTTGAAGGACTGCAGCCCATGGGAGGGCCCCAGGCTGGAGCAGGGAAAAGTGTGAGGAGGCAGGAGCAGCAGAGAGGAGCTGGTATGGACTGACCGCAGCCCCCCATTCCCCATCCCCATGCACCCCTTGGGGGAGAGGAGGTAGATGGCTTAGGGTGAGAGAGTGAAGTTGAGGCTGGGAAGGGCTGGGAGCGGGCCTTTAGTTCTAGTCTGTTCTTTAGTTCTTGTCTGTTCTTGCCTGTTTCTCACCATGCAACTGGCAATGAATTAAATTATTTTTCCCCAGATCAAATCTGTTTTGCCCATGACAGTAACTGGTAAGTGATCTCCCTGTCTCTACCTCAACCCACAAGCTTTTCCATCTCATTTTCTCCTCCTGTCCTGTTGAGGAGGGGGAGTGAGAGAGCAGCTGGGTGGGCGTCTGGCAGCCAGCCAAGGTCGACCCACCATAGACTCTCTCATTCTCTGGAGCATACAGCAAAACTTGAAATCTCATAGATTTTATCTAGCAGTCAAATAGTATTCTGTTTTAAATGCTTCTATTTCAATGTGAAACTTAATGCATGGTTCTCTCCTTCAGGTTGAAAGACAGGGTCCGTGGGAAAGTATGTAAACAAAACTAGCCTGCCATTTATTCTAACATAAGGGAAGTCAAAGTGTATCCATAGTCCAGTGCCATACATATACACTCTCTTAAAAATATACATGCTAACATGTGTGGATACATTCCTAAAAATAAAAATTTCTCCCTGTTTTGATGAGAGAGCATTTTAGCCCACAGAGCTCAGTCCCTAATGTGTACATGTAACTGAAGCAGAATGTAAGGACAGCTTGAAAGACAACAACAAAAAAATTATTTGGGTAAGAATGGAAAATACAGATCTAATTTGGGCAACAATGAATAACTGACCTCTGGGCCAAATGTTTCAGAGGAAACAAACCTGTTCCTTTTAAAACACAGTGACAAAGTAATTGCTTCTAATGAGGTAATACTTTGGTCAAGACAAAAGTCACATGCGTTCCTCTCTTCTTCAAATAGTGACACATAACAGAAAATAAGAAAACTCTCCTAAACCAGGCACAGTTGTATAGGAACATGACTATTCAAAATGTTTAAGAGGAGTAACACACAAAAGTGGTGACTTTCTGATGAGACAAAACCAAGTAGTGAGCATGCTGCTGCCAGGATGACTTGGGCTTTGGCCCCATTTCTCTTTCATTTCTGTTTCTCACGCTTCTGTTTGGTAATATTAAGTGGTCTGGATTCATTAACCAAGGGTGGCAGCTCCATAGGCAGCCAACCAAACCATCCAAAGACTCATTTGTTTATTTATTCATTTATTTATTTTACTGAGTGCATTATGTAGCTCAGCTATTGAATGTACAGGTTTCAACAATGTAAGTTCAAAGCAAGTGACTGTTTTATTTGTGTGAGTGTCAGAGAGAATTACATATCTATTTGTTATTCAGAGGCTTCTCTGAGGATTAATAACTCTGTATTGGCTCCAGTTCATACTCTTCTGCAGTAATATTTCCTGTCCATTTGGCTTCAGAGGAATATTTTCTCTCACTTGGCCATCTTGTAATAGAGAAGTCTGCACACTTCTGCAGGCCAGATTCAGACACACAAAGCCATGCCCAGTAGCATCATTTACCCCAGTATGATATGACTGAGAGGAAAGATGATTCTAAGTATATCCATCACCATCTGACACTGACTTATAAAATTTAAAAAATGCTTTACATTTAGAAAGCAACATACTGAATTAATGGTAATTATTAGAAAAACAATAGTGATCAAATGTTTTATGCAAAAGAATCACCAGAAATGAGAAAATTGTTTACTTCTGAAGATTTAAATACTTTTGTGACTAGTAATGCCAGAATCAGACAGATGTAACGACTATATAATGGAAAAAAGAGAGACAATTATATCTGACACTTTTGTTTTCCAAAGAAGGCAATAATTGTAAGGGCCAAATTCCTAAGAAAGCTACCCAGTAGCTGTTAAACATTCATGGCCAAGTTATAAACACAGAGACAGTCAGTGCCCCTACAGAAGGAACTATATTACCAAAGATGAAGTAGACAGTTAGTGTTTGACTGTTGAACTGACCTGTGTAAGCAAGTGACCATAGGTGGAAAATACAGGTAAATTTGTACATTTTGGTACCCCTGCAGTATTGCTGTTGCAAATATATAGCCCAAATTATAAAGTGAAAAAATATTCTTCAAGCTGAGGAAATTGAAAAGATCAAAAGTTATCTTGTTCTTCTGAAAAAGCTTATCAACAGTACTGCAAATAATTTTAGAAAAAGGCATTCACTATACCAAAAGGAGTACTTGTCATGTTGCATGGCAAAATGTATGAAACAAGACTCAAAAGACATGGAATCTCAGATGTAGAGTACATCTGTTTATGAGTAGAAATGTGTATTTATGAGAAATTTTGTTATTAGTATGCATTTACTGCTTAATAATCTAGTATTTTTATTTATTTGCATGTCTATGAGAGGCAGAGTAAACTTCTCTTGGATAGATCCTGCTTCTGCTATTCACCCAAGCCATTGGTCTTGTTAAGTCTCTGAATCAACGCTCTTCAAGATAATTAAGAATCATGATTTCTTAAAGAGGTAAATGAATGTGTTCACGCTATAAAGAGAACCTAGAAACAAGGGCTGTACCAAATATTCAGTTTCAGGTATTTGAGCTTTCCCTTCATTCAGAAAAAGAATTCGGGGTCAGTATAATGTGCTGCAAGAATTCCATGCTTACTGGTCTTTTCCAAATAAAGAACTCTCAGAAAAAGTAAATATTTAGGTTTTATCTTTTACACAATATGAAATTGTCATTTGCTTTCCAATCACCCTGTTTGATAGATGAAGGTGAGATTAACTCAGTTTTCTTGCAAAGAAATTAAACAATCTGATAACATTATAGAGACTAAGTACTCCATTGCAGTGCTTTATAGACAAGTAGAGAAACACATTAGATTATTATGAGGGATATTAATTATTATGTCACTTTGACATGTAGCACAGACCACCTTGTACTTACCTGTATTGATCAAAGCTTTCAGATCATTTGTTTATAGAAGTATCCTAAAACATCAGTAACTGCAAGGTTCTGTCATCTTTCCTTTCTTTATATTATCCCATAGTTCTGTGAATATAAATAACTGAAGAGTGTTAATATAATAAAATATATGCAAGGAATACGATTTCACAAACCATTGAGATTCACTTGCCTTCTATAGACCTTTAGATATGGCTAAAGTCTAAAGCTAAAGTCTATCCTTAGATAGACTTGGATATGTCTAAAAGTATTTGAAATAAACACTCTAGCTATTGTGTCTTCATTGGAAACTCTATGTTTCCTTAGAGGGATTTGAGAATGAATGCTCTGGCTTAGCACTGCTGGAAATGAGAACCAAACATTCCTTCATCAGGTTGTCTCTCTGTTACTAACAAGGGGCAGTGACATACATAAACACGATTTCTGAAAAGTAAGGAAGACGCTATGGAAAACTGAACTTGGTTTATGTGTTGATTAACTTAAATTAAGAAGAAACATACAAAGTAGCAGAAAACTAATATTCTTTTTATTTGCACAAACCTTGAAAGAATAATGGAAATTATTGATAATGTCCTCCAAAGTTCTGTCAATTTTACTCTAAAAGTAAGGCAGAAAAGCATTGAGGAAAAAATTCTAGCCCTAACTAGACAAATAAAACTCCTTCAAAAAGACAGTAAGAATAAATAGGGAGTCTACAAGGACTGTAAAAAAAGGGATCGGCAAAGAAAACTCCATCAGGGAGGTGTTAAATCTTGCAAAGGATGTCTTAACAAGTAAAAGCTTCTTCAGCTATATGAAGAGGGAAAGAGCAAGGAAAGTAAAAGTGGGGTCAGTATACAATGGGGATATGCTGGAGATTAAAAGTGACCTGGGAATTGCCCTCAAATAAATAAGCATTTTTGTCTCAGTCTTCAGTAGAATAATGGTGTTTGGCAATGTCTGTCCTGCAGAGACCGTCCCCACTGACACAAAAGAACTTTCTTTCCTCCACTAAGTAAGAAAAATGAGTGTTGTAATTATATCACAGTTGCTTATTCAAGTTTATACCTATTTATGGCAACACATTAAGCTAATTTGCATTCCAGCAAATTCAGTTTCACCCATTGTTAATAGCCTGGGATTACTGTAGCTGTTGAGAATTCAGATCTCCCCCGGTTCTTTTTTTGGTGGTAAGAATCTCCAAATTCACCCTATTTCTTTTGAGTGGATTATTCCTCACTTCTAAATCAGTGAAAGTATTAATCAGCTTTTCCAACTGAATGAGTTTGAATTCCTTTGTTTCCTGGCCCCTTAAAAGTCAAGTTAAAAAAAGACCAAGCAGGCTGCTAAATTGGTGATTTGAAACTTTTCCCCATAGGGAAGTGAAAAGGGATATGGGAGGACAGATCCTTCTCTTTGCGTTCTGTATGTTCAGCAATATAAAAGCAAACCTCCTGTGAGCTGGAGCCTATTCTCTCAAGCATATACCTCCTTTTGCCAAAAATACTAGCTCATGTTGTATTAACAGAGGTCATTAGTTATTCTTTTAACTGTTACAGTCTTCAGAAAAAAACCCAAACCTAATACAGAGAAATTATTACAGCACAGTAGATAACATGCTAAACAAAGATACAAACTTCCATACAGACAGACAGCGTATGTGTATGCATATATGTTACATATTCTAGAAGCATTTGGATTTAAAAGATTACAGTAGGTCCTTGCTGCTTTGTTTCAGGTTTCTCTCAAAAGAGGCAGTTTGGTGAATAAGAATTTGTATATGGAAATTGTCAGTCTAATGTCAAAATAGAAGCCACAGAGCATTTTGACCTTCTGAGTACTTTTTGAATGTTTAAGGAGGAACTAGTTATCTCCACTTTGAAACTGAGGAAAAATGACATGCAATCACATGTCAAAGAAGAAAGGTAGGTTGGTTTTTCCCCCCCCCCAGCTATCACTGGGGAAAAATGGACTGCAGCATTTTTAGCTTACGTTCAATAGTAAGCAAAGCATGAGCACAAACTCTGAAGGAAACCATAACTAAGGAGAAGGAAGTAGTGAAAAATGGCATAAAACCAGGAAGAGTTTTTTAGTTGTGTATTTTACTAAACATTTCCTGACAGCTTTTTTCCATGATTCTTTTTCTTAATTGGCATTAATAAGGTGAAAGAGGGAACACTTGGGAGGAAGGACAATATAATAAATAGAGTAAAAGGTATAAACTGAAGAAATTTAGGATGGAAATTAGAAAGAGGATTTCTATTGCAAGTAGCAGTTTCTGACAATACCCTCCCCCCCCAAGAAAACTCAACAAAGAAACCTTAATTCATTTTAAGATAGACTTTATTTGGTCTATGAACGGAATTAAACAAAGCAGTTGCCTATGATTGCAGAGAATTGCCCTTGATAACCCAGACAACCCTTTCCAGCTCTATTTGGCTAAGACACGACATACTTCAGGTGAGGTTACTGAACCAGCTACTCACCACAATTTCCCATGGGGATTATTTCACTCGCTTTACCCCAGCAACTCCTCAGTACTGTCCCCATCGCTCAGGAGCTTGTGGAGAGAGTCTCAGCAAGGAAGTGATGAAAATCGCCATAAGATCTGGCACCAAGTGAGATCCCTGACTGAGTCGGGTGAACCGTTGTCTTATCTGGTCCACTTTCTGGTTTGTTAAAGGCCCAGCCCCTCGCAGAGTTCGCTTCTCATGAAGTGCTGAGCTCTCTGATAACCCACTGACTTCAGTGCAAGTTGAAGGCAATCTTTTAACGGCCATACGAGAGCAATCCTAGTCCACAGGGCAGCATTTAGTGACATAAATGCATGCTTTCTTGAGATAGCCAGACTTTCGAACACCCCACATCCAAAGCCCTGTAAATTCCACCTGGTCTTTACATCTTTCTGAGCTCTACTAAATTTCCAGAATGCTTTTAAAGTGAAACCTTTCTACTAGGACAAACAAATGTCATGACTCTTTTTGTAGAAGCTGCAGTTTATCCCAGTTTTCGCAGACCAAATTTGTTCTTCGGCTACAAGACTCTTTTCTATTTACTGCTGGGTTGCTGCTTTCAAGCCCAAAAGCAAATACATTTTTATAGAGCCGTCTATGCGCAGTATTGTTTGTGAAAGTTCTTTGGAAACTAGGTACTTATTATTGTTGTTATTGTTGCTATTATTATTATTATTATTAATAATAATAATTATTATTATTATTATTTGGGTTTGTGAGACAGGTTAAAAAAAAAAAAATAACATCCAGCATTCTAGCATTCATTTCTCTGCTAAGGAAATCAGATAAATAGGTAGGTGGTATAGCATAATATGATGCCATATATGCCATATGATGGCATAATATGCCATAGTGATATGATCTTGCCCTAACAGAGATCAAAAAAGAAGAAGGTCTGGTAAAATCTATCCCCAAAGAAGACGACATTTACTTGTTGGTTCCCACTGTCCAGAAGGAAGCAGTGAGGTTGGGAAGTGCCTGCACACGAGGGATGAGAAGACGCTGAGGCTCTTTCTGTTCCTGGAGTCTTAGATCCCACCTAACGTTTTGACTCCAGTGTAATTCTTGTACGCCCCAGAATTTGGAGTCCCCCAGAAGTAGGCTGGGCCCAGTGTCTGAGGCCTCATTCCCTACCAAGGAGTGGAAAGCAGAGCTCGCTGCCCACTGAGCAGTGGGGTGAGGAGAGGGGAAGCCCTTGGCTCCCTCCATGGGGAGCTGTTGCTTTCCCTGCACTGCCGGGACAGGGACAGTGCCCACAGCTCCCTCTAAATTGCAATTCCTGGAGTCAAGTGATCATCTATTTTAAAAGAAGAAAACATCAGTAAGGTTCCAGAGCTCCCGGTGTGGAGAAAAATCGGAAGACGTAAGCCCTGAGGGTTCAGTAAGTAAGGCGATTTTTAAAGCGAACAGCAGCACTATTTTTAAATGTCATGGGTTTTGGGGGGGAGATGAGGGAAGAGGGCAGCACTGAGGATTGATTTTGGTTTTTTTTAGAACAATCTGGGATCAGCATTCCTGCACTGTGCTCCAGAAGGCCAAGATGTATTCAAGAAGCTTCCTCTTGCATGTTCTGGCTTTGTATGTATAGGATGCAACTGTAAATGAAAAATGATTTTCCCACTGTTAACAGTCTGTATAATGCAAAATAGAGAAATGGCTTTTCGTCCTGTCTTGTGTGCAGAGTCAGAGCCAGCTGATACGATTTTTCCCTTGTGCATCTAGAAAACCTTCTCTGAAAGACAAGTCGAAAACATCATTTTAGCTGTCCCCAATGTGCATTTAATAATTATCTGATAAGGGTTTTTTTCAGTGCTATTAGTTTGTTTGAACACAGTATTTTGAGAGCCCCAGACATTTTTCTCTTTGTTGACTCATTAGCACCAAAATGCCATTTCTAAAAGGCCTTTTACAAAAGCGCAAGAAAAACAGAATTAGTTATCTGCAGACAGTGAAAGCAGATAATTAAGAGGGAATATGGATATGTCAAAGCACATATTTGGTGGCTATGATAGATCTTAAAAAAACAATTAGGAATATGGCTAGAGAGGAGGAAATTATTTCGGATAAGAGAGAAAAGAAAAACCTGGCAATATCAAAAACTTTTAAGTTCATCTTTTCTTTAGTAGAAGAAGAAAGTTGACAGAATTTGTTTATTTGTATTTCTTATGAAAATTTCCTTAAGGTTTCTTTTAGTCCTTGCATTCAAAAAAATCACTAAAAATAATCTTGAAAGCTATGAGGTTTTAAACAAACAAACAAACAAAAAAAACAAACAAAAAAGATAGAGAAAAGAATTCCAGATTTTAGGATCTCATCCTCTGCAATACACAAGAAAACTTGTAGGATTGCTAAACCCATGATTTTCTTGATTATATAGGTAGACAAGAGAAAAATAAATAAAGCTTTCTGATGCCTCTGAAGTCCTGTGTGCCATCTGTTTCCAGCCAGAGGCTGAATGCTGGACACAGAAAAATATATGACTGCAGTGGAATGACTTTTAGTTTGGTTATGCAATATCCTTTCTAAAACAATCCCACACTTGATAATATTTCACATTTGTGTGTGTATCTTTGGGACATTTCTGCCAATCTAACAGGCCTGACAATACCAATATTTTTAAGGCTAAGGCTTCTGGAAAAAAACAAAACAAAACAAAACAAACAGACTTCAAAGAAGGTGTCAGAAGCATGTTCAGACACCTGATAGGCTCACTGGGGAAAATGCAAATATTTTAGGACAACAATGAGCCATTTAGTGCCCCTGATATATTGCTATTCACCGTTTCAAAGTAAGTTAGAGATTAGTATAAAATCTGATCGGTTCTTCAGATAAGTTTTATAAAACAAACTGTTATTTGCAGAGCAAGTCTCACATCGCATACTGAAGTGACTTCCTCCATTTGTTACTTCTCTGTGTTCATAAATTGCAGAAGACAAGGTAGAAGAGAATATAGCAATAAATACCATTTCTTAAAACAAAATTATTTGACTAGGGTTTTTTTCCATTCTTGTGTGGTTAAAGATAGCCTGGGAAGAGACAATTTAAAAAAAAAATATTTATTTTTTAAAAGATATTTAATTTGCAATGAATCTTGACAATGTAATGTATTCGACTGTAAAAAGTCTGTGCAGTCCTTGGAGCTTTGGATAACTCTGTATAGTTATGACAGCATATATAAGTGAGTTTTAATTAAATTAGTAACAACACACTCTGTCATGCCATTAAACAAAACAGAACCTTTAAGCCACAATTTTTACCTGCAAGTATGACCACATTCAGCCCTCAGAAGGCAAAGAAAATAAGCACTTCCTCAGCCCTAAACAAAACATAAGATCGCTCCAACAATTTGGGTCTTTGGGGAGGGGTGGGGAAGAAAGATTTTCCTGCTGCAATGTAACTGCACAAACATATCAGAAAGTAAGATTTCTACAAGGTAGCTTGCCTTTGACACTGAATAACTGATCTACCTGTCAAAGTACAGCAGTAGGTGTGATTTGTATGCCAAGCTGTTGGGAAATGCATGTCTAATTTTATACCTGTCGTATATCAGCTAAAATATGGCAGATACATACATATGACCTAACATAATATTCACACAGACCCATAACTTCATAGTACACAAGTGGTCATGAAAGTATTATTACCTGTGCAACCGTTCTGCTGGCACTTGCACCTTTTAAGTGAAAGTATGGCACAGAATGGCCATTTTCTCTCTTGCACTCCTAAAGTTTATAACAAGGCTGTTCTACAGGCTGATGAAGAAAGAAACTGTGATCAGACACTCTGCAACAGAACCTGAGCCAATAGCATTCAACTTTTTTGCAGTATTAACTTTCCAATAGAAAGGTAGACATCTTTAGAAAATTAGGATATAGAATCATAGACTCATAGACTGGTTTGGGTTGGAAGGGACCGTAAAGATCATATAGTTCCAACCTCCCTGCCATGGGCAGGGACACCTTCCACTAGACCAGGTTGCTCAAAGCCCCATCCAGCCTGGCCTTGAACACTGCCAGGGATGGGGCATCCACAGCCCCTCTGGGCAACCTGTTCCAGTGCCTCACCTAATCTAAATCTACCCTCTTTCAGTTTAAAGCCATTACCCCTTGTCCTATCACTACATGCCCTTGTAAAAACTCATCCATCACAATTGCATCAAAACTTACATCTCTGAAATTACTTTCCTAGTTGTCTTTCTTGGGCTTCATAGGAATCTATGAACCCTGTGCATCATAAGCTAAAAACTTCCCTTCCCATTAAATTCATTTAAAAATATACACGGAATTTAGATGATAAACAGAAATAAGAAAAAGAATTAGTTCCTTAACTACTCAACTATTAAAGTCTATTTGATTTAAGATTAATAGAAATCCTGAATTTAGAGAAAAAGCCTCAAAGATTCACCTGTGTCTACTGCTATAGGACTATTTGTAAGAAATAACTCCCATACTAAAATATTAACGTCCAGATGTGAAGTCTGTTTGCAAAGATTATCTCAGTTCCTAGCAGAAATGGTGATTTGTTCATGTTAGCTGTGCTTGTCAGAAAATAGACATACATTAATATTTTAGAGACCAGCCTGCTCCAGAACATAACCCTATTCCTCTTATTCCAACTAGAAAACAATGTTGGCTTATACACCATCATTTTATTGCTTTTCTTCTTAAAGAAAAAAAAATTTTGTAAGAAAGAGAAGCATTTTATTCTTCAACTTTACTGAAAGTAATGGACCCCCTTCCTAGCCTGCACTGGTCAGAAAAAAAAACAATTTGAGACTTTAGGTATTTGTCATTGAGGGGCTATCCTCTAACACTGTAATTCCCACAAGAGGTGTAATTCTCAACTGTTCTTATGTGCTTAAGTTACTGTTGCAAATGGTGATGTAAAATCTTAGTCCATTAAAGTAAATGTGTGTTTTTCTAGCAGTTTTGCACGCAGATCACTCTTACTGTAGCATTGTGTTAGGCAGATGAACTATTAAGTGTCAGAATTACGCTGTAATGTAGATATTTTGCTTCCTAACCTGGTTTCCAGTTACATTTTAGCAGAAATGCTGTATTTCTTTTCCTAGGAGTTAGGCAAAGTGTTGGGACTATATGAGAGTTTTCATCTAAATCTCAGAGTATGAATGCCTTGATTCTTCAATACATGAGTTGTTACAAACAAGTCATTTCAAAGTCCACTACAACACTGTATTTGTTGTTAGTGTGTCACGGTAAATTTTGCCTCTAACAATTATTATTCCCTGAAACCAGGTGCACAAATCAGATGATCACTGAAGATGGAGTGAACCCAGAATTTAATAGTAGCCAACTGTCAAGTCCCCCAGATTGTCTCATTATAAGGTCTTTTCTCTCCTTTAGTTCATTGTAATGAGCAACATTTAGAACCATAGAAACAATGTTGGATTAAAGTATAAGAAAAGTCCTGATGTCCCCCTTTTAAACAAGAAACAGCACTTGGGCAAAATTCACACATTGTATTCCTGTAATATTTTATGGTCTCAGACATGTTACTAATGAAAAAAAAAAAGTATATCAACAACAGAAAATAGTTATTTGGGCTGAAATGCATACAGTAAGCTAAATACACTGTGGCGAGGTGTAGATTTATGCATAAATACTGACCAGACAAGGACCTAGCATTCTTGGACATTAATAGCTGTTGCTACCCTGTAATGTGTTTGCATTTAAGAAGGCATGCAGGTGTGTGATGATCATCTTGGAAACAGAAACAGGAGTTCAGCTACACACACACGTCATAATCCTTGTTCCTTCTCCTTTGCTCTGCCATTTCCCTCCTCTTTCTTTTTAAATGCATAAATATATCTTTTTATTTCTTTTATTTTGCTTGAGGTTATGAAGACGTTTACGTAAGCATTGGCTGCATGAAAACACGAGGAAACTACCCTGTAGTTTCTTTCCTTCCATCACTGTGGTGCAGATACTTGGTTATTTCACATGCCAGTTTTCATTAGTGCTTCCACTGCTGTGTCCCTTTCCTTAGCTGCTGGAAAAATTCCTTGCAGATAACTGTAGTTGTGCTTGTGATACTATTGAGCACACGGCTCCTGTTACAGACCAAGAATACGTGCAGAAGCAAGCTAAAATACGGTAACCCTTGCCTTGCAGGTTTAATTGACTTAAGACCATGTTCTAAACATTTTCATATCCATTTATAAAAAGGGAATCACAGGAACAGTGGTTCTTTGAAAAATCTAGGTTGGAAGTGACATCTGGAGATCATCTGCCACAACGTTCTGTTAAAAGCAAGGCCTTATTCAGGGTCTTCTCAAACTGTGTCTTGAATTTGCAACAGGGAGATTCCTTGGGGCAACCTATCCCAATTCTCAGTTGTTCTCATTGTGAAGAACTTTTTCTTATATACAAACTGAATTTGCCCTGAAGCAACTTGTGCTCATTTTCTTTTCTCCTGTTGCCATGCATCATCATGAAGAGGGTATCTCCATCTTCTCTATAACTATCTTTTAGATATTGGAAAACTGTGATGAGCTCCACCTGAGGCTTCTCTTCACAAACTCAAATCCTTCAACCTTTCTTCATACGTCAAGTTTCTAATCCTCTCAGCACCTTGTTTATCCTCTGCTGGACCCTCGCCAATTTTTCAGTGTCTCTTGAACTAGAGGGGATCAAAACTGGACGCAGTATTCCAGGTGTGGCCTAGCAAGCACCTGTATGGTCAACAGATTAAACTTGGTAGTAATTCTATCTCCAGGAACAAAAGTAACTTCACAAGAGTTAATATTTGGGGCTTTTTTATTTTTAAATATCATACTATTTTTCAAAATCTGAGGATTAAGGTAGCAACTTATCAGAAAGAGCAGATCCATCTGCAAACAGCAGGCAGTTAAAAATTCTCATGTATATAATAACTGTAGTAGTTTTTGTTCTTTTTAGTTATAAGTAGCTAAAAAGGGAAACGCTATAAGAGAAAAAAGGAGAAAGTTCTGTTTCCAATAAATGTAATAACTCTTGGCTGGTAAATATTTATTCATATCTTCTATTGCAAGTGAAGTTACAATAGGCTGCTATTCAGTGTTTTTACTCAAAATCTGGAGAATAACAGCTTGGTCACAAAAGGAAACCTTTAGTACAGATCCTGAAATACATGGTTGGAATATAGCATGTAAAATATACAGTGTGGAACAGTTTAGCAATTACGTTGAGTGTGATTGTGTACAGACATTTGTGTGTTCAGAGAATACATACATAAAAGAGGATGCAAATAAATCTGCAGACTGAAAATTTCAATTAGGTGTTTAGCTGCTTCTGTGCCTGCAGAAATGGTTAATTGGCATGAACACAATAAATATACCTCTAATAAGGGTCTCACTGACCAGATCACTGCTTCCTCTTATGCCTTCCTCATTTTTTTCTGGTTTTGTCTTTCCTTTGCTGTTGGTGCCCATCTTCCACAGCCTATAGAGAAAGAGAGCTTGCCGTAGAGAAAACAGAACTGCAGGTTTTTCTCTTTCCCAGAGCAGCTATATAAAAAAGCTTTTGCTCAGGAAGTTTAACATAATGTTAATTTGAAGGAGTAGGGAGGTGAAATTTATACTGTTTATTTAGTTAGGTGTACCCTTTGTCTAAACTGAACTACTTGAGATATTTTTAGTTTGGATAAAGAGAAAAAAGGAGGCTGAAAAATCAACTCCATGTGAAATTCTCTCTTCTTGCTGTATTTTGATCGTTTGGTTAGCAGTGCTTTATTATTTTCTTTTCTTCAAGAGATTGGCTACCTTGTTAAATAGACATCTCTCTGTCCAAGCTGCAGTGGGAGGGTTAATGTGCATGTTCCTATGCTCCTCTCTCCTATGTTCATTGATCTTTCAGCTGCTAGGGTCCATTCAACCATCGGTATGGGTTCTCAGCAATTTTTTTGTAAAATAGTCTTGTCTAGAGAAGTCTTATCTAGTGGAAGACTACATAGACGATTGTCTCCTAATGACCTCCAAGAATTTCCTTCAGCCTTCCTGTTTGCAAAGCTGGTATGTTATGTCAAAAGCCCTATTGTTTGTCCTAACATGAACATTTTTAGAAAGATATTTTCTACTGAATGTTTCTGGGTTGGATATTCACTTTTGCTTGCAGATTTGTATAAGGCAATGAGATCACATTGACAGCAGCAACCAGCAAGTATTTCCAATTTCAGGAGTTCTCATCTTTCTAGCAGATGAGTTTGCATATGTTGGAATTTAATCTGGAAAGCACTGTGTAGAAAACATGCAAAGGTGACTGATACCTGACCTGTAAATGAATAACTTGTACAAATTTAAGCAAGTGCTGTAAGTTTTTCAAAACTCTATTACACAATTTCCCGATAAAGGAATACATTTGCTGAGTACCAAAGCTTTCTGCTTAAGAGGTCTCTTCTGTAATGTCGTCTATCTGTTACCTAACTGAAAAGACAGAAAACAGAAAACAACATTCGCTGTTAGTTTATTGCTTTGGCTCAGGGATTCTCGTATTAGTGTTAACTGCCACTGAGAACAGCAGGTGGTAATTTCCAATGGAAACGAGCAGCTACTAGACCAGAAAACCCTCATTTACTTACACCCTGTGCAATGCTTCTCAGGGATATTATAAACTGTGGGCTCTCTCTCATTTGTCCTTGTTTTAGCTGACATTGTCATTCATGACTATACTGCGAGTGTAAATGATGATCTAATGTCACTTCTATAATTACTTGGCACCCTGAATAAACCATAATCCCCCTGGGTCAATAACTGCTCTCAGTTTGACATTCAATAAACAAGTTTTTGAGAATTGCTGTAGTTTCACATTTTTGGTTTTTTTGTTGTTTTTTTTTTTTTCTTCCTGGTGCTTTCAGTGAATGCTATTTGGGAGTAGTTCAGGACCATTAAGAAAAGAAAGGAAACAACTGTACACAGTGCGAGACTGCAGAAGGGATGCCTCCGATTTTCAACACTTACTTATAAAGGCCTCTCACCTGCAGGGCCCTATTCAGCTCCAATGGAAGTTTTGAGAATGACTTCAAGGGGAGTGAGACCCCCAGCCTGGGAGGCTGCTCTGTGCACAGTCATGAACTGCAGTTTTAAGGGCACAGATTACAGATACTGTGACTATGTCTGTTGCAGGCCTGCTCTATGCCTCAAGATTTTTGACAGAAATTGACTGTTGTTGCTGTAGCCTTGAATGTGGCTTCACATAATGCAATCCAGCTAGGTGCAACCAAGCCTTTCAGTCACAAAATAAAACCGCCTCTGTTATGCACAAGGATGACATCCAACAAGGACAAATCAAGTGTTGTTGCAATGCTGTCTGTGTTGGTTTCTGCTGTTCTTACAATCACACAACAATTGCTGCTCAATGACCATTCAGAGTCTACCTCTGCCTAAAGGTCACAGTGACCATGAATTTCATTCTCAGTTTTCCTATTTATTTCCATCTGCAACATCGTGGAAACAACACCTTCTTTACTTGTACAGTATCATGTCCTAACCAAGTGCATGTACCACCACCTAAGAAAAAGAAAACAAGTCCTTCTATTTCTGCCAAACCCAAGAAAGACTTTATTGCCTGGTAAGATTAGTCATGGGGCAACTGCAGACACAGCAGTCACTGCAAAAAAATGGTATAAATTAGGATTCCGATGAGGCTGAGAAGCAAATGATTAATAAATGGTAAAGGTAAAGAAATATGCCAAACCTTGCATAAGATGAGGGCTAAGAAAAGAAAAACTGGAACTGCTTCAGGGACTTAACCTTTCAAAAGAGACTTGCATGACACAGAAGGTCAGAGTCACCTTGACTTCTGATCCATATGTCTTGTTCTGCACAAAAAAGAGCAGCCGTATCTATGTATGTGCAGTAGAAGGGAAAGGGAGAAAAGCTGAAGTGGTTCAGCCATTGTGTACAGAATTGAAAGGAAGGGCAACAAAGTGATCATAGGAAAGACGGACAAAAATGTTTTGGTGGATGTAATAGGGCACGCATTTTCATGCCAGAGATTTTTGTTCAGCCTGAGACCAATATTCTGCCATTTTTTAAGGGCAGGAGGACTTCTTAAGGGACTTTTAAAGGAGCCATTTTCTTTTACAAATCTCTCCTATTTCTAATATTCATATTTACTATTTATTATTTTATTTATTATTTAGAGGTGTGTTTCGCATACAGCTCTGACAACTTTGGAGTCGCTGTTGAATGTTGGTACTATAAACAGTAATAAGCCAGTTGCATCCCTGCCAGCAAAGCTGTGCCTCACCACTATGAACTAAAGCAAAAGAGCAAATTTGTTTGCCTAATTGAAAAATCTGTGCTTTGATGGGCCAATCCTGTGCTTCTAAAAAGATATACACAGGTATATTACATTAAAATACAGTATACCGGTCCCACATAAACCATTCATGAACAAGCTGAGAAAGAGTTACAGGTAACGCAGTTGGCATAGAGGCAAGGACGGGGAATGGGATTTGCTTTTTTGGCTTGTGTTGCTAAGCAGCAGAAACATCCCCAAGTCCCGTGTCAGGGAGCCCATTGGTCTATAGACAAGTGTCCTGGACAGTCCAACAGATACTCTGGGGATTTTTAGAAAAAATGCATCCGGTTCTTTTGCCCAAGATACTTTTCTATGCCAACATGCAGTGAAATCCATGGAGATCATTTCTGTGTGCAGTTAGGTAGCAGAGGGACCATAAAAACTCTTTTAACACTCTCAGGAGTTGAAATTGCAGCCTTAACCACATCATCTCTAATAAGTTCCCTGAATTGTTCCCTAGGAAAATACCCATAGCTTTGGACTCCCTTTACAAGCATCTCTCCTTGTGGCTTGGAACTAAGCTTGCCACACAGGATACAATCCTGCAGCTTCACAACACTTCCAAAGTAAAAGGAAGAAAAAAACCTTTGCTCTTCTACATATCAGTAAAAGAATCTTTATAGGGGACCAAGTGTGGAGGGGAAATAGAAATGTAGATGGCTTTCATCATTATTTTGTCCGCTCAAACAGTCATGTTACCTTTCTTGATCAGCGTCTTTGTCAGGAACCTTTCACAGGCATTCAAAGACTGACTCAGATCAGGAAAAGCAAAAAGAAAACTGTGAGTGAGCAATGAGGAACTGGGAGGATCCAACACTGGAGAGGAAAGAGAAGGAGCACAGGCCTGAAAGAAGCAGAGGGGACAGTGCCCTAGGACACCATGCATCAGCAAAACGGTGCAGATAATTGCATAAACTGGCCCAAAGTTCTCTCTATCACTTCCAATGCACAACTGGTAATATTAATTCTTTGTGCTGCCATACATGTTTTCTAGGACAGTAAACAATACAACCCATGTCTTTAACAACTGCATGCTGAGAATAAAATGAAGTATGTGAAATCTTTGAGGACTAAACCCTCCATAAACAGCTTGCACTCTCCTCACACTGATTTTTTTTTTTTTTTTTTTTTCAAATTCCAGGAAAACATTGTTCTATGTTTTTCATATTTTTTAACTTATCAACAAAACTTTTTTAGCACAATGATAAATCCCTTTGTTGCTTTTCAAAGGTCTTTTAGGATGTTAATAAAACATTTTTCAAGTATTTTTGTCATCAGAGTAATAGGTTGCATGGTTCTATATCTGTTTTTCATGGAATGATTGAGTTTCATTCCTTTACTTGCCTTTTTGCATGCAATAAAAATGTTAAAGATACAAAATGCATGCAATGTGTAATGTTATGTGTTAAAATATTATCCAGGTTTTCCTCTCAAAGAACTGTCAACAGTACTGCTTATATGACTAATATTTATCATTCAGGCTGCACAAACAATAAAATATTTTTTTCATAGAACACCACTTAGTGAATTTTCAAAAAGCATATCTTAGTCTAACAGCTTGACAGCTGACTCTAATAAATGTCCTTATTGACGATCACTCTGTCTATGTCCAACTGTCATCTCCCTGACAAGGCACCCCTTTAAAGACACTGAAGCATGCAGAAATGCCAAGAGTATTAGCCTTCATGAGATCTAGACTACCACAAGGTCTTTCCCCCCCCAAAAAAGATTTTTTTGCACAAGAGCCACACTAAAGATATACCGAGAAGAATTGTTAGGGACTGTGGACTTAAAACCCCACAAAACCTCAAGATCCAGAAAATATTTTTTTCTAGAAGCAAGCAGGCAAGAATATGAGCATAACAGCCAGATTTTCACTATGCAGCATGTAGAGATATATAAGGTAGGAAGTGTAAGGTGGCAAAACTTGCTGATGTAGATATAGGCTTAGACAGTGGACACAGCCTAGGTGTGTTATTCTTTGGGACACCTGCAAATGTAACAGGTTTTTTGGAGTGGGACAATGGTGTTAATATTCCTTCTGACAATATTCCTTCTTTATATGTGATCTATAGCGTTGTTGTAGAAGATGCAAGGCACTTCTCCACAAGCTTGTTCTCAAGTTGAGATGGTTCAGCAGGGGCCAGAGAAGCAGAGTCTAATTTTTCATTCTTGCCCCTACATCTATTCCCTATAGTGTGATCATGACATACTGCAGATCTATGTTAGATATCACTGTCTTTACATCTCTGGAATCCTCTGGATGACTTTAACAATTAAAGTTAAAAAAAATTACTTCTGAGTTTTACAATGGCTGTCAATGAAGGATGGAGAACAGATGACTGCCCAACATCGTTTGACAGTGAACAGTGAGACAGCTTGCTTCCTGCATTACACTGAAGGACTCTTGCTCCTGACTATCACATGTTGCAATTTTGGTCTGCTTAATCTCTGTGTGCTAATTGTCTTCCTTTCTCAGTGTGTTTTTCTAGGAAGATTATGGCTTTCAGAACAACCTCCCCCCCCCCAACCAAACCAAACCCAAAATAAAATTAAACTATTTATACATTACATTGATTTTATTTTTTTTCTCAAATTGCATGGCCATTTCATACCTGCCTCTGATTCCTCTGTCCTTTTTTGGCACAATCAACTGAGTAGTAAAAGGGTTGCTAACTAAGAGCCTGTGTTTCATAGTCCCTAGTGTGCAATCAAAGCTTGAAACCAGGGGTGTGTTGCCAGCTGCACCACTCATTTCTTGCTGTATGCCTCAAGCCAAGGCTGCCCTGAGTGTCTGTGGTAACCACTGAAGTAGCAGTGAGGAGAGGCAGAAACCAGAGATCGAGAACTGTCTCTCTTCAGTCAGGAAATGGCAGCACTTTTCAGGTTTCATATCATTCACACACAAACTGGTACCTGTATGGGAATTAAAAAATACTGGGGACTGGATATTAAGCATCTTTCCACTGGTTTGAAAATCTCAGACCTAGGCCAGCTCTGCATGGGCCAAAAGCTGTCATTATTTAGTAGTTGTTCAGTGCTCTGTGTAAAGTGAATTGACAGGTTCATTTAGCTGTTGGAGGAAAAAGTGACTAGTTTGTTTAAAGTACTATTAAGAAGAACTTTGTCTGGGAGTCTAAGGAGAGAGACCAAAGGTTAAGATAAACAGGCAGCATTTTTTTTTTTTTAAAGCAGCTGGAAATTGGAAAAGTGTCCTTAATTTTTTATGTATAAATTTCAGACTATTATTCTCAATTAAAATTTATTAGTATTTCACTTTCTTTAGCAAATTTTCTGATTTGGATTCAAAAATCTTCCCTGGAATATTGAAAATGAATATATTATTTTCCTTTGTTGTCTTGGCCCACCATTTTTATAGATGGTTAGTTTTGGGTTAAGTATTGTTCTTTAACAAAGGAAGCCCAGTGCAGAGATAGCCAGGACAGGAAGCTGAGTGGGGTGCCTGAGAGTGGAGATTCTGAGAGTTTGGACAGGATTACGAAGAGTTTTCTTTCTTTTTTTTTTCCTTCCATTTTTCATTTATTTTTTGCAGAAAATGAAAAGCTCATATAATGTTCTTGAGAGAAAGGCAGCTCGTACTTACCTTCTTTCACTGAAAGTCTTGTGCCACAGGTTCTGTATCTGGGTACCAACAGCCTGATCATGGAGACACTGACAGATCTCTGTTCAATGAGGAAACTGGTTCAGAAAACAAATTAAAAGAGAAAAGCTTGTATTTTCCCAAGTATCAGTCAAGAAAAGTGATTCTCTTAATCTTTTTCATTGTAACTTTTATTATACTTTTAAATTTAAGTCTCTGTCCACTTTCTCTTCCTTTTCCTCCCCATTTTTTACCGGAGGTAACCATCAAATTCTGCTCCAACTTACAAATAGCTTTGTACCTTTGATAAATTACAGCATTTGCCAAAATACTGTCATTGCTTTAAAGCACTAATGCCCCTCTCTTGAGACACTTCCTTTCTGTTTTGCTTATCTAGAGAAGACTTACACTATATTCTTGGAAGCGCAATGTCCTTTTACCTTTCTTTACCTTGTGAGAGTCTAAACACTTCCAATTACAGTAATTTCAAGTAGCTCTGTTCAGGCCATATGGACCCGGAGTATTGTGTCTTTGCAGAAGCATATTGTTAATTCTTACTTGAATACTTTCCCACCACTTCCAGCCAGGCAAAAACTGCAATTTTCTCGCACCATGTAATATCTGGTTGCTTGTATGACTAAAATCTGTAATATATCTTTAAGAAAATAACACTATAGGAGATACAGCCTTATATAGAAAAAACATCCACAGTTTTTGAAGAGTACCGTGCCACGGCTGACAATACATGTATTTTTTTAAGAGCTTATGGCTGGTTTTGGTGAGAAAAACCCAAGCGCAAGCTAGCCATCTGCGATAGCACCATCTGGTGGTCCTTGGAATTTGGTAAAAATCGACAGCCTCTGACTGACAGCCCTAATGCTCATCACGGACACTGGTTACGTACACTTACTTGTAGGGAACTGCCAGTACGAATGGAAAATTTTGCAGTAAAAAGCAGCTCATTCTAGTCCATAACGATTCGCTTTTTGTAGAGTGGCCAAGAGTTGGCAGGAGAGCTTTTAATACTAGACTGTGAGCTTTAAAATAGGAATGACTGTCTCCTGCTTCTATTTTCCCTTACCTTAAGATTAAGAATAAGAAGTTTAAGGTATAGTGTGTGATGCATGCAATTTGTCTGGAAGGGTATTTGTACCATGTGACTTCTTTTCAGAATGTTCTCCCTTAAAATGGAAGATACATATTATGAAACTAGATATTAGTTCACATTTTAGATTTCATTTCCATTGTAAACTCAAATGATATTTTCAAGACTAAGTGAAGACAGAATCAGACTGACTGAGCGTAAAGCATGATAGAGGAGAAAATTTTACAAATGGAAAGAAAAAGAATGAAGTGAAATCTTAGTGCTGCCAACCTTCATTGTCAGCATCCTTTAAAAAAAGCAGAAAAGGATGTTGGGTTGTCTTCAGACCAATTGCCTAGCTCCTCAGCTGCTGCTAAAGTTAAGGGAAGGTGCCAACCACAGAATTTCTACATTTCAAATAATATAAAGAATCTGTAAAGCAAAATAGTTTGCAAATACAACTGTGTGTCAGCCAGTATCAGCCACTTTGGTCATCAAGCAGTCTTTCTTCAGGATTCTATTCACTTCTTTGCAACAAAGGAAAAAAGCTAATATTCAGTTAGGATTGGAACTTCTACCGATACTCACACTGTTTGCTGCTAGAAATTTTTTTTTTTTTTAAATCTCATAATAAGAGTTTTCCCACAAGACTTGCAGTATTTCCCAGTTTGTGTCAGATAACCCCCAGAACAGTCTCTTGTTCCGTTACTGAATTTTGGATTCTTGCACAGAAGCAAATCAGAACGGAGCTGATTGATGTGTTTCAGACAATTATTTATTCACCAGAAATGTGTCAGCCAAAATGGAGGGCTTCAAGAACTCCTGTGTGTGAAGCTGAATTATCTAGCAAGGTTTAGCTGAAGTTACAAAAATGTGGCAGAAATGGTGAAAGTTTCAGTACTTCTGAAACATTTGGTTTTCACACACTAGTGATAAAAGCCAAAGAAATGAAGGATTAGCTGCATCAAATTAGTACCACTGATGACAAAGGGCAAGGAAGCGACCTGCAGAAGGTCTCCAAGGAAACCACTGGCAGAAACAGAAACTGAGGCCAACCCACAGTGTCACACTCCAGTTGCTATTAGTTAGACTATAAAAAAGGTCACTGAATTTCTTCAAGGCTTAAATATTTCTTTAATAGAGTCTGTAAGAAAAATATGCTTGATTCTTATTAGTAGATGACAGGATTGTAATAAAACCCTACCAAAAAGCACAGATATATACTGACCCATGTACCAAACAGGAACCAGATATTATAGGGTTCCCTTTTTATTAAAAATGAACTGAACTCAGTCTCCATTTGCCCAGAACTTAGGACACTCAAATCCATGGAGACATTTTGCATGCATGAAGGTCCTGCAACTTTTGACATCTTTTCATTTGCTAGGAACCCATCTTTATCTGCTGTAGCACACTTCTAGCAGTTCACCAAATTTCTTTAAAGACCACTAACACAAGAAGAATGTGTCATAGACCTTGTCAAAATGTATTGGTTTTATGTGGCAAGGTTTTGGTAGCGGGGGGGGTTACAGGGGTGGCTCCTGTAAGAAGCTGCTGGAAGCTTCCCCTGTGTTCGAGAGAGAGCGAGCCCATACCAGCCGGCTCTAAGACGGACCCACCGCCGGCCAAGGCCGAGCCAATCAGTGATAGTGGTAACGCCTCTGTGATAACATTTTTAAGAAGGAAAAAAAAGTTGGGAGGGTGAGAAAACAGCCGCCAGAGAGAGGAGTGAGAACATGTAAGAGAAACAAGCCTGTGGACACCAAGGTCAGTGAAGAAGGAGGAGGAGGAGATGCTCCAGGTGCTGGAGCAGAGATTCCCCTGCAGCCCGTGGGGAAGACCATGGTGAGGCAGGCTGTCCCCCTGCAGCCCATGGAGGTCCACGGTGGAGCAGATCTCCACCTGCAGCCCGGGGAGGACCCCACGCCGGAGCAGGTGGGTTCCCGAAGGAGGCTGTGACCCCGTGGGAACCCCGCGCTGGAGCAGGCTCCTGGCAGGACCTGCGGATCTGTGGAGAGAGGAGCCCACGGAGCAGGTTTTCTGGCAGGACTTGTGACCCCATGGGGGACCCACGCTGGAGCAGTGTGCTCCTGAAGGACTGCACACCGTGGAAAGGACCCATGCTGGAGCAGTTTGTGAAGAACTGCAGCCCGTGGGAATGGCCCACGTTGGAGAAGTTCGTGGAGGACTGTCTCCCGTGGGAGGGACCCCACGCTGGAGCAGGGGAAGAGTGTGATGAGCCCTCACCCTGAGGAGGTGAAGCGGCAGAAAATAACGTGTGATGACCGTAAACCCCATCCCTATCCCCGTTGTGCCGCTGAGGGGGCTTGGTGGAGAAATCCGGGAGTGAAGTTGTGCCCGGGAAGAAGGGAGGGGTGGAGGGAAGGTGTTCTGAGATTTCGTTTTATTTCTCATTTACCTTACTCTGGCTGATTTGTAATAAAAAGTGAGCTAATTTTCCCTAAGCTGAGTCTGTTTTGCCCGTGATGGTAATTAGTGAATGATCTCTCCTGTCCTTATCTCGACCCGCAAGCTTTTTGTTATATTTTTCTCTCCCCTGTCCAGCTGAAGATGCGGGAGTGATAGAACGGCTTTGGTGGGCACCTGGCGTCCAGCCAGGGTCAACCCATCACACAAAACAACTTAAAAATAATTTTTTCTATTAAAAAATATCATACTGGAACTACAGCTTTTCTCAGAAACATGCAGTTCTGATCAGAATTTCAAAAGTAAGTATATTATTTTAACTTTGCCTTTGTTTTAAACATATTCAGGCAGAATTTTTAGTCAAAACACAAGGAAGACAAGCAGTCAATATTGTTGTCAAGATTGTAATTTGTGAGATTCATGCTTAAGTTCATGCTGTTGTTATTATTATTATTCAAATATTTTTCCAGCGCAGACAGAGCAGAAGGCCATGTAAACATACTCTGTTTCACTGACATCCTATTCTTAACTACCAAATAATAGAGCCCAATACCCTACATGATTGTACAAAGTGGAACAACTGTAGTAGTACAAGTTGAAGAGAGAAACTGAAGTTTCCTTCTGTAGCCAAGCGGGATGCTCAAGTGATTCAAGTAAATCTGAAACATCCTTCTTCTTCTTCATATTTCTTTCCACAAAGACATAGGGAAATTTCATTTAAATGAAAAATCAGACTAAAGCTAATGAAAGCATAAAACCACAGCATAATTTAGTGCACAATTATTTTTCCCTGTCCTCTTGATTTTATACAGTAGTTATAGTAAAATAGTGCTTTCATAAACAGAGGTATGCACACGTAAAATTGCTGACACTTTTTGTTCAGATTTCTCCATTTCCCCCAACAGTTCAAAAAGGTCTTTCTCCTCTTTTCCTATGTTCTCTACATAGAAAGAACCTACTGATATCCCTAGTCATTGAACACCCAAAATCCTCTCTGACTTTCCTGAAATAGTGAAGTGACCACTGCTTTAAACAGAAAGGTTCACCAAAAAAATGAGGTTAACACGTTTCTCTGTGATTCATGCTAGGTATATTTCAGAGCATTTGTGCCATAGCTAGATCATATCGTGATAAAATTATTGAAATAAGTGATGATGCGTAAAAGTGGGAATATTTGTGTATAATGCCAGAAAGCTACACGGACAAAGAAATCTTACAAGCTCTGACATGATACACATATGAACTTGCTGACACTTTTTGTTCAGTTTTCTCCTTTTCTCCAAACAGTCCAAAAAAGATTTCTTGGTTCATGTAGCTCTTCTCACAATGCAAAGCACCTTCTAGAAGAAAATATAGAATAGCTATACCTAAATGACTCATTTTGTAATATGTTTAGATTAGCTTAGAATAAGCCTTAATAATTTAAACCATTTAGTTATAACACAGCATACTATTTACATTGCTGGCCAAACAGCCAAGAATGTGTTAAACAACAGATTAGAAAACATCCTTGTGATATTTCTGTCCTACTCAAAAGAAGTCTTGCCATCAGTATAAAGAAACACTTCGCTCCTTTATTCAGTGCCACTGTGTGGTTTATTTTTTGTGACACACATTTCATTTTACGTAAACTAGTTACAACACTGCCTGTAAAAGAAATCAATCTCATCAACTCAGAGGGGGCAATTTTTTCATCTCCAGTTTGACAGGAAAGGGTACTGCAAAATGAATTACTGGAGGAAAGATGTGAGGATTACTTCTAAGTACTTGCTGACATGTTCCTCCCAGATACCTTCTGGCACAGTTTCACTGGGAACAGACTCAAGCTTTACAGAAAAAGTGTTTACAGAGGACCAATAGTTAGTGTAAAAGATTTTATCAGAGCAACCTGAACCAAGCCTATAGGCCTATAGTGTTGCTGGTCCTACCGTCTGTAATACTTTGCCTGTAGGTGCTTTATGACTAATGGAGTCAGGAGAGTATAATGCTTTCACAAATGAAGATATTTAAATACGGGTTTTTCATCCCTTTTTACTTGTTTGAAGCAAAGAAAGTTCAGGACTGTTGTTAGGTGATTATGATGTTGACATGAGGATGTGGAGGATAACTACAAATGGCAATGAGCAATCTTCAGCATGAAAAGGAGAACCCTGAACTACAGGGGACTTCCAAAATTCCTAAAATCCAAACTCTTCATGTAAACTACATGCTACTCCCTATAATATGGCTGGCTTCTTTGCCCACACTGCAGTTGGAGAATAGGGTCTTTGGTAATTCTCTACTGCTATTTTGTACATGATTTCTTCCTCAATATGTGGATTCCTTCTCCGACTGTGTTAACAGACAGAAAAGCAGCTTCCTTTTTTCATGTATGCATGTACATACATGTGTAAACATATACAGATATGTATTTCTTACATTATTCAGCAAAACCTCTGCATCCTTTGGGTATCTGAAATGCTCTAGTATAATGGATGAGGGCATTAGGGAAAGTCTTTAAGCTTGGTATCATTTAATAGAAATCTTTATATGTTCCATTTATATTGTTTTATCTAGTCTATTTCACTAATTCATGAGGGAGACTTCTGTTGTTAGGGTTGCTAACACAGAGAATGAGAGAGAAGAAGTACCCCTGAGTAAAAACCTTATTAACAGCTATTCAGTGAATTTAATTCTTTCTGGAATACTGCCACCAATTACTTTTTGGCATGCTGACTTACACAGTATTTTATACCAGCAGTTGCCATGTGTACACACCATCAGAATTACCCTAATTGGCTGAGCATTTTGGAAGCTACAGCCTGGACTGACCTGAGCTCACACGGACAAGAGAAATGAGAAGGGAAAAAAAAACCAAGTCAAACTTGATGTCAATGTTACTGATAAGAAGAGACATACAGTCTTGTCCACCCTCCCTGAACTGTGACAATTTTGTTTCCCTTCTCTCTCTGCCACATTTTAAGCCTAGAGATTCCTGTTTAATATAAATAAGATTTAATTTCAGGGAAAATAAAAGGCTCATGATGAAACAATCTTAATGGTCTTGTAGTGAATGATCTAGCAAAAGCAATATGCATGTAGAAAGACTGAGAGGCATTTGTGTGGACTTTTAGACATGAAGTACTCATTTTACACACGAAGCACCCATGAACAGGTATTTTCATAACTCTAATGAGACCAGTGAAGCTAGGACCATTTTTATTCAGGAGGGGTCACTTCTGTAATAATTCTTAGTCCAGGCCAGTGGGGAAACTATTGAGTTCAGCCACCTGTTTTTCTGACAATAACCAAAACCATCTAGGGAAGCAACTAAAACGTATGATTGTGACCCAAGACAGTGGGGAATGTTTTCTTTATCCTAAAAGTGTAATGACTAGAGTGCAGCCTGGAGTTTATTGCCTTAATTTACATTGGCTTTGTGACTTTTCTATTGTGAGCATAGATATTCTTGTTGCCCATGAATATATTAGGCTGTTTTGAATCCTATTGAGCCCTGACCTAAAAGATAACTTGTGGAACAAATTATCTCAAGCTAATGATGAACTGTGTATGAATTTATTTCCTTTCTATTCATTTGAAAAGGATTACCTTTCAGTCTTACAGACTGTCACATCAAGTTATTAGAGAAGCTGGTTTTGTTTGCTGTTCTACATCATAAACTATTTTGAACACTTCTGTACTTTCTTTTTTATTGTCTTTTCTCTGATCCTATAAAACTTTTTTTCTCTTTAGATGTTGCTTGATTTTGTTAAGTGTGTATATATATATATATAACGTAAAATGTGCACATTCAAGAATAGATGAAACATTGAGATCCATATGTCAGTTGCATAACATTATAAAAAGCCAAGGAACTTGCTTTATTTCATTAAAGGCAAAAAAAATTTCTTTCTCATTAAGATCATTGTCAATTACTTTTATAAAATGTCATTGTTAATGTCTAGTTTCTAAAAAAATGCTTGTGTGAATCTTAGGTCAAAGTGTGTCAAACTGATTACAAACAAAAATATGTGTCAAAAATTCTCTCAGTTTTCATGATCCATTGCTTCTGATGTGAACCGATTTCAACAATAAAACTGAATTTGTGTTTCTTGTTTTCTAATGTTAAATTTAGCTATCTTTCCTAGGTATGAAGGCCACTACAAAAACTAAGACTACAGAGAACTTTATGAAAACATAAATTAACTGCAATCGTTTATTTCTATGGCCAGTAACCACAAATGAGAAAAGACTGTGCCTTCTTTATGCTGGGTAGCACATAGTGAAGTGAAAGCTTCCAAGTGAATTGGATGCAGGTACCCAATTCTTACCCAAGCCATATTTTGTTTATAAATTTTTGGCCTATTACTTAACATTTAGAATACCATGGGTCTAAGAAAGAATACTTTCCTGAGCACTGCATGAATTGTAAAAAACAACACTTGCCGCAAAGTGCTCACAGACTGGAAGGGCTCACAATCGAAAAGCTTTGGTTGAGAAACTGAAGTAAAGATACTGAAGTACTAACAAAAAATCATCTCATTGAATCAGCTGAAAGAGAAAGAATTTGAGAGAAGGTTCACTGGAAAAAAAATGCTACAAAACAAAATTGTCTAGAAGAAATTTTAAATTCAGACATGCATAGACTACACTCCCTATTCTCAGTGAGAATTGTCTGCCTACTGCAGAGAGCAGAGTTCATCTTTAGCAACTTAGGCACAGCTCCTAAGTGATGCTTTGTACGTTGTACAAAGCTTACATTATTCCTAGGTTGACAAAAATAACAGACAAGATTCTCCCCAGCCCTCCTTGGCTTTTTGCCATTATACCCATTACTGAAACAAATTGTTCAATCCTCATTATAAGGGTGAGGTCACGTCTTGTGATGGAGTTTTGGGGCTAATTTCCTGAGTGAATCAGGAATGTATAGCTCACTTAAGGCATGTTCCAAAATCCAGTTAAATCAGAGGGACTATGTAATAGTTGTTGGATGAAGCCCTGTATCTCTTACCAGTTAAGAATAAAGAGATGCACTCTTTTAGACCCATAGTTAAAAGTAGCATCAAATGCCTTACCCATTGAGTTACTGCAAGTAGAGAATACAAGAAAATACATAAGGAGAATAGAAATAAGAGAACAGAAAAAATATTTGCTAATTTTACAACAGGAACAGCTGTATTAAGTTTTGCCCTCTATGAAGCCGTCTCTACTTGCTAACATTCAAAAGAATTTTCAAATTAAAGATCAATTAAAAATAAATCATGCAGGAACCAAAGTGTTGAATATATATGAAGAGTTGAAAGCCCTATTAAAATCTCCACCCTCAGCTAATATGTTCTTTGCTTTCAGTTTCAGTAAGAGGAAAAGCTTTCTATCCTACAGACAATACTAAAATAAACAGACATCAAATATGATGTAACATTTTATATAACAGTGAGTTCAGTAAAACAACATGCTAAGATTCAGGAATTTACCTTATGTTCTTAACAAAGGAACAAATAATGGTAACAATAACAAACTCAAAGAAGTGGTCTGGAAGTGGGCTATTAAAAAGTTTCTCAGAAAAACTTGGAAGATGGTTATTCGAATTGAGAACTTGAGAACCGAGTCAGAAACTCAAAAGCAAAAAAATATTTGTATTCCACTTCTGATGCTTTCTATCCGTGTTTGCAATGACAAAGATAAAGTTCTCAGTGGAAGAACCATGGCTGGTTTGTTGAACCTGTGTATTTTCTATTTTCAAATGTCCCATCTACAGACATCAAATAAACAATATATGACACCTACCTTCAGTGTAGATGTAAGTCCAGCATTTTAAAGCAAGAACAAATTTAGCCAGAAACACTGTCAGATACTTTGGTCAAGACAAAGCTGACTGAAAGTTGCAAATATATTTTTAAGGGAAAAGAAACTTAAAGGTGTCTTCACTTTAAATAGATAGAAATCACACCTTTTTTTTTTTTTTCAAATGGTATGTAACATCATAAAAAGATTAATTTAAAATACAGCAAATATTTACAGTTAAAAGTATTCATGTGTGTATACAGGTGCATCCATATACATATCCATGAATATACATGCATGCATCTATCGAAAATTATTCTCATTTTCATACTCACATTCAACATGATAGCGAGATAAACGGCCCTGAGTATAAATGAAAATGAGACCTTATGTTTTCCAGTTGCAGCGAGTGGATCACTACATTAATGTAACACTTGACATACTAGGCAAACTGAAATGCACAAGAGCACACAGTTAAATTATTCTTCTAGGTATGAGGAGACACAAGGATCAGATCTCAGGGAAGCGCCTCAGGTCGAAATCCTTACTCTACATGGAGAATGTAAAGCTCTGCTGTTTCTGTGATGCTGCTTCGCACTTTCACTCAGGGCAGGATTTATGAGACAGTGACAGAGTCCTTCAAAGGTTCTGGCTTGCTTTTTACGTTTCTTTCCTTCGGCATTCTCCCGTAAACAACATAACACTGAAAAGACTCTCCCTTCTGACTAAACAGATGAAAGGCTCATTTGGTGGAACGGTTGGTACAAAAACAAAAATAAAATCAATTCTATCTAGAAAGAACAAGTAAAAAGGCTTGACTTCCAGAGGCCTTAATCTCCATTTCATCATTTTGTCTGTAAATATTTGCTTATGAACTTTGCCACAGACAGTGGCATTTGGGTGAAGATCAATATTGACTTCTGGTCTATAAACCACTGCATTAGGCATGATAATAGATCTAGAGAATCTCAACTCCAAAGTCGTGTGAGATCTTCTACATTGTCACATTGTAAATATAAATCTGACTGGGTACTTTCGATTTATAGTCAGCCTAAGCCTCAGGTGCACTCAATTTATGCTCAGCACAGCCAAAAAAAAGTGAAAGGGAATGAAATCTTTAAGTCATATGTCTGCTCCTCTAACCTTGTGTTATCCCAGACTTGTAAATGCCGTCCTGTATAATCCAGGGCAGCCTAAAGTCTCACCTACTTTCAATTATAAAAACTTCAGGGACTGCCTAGAAGCTGGGCAGTATCAAAAATCCTGACCTGTTTCCTCTTGCCAAAATAGTTGATAGAGGGGCTGGGAACCACATAAGAAAGGCCATGCAGAAAAAAAGTCACAGATGAGTCAAACCTTAGAGTAAAGACTAGAAGGTTCAAGGCTTAGAAATGTACAGTAAGGTTAAGTAGTATGCCTGCATCTCTTACTTGACTTGATAAACACTAAGATACTACTAAGAATAAAGATTTAGAAAGTAGATTTGATGGTTTATTGGTGTAAGAAATAACCAGGACTGAGACTTTGAAAAACATCAGTTAAAATATTACCCTTTCCCTTCTTCAAAGCAACCAGACTCATGCAGTCTGTCTCTTAGACAACATGAAAGGTATTAACGGATGAGAATACTCCACAATATTGAACTATACTGTTGATCTCCCTGATATAAATGTGATTCCTTATAATAAGGAAGTGTTTATATAGCATAGTACTCATGTGAAAGGAAGAATTCTACAAAGAAAATTTTGTGGAAAATTTGTGCGAACTGGAGTTTAAAAGTGAAAAAAAAGTAGAGAAGCAGCATGCAACTTTAATGAAACCTTTCTCACCTTGCTGCCTCCATTACCTGTAGCAGTAATCATATGGAAATTGAATGATCTTTTTGCCTCATGTTATCCATTTTGCAAAGTAATACCCAGTGGTCCTCTGTGTAATTTTCATTGTGAATGTGCAAGTCTTCAAAGACTTCTGCTCTGTTCATTCATAGCTGTGATTCTTTCCACTCTAGGCAAGCTGAACGGACAGTCTCCAATACATATACTTTAGCGTTTTCTCTGGTTTGGAGGGTTTTTGTTTGTTGGTGCTTTTTTTGGCTATGTTTGTGGTTAGCTCATTGTCCTGAACCATCCATTCATTGTTAGCTCTCATATGGCTCATTATTATGTTTTAGTTACAATGTAATAGTGCATAATTTTTATGACAAGGGTACAGAGCATTGTACTGTTATTGCTCCAAATGCTATGATAACAAGCAGGTTTTGTTAAAAGTACAGAAAATAAAAGCAAATTTCACATTTTCTAGTATCAAGGTTTGCATCTTTTTAAAAACAGATGAAGCAAGAAATGGATTTTGTCTGAAAGTTTTGTCAATTGTCTGGAATCTTAATGAGAACCTGGAATTGAAATTAGGTTTGTCTACAATAAAAGTCTCATCTAAAGTTCAAGGGAAAAAATGTGAATCTTTCTATTGCCAGGAGAGGCTGCCTTGAGAAAAATGTTGATGATCATCTCATATAAATAATTCCAGACAAAGTAGAAAAGACCAGGGAAACTGCAATTCCTATTGCTTTTGCTTCTACAGTCCACCACTACATTTGCCCCTCATCTCAGAAAAAAAAAAAAAAAAGGAAGGTGAAAGATGCAGTGTCTTTAACTGAACAACTTGGTTCTTAGGACAATTTAATGATTCTCTTCTGAACTGGAATACACATGCAACAGTGATCTATTTGTGTAGTACTGCCATTGCCCACATTACAATGATATCTGAATTTCTTCACGGTCTATGAGTAACTTATTTTAACTTTTGGTGTGAAATGAGAAAATTCCCAGTACCACCTTTAATATCTGGAATGCATTCCAGATAAAGTCTGCCTGACTATGTCTACCCAAGTATAATGGAAAAATGATGTCATTTTCTCCAAAAGTTTTCAAGTGAATCTATCTGAGTTCAATAAATTTCAAGGAGTGTGTGGTCACAACCATCAGTAGCAATACTAAAAATGATTAAATAATTTAATAGCAACTCTCCCACATGGGTATCCAGGAGCAATCTTCTGTAGTCTTAGGTTCCATTCACAAAGTTCAAAGTAGCACAAGCAATTACTCTCCTAGCTTGAATGGTAAGTCGTTACACCTATTCTGCGAGGAAACTGAAGAACAGTTGATGCTGTTAGATGTAATTGTTTCTGATTAATTCAAAGAGTAATAGTCTCCTGCCTTGCTAGCAAACAAGCTCATGTCCAATGAGTAAAATTTTATCTTGATATATGAAACACCACCTTCTGAATGTGCCATCTAATATAAATACACATATATTTATCTAATTCCAAAGTGTCTTTAAAATTCACTTGATGATTCAGCCATCAACATACTTAGGCAAATTTCATGTTTCTGCAGTACTGAGCAAGTTTAAGGACTAAGTTCTTTTTAATTCAAAACTTATTTTCTATATAACTTACTTTCAGGGTTTAGGGAGACTCATCATTTTAAACTACATTTTTTGTTCTGAATAATCCAGCCCTGTCCTTTATGTTTATCAGTAGCTGACTTCAAGTGAACGTGTAATGTGTAGATACTCAAATGTGTGTGCATGTATAGGATGTGTTCATTACGAACTAACATTAGAAAAAATAAGTACATTCGATTATGTGCTTGATCAATAAAAATTTCGTTTATAACATTAAGTCCTTTTTTTCTCTCTTTCCATACAGAAATACATCCTATACTTAATGTCATAATTCTGACTATCTAGGAGTAGTAACTGCCAGAGAATTATTTTCAAATTAATTTTCAGATGAACCCAGAAGGAATAATTTCTGCCCTGAAATTGTTTGTTCATGTATATTTTGGACATACATGTGTTCTAACATCATACCTCCAGACTGTCAAGAAAACATAACATCATAAAGAGTAATACCCAATTTGTTTTTATTTAAGAAAATGATTTCATGATTCTGGTTTTTTTTTTATAGATTCAAAGAGACTTGGAGGTATCGCTAAGGCAACATTTCACAGTGGAAACAAAACCAAAAACAATTCAAAGTTTTCTGAAGTTAAACCCATATTGGCATATCTAATTATTGGCATACCAATATTATTTGACTCTCCAGTGAAAGGGCTGCTGAGGGTAGCTTTAAAATATGCTCTGGTCATCTGTGCAGGTTTCTTCTGAACATGCAGCATTAATTCTGCTATTTAATTAAAAAATGAGACTAATTACTATAGCAACCACAGAAATATATGTGGTATATAGCATGTTGCCTGCAAGATACAGAGAAGTTTCAGAAATTAATTGCTCTCAGTTGGATTTGAGTGGATGTACAATACTCTCTTAAATGCAATAAGAAAACCCACATATTTCAATTCTTCTCAGCAGGTACTGGTTACTGTTTCTAACTATACTTAAATATTAACTGAGCTGTCTCCATTATACTTGTGACTGACTATTACATTTTATTGATGAGGATTTTGATAGAGCTTTTAGGCTTACCCCTAAAGAAAGACAGACAAAGATTAATTCATCCCCAAACTAATACAAGAGAGAGGAGTAACCTCCATCACGAAGTTATGGGATTCCTTATCGGAAAAATATTTTCCTAATCTCTGACTGTTAAAGTCTTTCTTATACTCTGAAGCAAGAGGGTTTACTATCCTTTCCAAAATTCTCTCCTTTCTAGTCTGGATCTCACACTGAAGAAGTCACAGGAAACCCATTCAATTCAATTGGTGCAGGGTCAAACACTTAATCCTTGCTATTATACATTTGTATATTCTTGTTATCCGTGTAAATGTTAAATCCTGTTTTCAATCCCGATAAGCTCCTGGCCTCAGCGATACCTTGAGGCAATGAGTTCCCAAAGCTACCTGTGTGAGAATGTACTTCCTTTTATCAGTCATAAAGTTGTTACATTTCAATTTCCCTGAATGTCTAGTATTGCAAGTGAAGGTGAAGGGGTAGACCTGTTTTAATTTTTCTCTACACTACATCATTTTGTCCACTACCTTTTTCAGTCCTATTTGTCCTCTTTCTTATGTAAACAGTTCAACACTTTTCAGTCATATGGAGACAGAATTTTGAGTGCCTTTTCTTTCTACTGAAAGTAATGCTGAGTGAGTTTGTTCTTTGTTGCATTGAACATTAGGTAGCAGGACTGCTACTTCCACATTCTGATCCAGTAATATAGCTTTTCTTTATGCTATATTTATTTTTTTTTAAATAAGCATTAATTTAACTATTTTTGGGAAATATATTAAAAGAGCCTGGTGTAAAGAGAACATTTTCCACCAGCTAAGCTTCCTAAAATATATGTGAGAAAAATTTATGTAGAAAAAAGATTTCACAGTATAGAAGCAGACAAATAAATCAGAAGGAGTTGTGGACAGATTTATACATTTTATGTATTTTAACACTGGCACTTTCATTTTTCTGTAATTGCTCTTTAATTGCGTATATTTTTCTAAATTTAAAAAAGTAGTTAAAATGGCATTGTACTAGATGAAATAATTTCAGGCACTTACTGCAGATGTTTTAAACAATTCATGTGTGGAACAATTTCATAGTCCTATTATATAAGGCATTTAAAAATTGCACTTGAGTAGTTCTGCCTGCAATCAGCAAAGATCCGATAATATTGGGTTTTTGTCATCAAAGAAAGCAAAGCTGAAACCTGTGAACTAAAAGAGCCTGTTCCTTTTGCCTTCTGGGAGGCCTCTTGAGGCTTTGAAGTTTTGAAAATCATATAACTTAGATGCCTCCTTCTGAATTTAGGAGACTAACTCAAGGAGTTTTGCTTTCAGATATGGCTCTTACTGTTTGTTACTTTCTGATCCATTTTCATATGGTAACTATCTGAATTTTAAGGCCTTGAGACCGTAATTTCTGCCAGGTTTCTGTATGTGACTAGTGCTTTGGATTCTCTTAGGAGAAACACCTCACAACACATTATTTCTTTGAGTACCACTCCGATATGTAATGCGTGTCATGCTTGGCAGTGACTACAGTTAATTTGTGGAACCCGAGATCACTTATCATTTTAGAAAATCTCAGCCTTTGAATTCTACATAACTGCAATTATCTGGCAGGCTGCTAACACTGCAGCAATTAATATTACAATTAATATTATTTTAGTGGCCAGAAGCCATATCGAAGGTGAAGACTCATTTTGTACAAGGCATTAACATATTCTACAATTATCCTTGAAGGATTTGTTATGGAATTTAAAACCAGAGGTAAATGTGGCCACAACGGACAAACTAAAAGAAGATGGAGGAGATGAAAACAGAAAATAGCATTTCTCCCTGAAATCTATTGCTGTATATCTAGGGGTTTCATTGTACCATCAACGTTTAAGCTAAACCTCTCAGTTAATTCTTTAGGAGTTCTGCTTAAAAGCAAGAAAATACAGTATAGATCTTCATGTCTGATTTTTGCCTTTTTGCTGGCATGCATCTTGCTTTTCATAGTCAAGGGTGTTTTTATTAGTATGTAAGTTATTTCCTCTGGTCCTGTAAACAGATGAACCATTATTTATACAGATTCAGTACTGGTGAACCAATAAACTGTTTATAGGCCATTGCTAATGAGAAGCAATTATTTGTAATTTTAGATTTTGAGATGTTTATAGAGACAGCTCAGTGTAATAAAGTATATGAAACTGTGATGTGCACCATTAGTGATTGGCACAAAGGTAGTGCAAAAAATAGCACACAATTACAGCTGGATAAGTATGAAAGCTAGAAAGTGAACTGAGAAGCATCCCTGATCCAATACACACAACAGTGAAATTAATTTGCTATCTTCATTCTGTTTCCGCCCATGTAAAACTCTCCCTTGGCTTTAATAATGCAAATAGATGGTAGGGTGCAGAGCAAATGTTCCAAATACCTACATTTTTAAATATGAGTTATCTATACATTACCCTTTCCAAGAATAAACATAAAAAAGTAATGTGCAGTTTACTCTAGCTTAATATATAATAAATAATAACAGCAATACCATTTAGGACTTTTATAGAACTTTTCATCTGGAAATCTCAAAGCAGCTTACACAAGGGGGATACTAGAGTAGCTCTGGCATCAAAGAGCCTTTCAAACTCACACATCATCCATTTGACAAGTGTAAAGAACAGAGTCTGAGTAGTATGTTCATCCCATAGGTGAAGTTACAGCTAAATCTTGCATTAGTGCTTTGTATTGAGGGTATTTTATCAAGAGTCTAAAAGGAGAATCGCCGTACTGAAGCTATGAAGATATGTGAAACGGAGGGCCTAAAGGTTAGCATCCAGACTTCCACCAAAAAGCAGAAACTGAATTCTAGGCCAGTAAAACATGCGTCACAATGCTTTGAATATCAGTCACATAGGTACCTCCACACCTTCACTGGGGGATGAGAAACAGCACTCGGACTTACATTCTATCAGTTCTGACTGTACCTTGTGAAAGAATCGGGCAAGGAATAAATAAAAAAAATTATTATATTTACAGATAACCTATTTTTATGTGGACAGTCGAAGAGGAAAGAAAGTTAAAAAAAAATTCAGCAGAAGTTTTTGCAATGGAAAGTCTTAACAAAAAACCCATTTTAGCAAAAATATATTGTTTCAATCAACTCTTATTTGGGGAGGCAGTGTTGTTAAAAAGAGCAATCATCACCTCCACAGTTCTCCTTTTTCTCCAATTTTTCTTTCATCTATTTTCTCAGCCTTTTGCACTAGAAAAACTGGACAGTGTGAGGTTAAAGAGAAAAGATAGGAGGAAAAGAAAGGAAAATCAAAATATTTCAGATTGAGTTTTTTCTTTTTTTGATCTAAAATACAATCTGAAAATTAAAGATTTTCACTGTTCTGAATAAAAGTTTTCAGGAATAAGGGCATACAGACCACATACAGTACCTAGTATATTGTCCTGGACGTTAGTGGAGACAAATGATCATTTGATATTTTTGTCACAAATAATTTCTGAACAATTGCATCCCTGGTGTTTCTGCCTCATGTCATTTAATGCTCCACCTGATGCCTATGTAATTGTCTCATAACTGAAAACAGTCAGGAAAGATCACCTGCAATTTCACTCTTATTTTTCTTAAAAAGCAAAAAAAAAAAAAAAAAAAAAAAAAAAAAGCAAGCTACATTCTAGCAACTTATGGCACATTTTTCTATAATTTTCAGTTGATCTCTTCTTTGAAATACTGCTAGACAGACAGCAGGTTATGTATCAATGCTTCTTTGATCTCCGACATTTAACTGGGGACACCAACAAGATCTTTCATGTTTAGAGGCCAGCAATGAGTAAAAAGCAATGTTTCCTGTAAAGCCTGACAAATTGTTTTTTCTTCTTTTTCTTTTCTTTTTTTTTTTCTTCCCTATGGATGGAAGACCAAGCAGTCCCTTTGTTGTCTTAACACTGTCAACTTCTCTCCCAGAGATTTAAAAAACAGATTAATATGAAAACAAACTTCATTCCTATAGTAGAGTGACGAGCCTGAATCTTTGCTGCTTTTTCTGGTGGAAGCTGGCAGATATGCTAGTCTGTATATGCATTGAACCCACTCCGCCTAAGATAAGAGTAAGCAATATATTTTGTGGTTAAGGTAAAATGAAATTAATTCCTATTTCACAAGGCTACCTCCTTATACAATGAAATACATGTTATGAAAATCCAGTGCTTGAAAGGCAAGGCTCAGTGCACCAAAGATTTCCAAAGAGCCAATGCAATGGAAAGGAAGGCTTTTCCTGTACTAATCCCCTGTAGGCAACTCTGTACTTTAACATCCTTGTTTGTGCTTCAGTTTAAAATGAAATCAGAAAAGGCCTTCTGAGATGAAAAAACATTATGCATTTAAGTTTAATTCCATCTGATAAATTAAGATGTTACCAAACCTTTTAGGATTAGATTGTCTTGTATCCTTCAGACTTGTACAAAGGCATAAGAGAAATTAAGGAACTACTTTTCGTTATCTCTACTTAGATCTTGGCATTGGATCTCTATGATGTTTTATACGGTGTTATATCCTAATACCAAGTGAGAGAAGGAAATGGTGTATACGAAAATTAAATGAAGAGTCCTTATTTGCAGCAGATGGAACCTTGCCACATACAGAGGTACTGGGGAAAAAAACCCACAAGATATACTGTATAGTTGCCTCTTTATTGTGACCTTTTTTCACTTGTGCAACAATTTTAAGCATTTTGCTCTTACTTGAATGCTTTTTAAAATGATTGCTAAAGCAAACGGCATATGTTTAAAGTGAGTGACTGGCTGACTAGGTAATTAGCAATGTCTATTTTCCTTCAAGATCTGAGATATTCCTGTGCAGTCATTTTGGCTGCATTGGATTGCTCTTCTAGCACATAAACACAAGCTATGGAATTCATTTGCTAGAATAATTTTTTAAAACAAGTTAAAGGAGCACCAGAAATCTATCTGTAATCTCCTCCTTTGGTGTGAAGTTTTGTTGAACAAGTAAGATAGCCACATTCTGCTAGAACAGAATTTAACTCTTGAAGCTGAGTGATGTTGATTAAGCAATTGTTCCTGCTAAAGCAAAAGGCCTTAGTGCTTATAGGGGCTATTTGGAAATTGACCTTTTTTTAACTAGTAATCATCAAACCTGATTGATGGGTTGTATTTTCATCTTACCTATTGCTAATAAGCTTCTTTGTATCTGTCTTTTTAGAATGATTACATCTTTAGAACAGGTTAATTTAAAAGGTCACCTTATCAAATATTTTGCTGTTGACTAAAATCTGTAGTCAGCCAATTATGCCTCATTTATGTGGCTGCCTACCTGCTGTCCTGCGATTGCCCATAAGCTTTTGTATGAAACATCTGATCGCATTTAGAAACATGGCAATATGTAAATATACACAATCCTGAATATCTTTGCTCCTCACTTAGATCGCATTGACTCCAGGCCATAGGAATCTGGTGGGGTTTGACTTCATATAAAATGTAATGGGTGAGATTCTAGACCGACTAAAGTAAAAAAACCCCATGGATTAAATTCAATAAGGCCAAGTCTTCACTCACATTTTCAATTTCTAGTAAGAAAACAGACAAACCACCACTTACCGCTATTTGATCTAGCATCAACGAAGCCAACTAGAAAAACTATCACTGACTTCAAAAAAGTCATGGATTAGTTCCAAAAGGATTTCTTTTAACTGTCTGAAGACTCCTCAGCCTTTCAAACCACTTCAGGCAGAATGTAGGGCAAACCCAAATGACTCAAGAAAAAAATAACTATTGGTATAAAGGCAATGAACCTCACATCTTTCTTTTTTTTGTTGTGTGGCAGGATGGAGCTCAATGGATGAGCAGGAAAATGAGCGATTTCATGTTACCATGCCCACACTGCAAGCTTTTCCTAACACTTAAGTAATTCATATGCACTAGATTATCAGAAGTGAAAGTTGTTTTGCATTTCAGGCTTAAAATGAAAAGCCATTGGGCAACATAATAACCTGTTCAGTTGTTTCTAAGGTTGGAAACCAGACCTGTGAATACTAAGATAAAGATGAAGTATGGCTATTATATTACTGGTATGCAAAGATCATCACCTTGCATATGACAGTAGTTTGTCATAATCTAGGACAATCACAGGAGACAAGAAAAACATTTTGTGAGCGCATTGCAAATGAGGGTTGCTCATGATGGATGAACAACAAAGAAGCATTAGTTTATACTTGTTTAAAGCGTTTGATAGATTCAAAGTTCTCAGAGGAAAGAGATCTCTGGCTTCCTGCATATCACGATGTACAGGACCTTCTTGTACTTCATCTCAGCCTGTCTATAGCAATTTGCTAATGCTAAGTTTCAACAGCATATTTTAGGACAAAATGGGAGATACAGTTAGATGTATCTCACCCATTGCTAAGGCAAGCATGGAAAGAAAACTGAGAAAGCACTGAGACATTGCATAACAAATTAGCATGAGGTGTGAAGTAATTTAAAACTTCATCAACAATCTCAATATGTAAATTTAATCACCTGAGTTGCATTTTTGTGTGTTTGGTAACAGAACTGAAATCCGATTTCTTCAAATAGCTTCTCTGAGAATGTTTCAAAACTCTGAAAGCAGTTCATCAGGCAGCAGCTTTGGGGAACACAGTCCAACATGTTCAATGATAGAAGGCGGCACAGATGATGTGCCAAAATATTCTCCCTCATATACACTACCCACATTCTTCCACAAGCACAATTTATCACCCTGAATGAAATTACAAGTTTTCAATGTATTTTTACACTACCAAATCAAGAATAAAATCTACAGTGTGAAACTAAATGACAATATTAAATTTCCTTATTTCCTTTGAGTTTCACATTGTTAAGAAGATGAACTTCTTTTACTTTTATTATTTAAAATATACAGCAAGCTAAGCTTGGGGAATAAAACCCAGAACAGTCTCCTTGGACAGATCTTTCTTGGGTACTGAAGAGCTCTGGTGCAAATTCCCTATAGATTTTATTGTCATTCCAAAGTTTGGAAAGCTGTCAATACCATTAAGTCTTACAGTCAGTTTAAGGACAGACTGAAATCTGCAATGGAGTAGGAAAAAAAACAAGCCTCCCCATCCCCAGTTCTGATTTCAACAGAAATCCCACAGTTTTATCAGTATCAATGTGTATTAGTGTCTTGCCCATCTTTCTAAAAAGAGCACACACAAAATAAATCAACGTGACTGAAAAATTATTCTGATTACTCACTGTACTGCAACATAAAAGTGATTGTCAAAATATTTTTACATACTTTTATAAGAGAAGATTTTTATTTTAAAATAGTTTGTGTCATTTATTAATTCCTAATACCACTGCTATGATCAAACCGTTAATTGCCTCTGGAAGAAAAACAAATAATCCCAAATTAATCAATTAAACATTAGCTGTTGACCACAATTCTTGTTCTGATGTTAAAAAAAAAACAGATGAACTCAGTTAGCAAAATTAATAAATAAAAAATGTTTTAGAAAGAGTTGCCTTATACCTCAGAAATGTACAAATGGATTTTAAAAATCCAAATTTTCTAATGGATTGTAATAATAATAAACAAGGAATCCCATTATTTCCTTCTGGAGGGATACTAACACTATGTAGTTTACAGGATGAATTTAAAAACACTTTTCTTAATTGCTACCTTCATGGCACAATTTGTAATTATAAGTAAAGGTTATAAAATTTTAACTGCTGTTAGTGACTGCTGCCAAGAAATGCTTTCCAGCAATTGAAACAATTCAGAGGGTGGAGAAAGAGTCCAAGGAAGAAAGAAGTATATTGTAGCATTTTGTCACAGAAATTAGACAGAAAGAGAAACGGTGCCTGGACAGATCAGTAATTGGAGAGAAACTGATAGAGAGGTAATTGAGAAAAAATTAGAGATTGCCTGATAAATTCATTTTTTATTCCCTGTGTTTACGTAAATAAATAAATAAACCCCAAACCCTGAAAGACTAAAATCACTTGCTCTGAACACTTACAGAATAGAATCCTTTCATATGTTTCCCTTCTTCTTCAAAGAAACATGACAGAAACAATGATTCCATTTAATGAGTTGTCTCCAACTGACACAAATTAGCCAAAAATCTGTTTCACTAACATTTGAGCTAAAAAAGGAGAGCTCTAAATGACCTCAAACAATGATACAGCATCACAAAAAGTATGGGAGACTTCCATAGTATCTCATTTTAGATGCTGCAGTTTTTGTTGATGACGCTGCCTCCTTCTTAAATGAAAACTTGATATAACCTGAGAATAGCTCTGGAAAAATACCCCTAGGTCACCTGATGAACCAACCTGTTGTTCTTAGTTTGAAAAATGGACACCTATTAAATAAATTCTGAATTTAGTTTCAAAGGCTAGGAACAAATAGAGCTTTTCTGTTTCTGCTTGGGTTTAGTTTGTTTGTATGTTTTTTCTCCCCCACTTAGTAGATTTATTATCTATTACAATGGTAAGTGCAATAATGAAGGAGACAATACCAGCTAAAGGTGAAGTCAAGCAGGCCAGTCCAGCCACACTGCCGGTCCGATCCAACAGGGAAGCTCTTACGCTGCAGAGAGTCAGGACTCCTAGTGTGGTTGGGCTTTTGAGCTCTCACATTAAGTAACACCTATTATTAGATCAGACAACCTTTCTGGAGTATGGTGGGTTGTTTTTTTGCATATGTAATTTACATCATGTCTTCTTAAATGCTTCTGAAGTGTTAAACATGACGAAACCCTCATTTTTTGTGATGGAATCCAGACGTAACTACTGGAAATAAAGTTGAAATTCTGAAGTATTTTTGCTGTAAATAGACCTTAATAAATAAAGAGCCACATTTGTTCTGAGTATCTCTGAACAGTGTGCTGATTCAGTGTGTTTAACGCAGCAGACAGAAATCGCTATGCTTAGTACAAAGAATGAGCCTGAGAGACATCTCAAAGGCAGTATCTTGATGACCCTTTACAAGAACCTTAGAAATAAAATTCTTTATCAGCTGTTGCTTGATTGTTAATTTATATCTCAAACAGCAGGCCGTGACACAGTCATTATTCTAGAAGCTGCGGGTGGAGTCGTTTCAGCTATAGTTACTAATATATACATAAATATACATGCACACGTACATTTACATACTAATTCATACTCTTAACACATTTTATTCTAATACAGTGATAGTTGGCTAGAAAGAAAGGATTTGGAGCTGTTAGCATTTGAGTGCTTTTTTTTAACCTTCCTGAAATTTGAGAGAAATGGGGATAAGAAAACTTCTCTCTTTGCTTCCTCCTCATGTCCGCAACACACATCAGCTGACCAAGGATTGAGCTCTCAGTTGGGATGGGTACTAGAGATCTGAATTTAGGTCATCCAGCCCTTATTACACTAATTCACATGATTGTGACAGCAAACATTTGAGGGTGTTTCATCTTCTTACCAGAAAGTCTCTCGAGGACTTGAGAAAAGTTCATTAAAACAAACACTTGAACCTCCCACTCATATTGTGCTATCCTTGCATATTTAACATCATGGGGGTACGATTACAGGAAGACATTTAAAAATAACTAACCACATACATACCTACATACAAATTTGGGCCTAATACACCGTCTGAATGTGCTTCCAATAGAAAACTGATACAGCCTGGGGACAGCTTAGCAGAAGATCTAGCTGGATGCCCTTCTGAAAGTTAAGCGGTAATTCAACCAGAAGCTATGGGTTTCATGAGGAAAAAAAGTGTGACATTTATGATCTGAATTATGCAGCAGATCATATTGCATTGTCCGATTTCATTGTATGATGTATTGTATTACATGATTGTATGATTTAAAATGTACTGTTCAAATATCCCTCCACTAGAAAAACCTTTCATAATGGAAAAATAATGCAAGTTGCATACTTCCAGGGAGTGAAACTATCACAAAGCTTAATTATACATTTGAGTTGGCATCACTACCATCTTTATGAGCTCAGGTAAGAAAAGTAGCAACATTTAGAGTTTTATCGTAGTGATGTTCACTACATGCATGCTCCCCTCTTGGTTAGTCTTCACGCCTAGATCACATTAGTCCTTCTCTCCACTGAACTCAACTATTGACAAGTTTAATAGCTACATGATGCATGAGCAGAAAACTTCACATCAATTTTTCTCATTACCTTCCTCTGCCTGGTTGATAGTCTTTTGTGTTGGGTTAAGTCTGAGTCCATTTCTGCTTCTGACGAGCGTGATTGTTTATTGCATTATATTAAATTCACTGTGGATGGCTGGGTAACAAATGTTCAAACTATAAGCTGGGGCCATAGGGGCTGGCAGTTGTCAACACTGTGATAAGCTAGTGCTTTATCATCAGAAACCAAACAGTACTTAAATGATACTGGCTATATTTATGGTCGTAATTTATTGGCCTCAAATGACTACTTGCTGTATGGTGCCCTGCTTTTCTTTTCTCAATTTCTGTTTTGCTGTAGTTGGCATTATAAAATCTCAGTTCTCTTGTACAAAATCTTTATCTATGTAATATAAGAGAAGGCAAGAAAGGATATGCAACAGAAAGCTGCACAGGGTAGTAATACATTGTGAAGTTTTACCTAAGGCCTTTATGGAAAAAAACACCAAACTCTTCAGTCAAAATTGAATGAACATGCCCTTCTTTCCTGCCATCTCTTCCCTCTTCATGTTTTTTTAAAAGCTTTTAGTTAAACAAGTCATTTTGCTGCATTTGCATTTCAATTCTACACTTAGAAAGATAATGTCATGATTTTCCTAAGCACTCCTAAAACTGGTCAAGAAATCATTCTTTTGACAAAGACAAAACTGACTTATTTTCATTTAGGTTTTCTTTCATCTTTTTTTTTTTTTTTTTCCTGTGAAAAACCAGCAATATTTACAGTTTTAGAATTTTCTTTCCCAAAAAGGCATATTTTCTCAAAAATTAACTGTTCTTTGGGCTCAAGTCAATGCCTAGGGATTAAATAAGCAAAGAGATCCATAGATTTAGGCATTATGAATATGATAAGAACTACACAGTGCTGCCTCCAGAAAGATTAGCATCTAAGAGTAAAGGTGGGATAATGGTTGTCACAAATATGTTCTGTTTCTGCTGAGTTGTTTTCAGTTACTTTGTCTTGGTCTGCTCTTGACAACATAGATAAACACCAAAATTTTGATATCCAAAATATCAGCTTTACAGACCAGTGAGATCAAGGGACATCTTGGTACTTCACCCTTCATCCTTGCCTTCACAGCTGTTCAATAGAAGCAAGAAAGACAATATAATGAAAAGGAGGTGACGAAACCTAGACCTTTCCCATCTCCATTTAAATTAATATAACACACAGCTTGGAATTTAGCATAGAAATAGTGCTTTTTAAAGCCCAGTAGACGAGGTCTGCATAGCTTGTTCAGGCTAGTTAATGAGTTTTTAGCAATTCTTTCTTCTTAAGTTGTCTTACCAGATTGGTCATGAAGCTGACTGTTGTTATGTATCTTTACATGTATCCCGTGGATCCCCGCAGTATTTTGGTGAAGTTATCCCATTCCCCCTGAGAGGATCCCCAGCATTCTTTGTCATAGCTGAACTGAGACCTGTACCACACAAATCAGCATTTCAGGGCCTGAATGGGGATCTGTCAACTCCAGGGCGTCTGTCTGGAGATAGTCAGTGCAAAAAACATTGCTTAATTCACCCACATATCTATGTCTAGTCTGTCACTTACCTTGGTACTCTGCTTTGGTTATCATGTCCTGAGAATAAAATAATTCTGTTATTACCGCTTTTATTAGTTTCTCACATCTATTTATATTTTGGTATTGCATTTTTCAGCACAGGAAATTACCTCTTTTGTCCCTCTTTTTCCTTCTACAGACCCTTTCTGTCAGCAGTTGTCAAACAGTGGTCTGTGGTCTAGAAAAGGAAAGAGAAAAATGCCATTGGCTTGATTTAGCTTTCTGAATAATGGTGTTTAATTGTTTTGTCCCCCAAATTCAAGAATCACTGACCTACCCCATTTCAAGATTTTTTTTTTAAATTTTCCTATCAGCTCCATTCTCTGTCCAGATATTACCGATTCCCAATTTATTCTCATCCAATTGCTTTTATTCCTACAGTTGTGTACTGCTTTGGCTACTGCAGCTATTGTTTAACTTCAGAACAGAGGTGATCATAGCTTACTTGGTCCCACAATTGCATACTAAAATGTTATCTTGATCAGGGACTGCCTGTCACCTTTTTTTTCTCATGATAGTCTTTCCTGGAATCAGTTTTCAGGTTCCCAGTTTCCTGGTGAGGGGAATCAAGAGCATTTGCAGATACACACATATTTTCCAGGGTGTCCAGATGTACAAGATATGTATATCCTATATATATCTCCGAATATAAATTTGATAGATATTTTCACTTACCAGAAATTTTGAAAAGGATTCTTGTAGGTAAAGAAAAATAGTACTTGAATATGTCTAGAGGCTGTAAGATCAAGCCCTTAGTTTTAACATTCTATTTTGCATATTTAGAATAAATTGCATACTTGATGAATCTTACCATTTTCCAAGCTTTCTATGGAAATGATATGTTTAACACTTTGCATGAAATTCTAGCCTTACCATAGTCAATAGGAGCATTCCATTAATGATGTCAGGGAGAGATTCTAGCCATACCTACAGATTAAGGCTTTCTGTCAGATAATTTCTATTCTTTTTCTCAGCTCTCTGGCAGAATTCTACAACAAACACAGAATCCCTGAGAAAAGTTCTGTCAGAAGAATGGTAAAGTAGTGTACTAGGAATCTAGAAATGGTCCCTAGCTGTGTCACAGATTTAACGGGTGATGTTAGAAAGGGCATGTAAACTCTACATTCTTTTTTTTTTTTCTCAAATATAAAGCGTGGATTGATTCTAATACTTGATGTTAATGCAACACCATTGTTCCTTTAGATTTTGCATTCCCTGGAACAGAGCCTCTTTATTGCTATGTGCATTTAGTTGGGTGTTGTTTTAATACCAGCAAATAGAGAAATCCCGCAGGCTTTTTCAAATATTAAAGAAAGTTTATATTTTCTTATTTAGATAATTCTATAGAATTAGAGCTGAGCAAAAATCTGTTTCCCTATCACCCACAACATTCCAAGAACAAAAATAATAATTCTGCAACTAAAACCATTGCAAATATTCCATAAAAGATTACAGGGAACACTACACAACTGATTACTGTAAAAGTGTTAAATGTCTATTCAAAACCCTCTTTTGCCACTTTCCCCCAAGCAAGGACAGTGTTCTAAGTGCTTAAAAACTGACTACTTGAGGGTCTTCTGCTCTGTTATTGTGGCTGTTCCACCGTAAGTGAACAAATCAGATTAAGGATTTAAGCCTAAATTTCTGAAGATCCAAACTGCTCCAAACTGACCCCAAATGCTCTTGCACTTTCTCAGCCAAATGTCCACACTTTGACAAATTGATTCTTCATTTGCATCAGTATGTTCCTTTAAAAAGCTTTGTCTTAGATGAATATACATTCTCTGGAACAAAACAAACCCCAAACTCTGATTATATAAAGAAAGTATCAGGAGAGTGTCTGTTAACCGATTGCATTTGTTTAGAATATCATTAAGGAGCTTTGTCATTCAACATACGATGTAAATTTGTACACAAAAAGACAATAAGCTACTTCTGCAGAGACTGGGGTTTATGACTGTAAACGTCAGATATAAAAAGTTCACATAGTGTTCTTATGACAGCATTTTAATTTAGATAACCAGATAGACCTGAAAAATCATGGATCTCTCTAGAAGAAAGACAAGTCAGAACAGATGTTCTTGAGAAGGCCAGCTACCAAAGACAGTATGTCATTCTTTTTTACCGTAATTAAAGATAAAAAGATAAAATGCAGTTTCTCTTCTTTTGTAAAAAGTGTCAAGGCTATCTCATATTTGAACAAGCACTAAATTAAAGTAATTCTCAAAGTAGTTTCAAGATAAATGAAGAAGACCAGAATATTCCCACTTCTAGGACTTCATGAATTCTGTTCTTCAGCCTTCCTTACCCAGTTTGCTGCCTGACAGCTTGCCTACTAAAACTCCCCTTTAAAGTCTTGCAGTTTTATAAAGCATAGACTACATTATCTGCTAAATTTCTTCTAGAAAGTTATATGAGAATTGAGAATATAATATATCAAGGCATTGCAAGGAAAACGCAGTTCGCTGGACTGCAATTAAGCGGACATAAGGTCTAATCCAAGTTACTTCTGCAAGGTGGCTGGGGTAGATCATTTCTTCACTGTATTCTCATCCACAAATTGGGCTTTGGTGTTTACTAATGAAAAGGGCTATATAAAATTTGTCTAGCTGTTACAAAGGTGACAATTACCTGATACTTACTAATAGATCTCTTCCTAATTATATGTTTAAATTAAATGTTGATATTAACTCTCTTATTCTGAAGTCTAAACTAGTAGAAAAAGAGGACATCGTATTTCATTTTTTATTTCTACAGTCCCTACATAGACATGGGTTTTTTTACAGTATGCCTGTGGCTCAACAATAAATACTTTATTAAGGTGGTATGTCTATGTAATCTTTCTTAAAATGTTATATTTCACACTTCAGCTCTGACCTGGTCATACCTACTGTATTTCCTTTCTGCATCAAGAGGGTTACACATTCAGCTAATGAAAATTCATTCACTTGATAGCCAAAGCCTGCCTGATTACGCCTAATCAGTTCTTCATGTTTCAGTGACCTTAAATAGGCAAACATTCCTAATAAGTTCAGTGTGGGACCAGGCTTCCTACAGGCAAAGACAGAAAAAAGGAAAAACATTCCTTGCTCACCAGCTGTTTTCTGTCTACTGAGCTAGCTAAGATATATTTTAAATTTTACATACACAATTTCTAGTGAGGATAGTTTTTGATTTACTGCACATTTTCAGCATCTGTCCAACATATCCAGATTTCTTTGGAATCCAGGAGGCTGAGAAGGGAAATAACAGCAAGAAAATTCTTGCCAGCCTTTTCCTGTGGCAGAGCTGAAGCACAGGATGTATATTCTGGTGTGTTCTGCTTGAAGGCTGGTGATTACATGTCCAAGATGAAAAGCTCCTCTGCATTATGAACCTTCTAGTTACAAATGAGCGTTTCTTGATGCATATTAAACTTGACACATTAACTCCTGGATGAATTGCTTACAAAGGGAGCTGCTTAAGACTATTAAGATATATACAGTGAAATCCTAGGTGCTAAGTAGAGTTAACATTATTCCAAAGTGTATTTGTTTTTAAAGTGTCTGGTTTAGCTTAAGTTTCTTTAATCATGCACACTGCCCCAGGCTGCCAAAAAGGCAGCCATCAGCATTGCTTAGTGAAGGCAGCTTAGTGCTGTCAGCCATCTTATCTCCCCTGCTGCATGGGCGATAGCTTTTATCTGTGAGTATAAACATTAAAATGGAACTATAATCTTACCTTAGTCCTACAGAAGATTTCCAGCTGTTTCTCAGATATGAAGAAACTCCTCCCATTACAGAAAGGTGTATCTGTCTGTCTATGTGCTTATTTGTGTGTACGTGTGTTTGGACAGTAAAAATCACCATGAGCAGGAATTTATCCGGAAAAAGAAATTCTACCTTAGGAGCTTTTTGGAAATAGCCAGCTAAGCCAGGGAGCCAGTTTTATATAGCAATCCCAATCTAACATATAGAATGCAATTTAAAATATCTAAGCATATTAATAACATGGCACCACAGCATAATGTGCTTTAAAACTTTTTTGCCTTTAATGCACCATTCAGTTTTTATTTCAGGGTTTTTCATGCACAGCATCACAGAGCATCAGCTTAAACAAGGAAATAAAAGAGAGCAAAGGTGCTAGCACATGAAATCCTAAAAGTAAGTTTGCTTCAGCATTATTTATGAAACAGAAACTATTTTTAATAAACGGGGGAAGATAATTTCACCATTTCTGCATGGGAACTTAAAGTTCTTTCCTTCTAGGAAAGAAATCAGCTGAATACAGTAACATTTTCCAAAGCATGTTAAGACTAAGTATGCAAATCTAGAATATACTTTTTTTTCTAAAATCAGGAAAAACATGCAGGATAGTTTAGAGATATATTGTCTCATCATTCATTTAACAGCTCACTCTGTCCTCTTGTCACTGGCCCTGCCTGCAGCCATACCACTATTAGATCCTTTGCGCTATAGAACTACCATTTGGAACAACCTCCCTACATCTTTTTACTGCAACAACACTTCTTTTTTCTGACCTTAAATTACCAGTTTCTCACTCTTAGTTGCTTTCCTCTCCTGTTAATGATGTATGCAACTTAACTTTGGGAATACCAGGAATGCTGTTTGTTGAGTTGGGTTTGTCATAAAAGAAGAAAAGATGGATGGCACTGGGCTGTCCCTCTTTCACTTTTACCCTGTTTCCTTAAAATGAAGTGTGAATCGGACCAGGGAATAGAAAGTGTGAAGATCTCATCCATCAAGACACAAAATTCCCATTTGCCCAGTTGACCACTGACTTCCACTGAAGCTTTTGAAAGATTCCTACTTCATTCAGAGATTCTGAATTAAATCCCATTGGATACAAATGACGAAAAAGGTGATAATATGTTTAACTCAAAGAGCATAAGTAGTTGTCTTAATATTAACTCAAATGCTTGAAGTAGAGTTCTTCCCTAAACATTTATGGGAGTCCTTAAAATATTTCTGTTGGGTTATCAAAGCCATACAAAGGGTTTTGATTCCCAATTATCATCAGAAATTAATTGAAACATGGTATTGAAATCCCTTATGTACAGTTCTGTATATGCAATTCACGTAATGTGGATAAGCAGAAATTAATAGGAAATGACTGCCCCCAATGCATTGAAAGCCTTGGCTTTCAGTTATATTGAAAATAAAGTTATATTTTTGAAGATTCTAACAATTCTAATGTTATTCCCTAACTTTGAAATGACAGTCAAGAGCTCAGCAACAAATAACAGAAATTTAAACTGTTGCATTTTTAAGCATGAAATATATATTTATGTAGCAGATAGAGATGGTTACAACAGGGATAACCCCTGCTAATTTAACAAGACAGGAACACATTTCTGATAAAAAAAGCACCCAGAAATGCATTATTATTTTTAATAGAATCTCTTTGCTTTTTCTTTCTTCTCACTTAATACCTTCCAAGGAGCTCTGCTTATAGCAGTTTTTAAGCTTCTGTAGAAGAATTTGATATTCTTACCCTGGGATTTGATCCAGAAATGTGCCCTCAAATCAAGACAAGTCTCATCAGACTGGGATTGTTACTGTTCTCCCTCACTAAAATCAATAGTTTATACCAACTAGATTAGATCAGGCTAGCTATATGAACTGTTCCTGGTGTCATTGTTAATTGGATAAAAGTAAATGCATTAAATTAAATTAATAAATAAAAAAACAGCGGACCATTTCCATTTGGAATATACTCTCTTGGTAACAGAAACCCAACCCACTCTATTGTCACTGAATACTTTATATATATGAACACAAAGACAGAATTATGGAATTATTCTAGCCCCTATTAATATCAGAAGAAAAAAATCCCTTTCTCTTTCTGTAGACATTGGATCAAGCTCCTTACAAGCAGTTCCAGTGAAAACAACAGAATTGCTCATGACAGAATTTGGCCAGAACTTTTAATAATTATTCTGATAATATCTCAAGCAAAAATAATATGGTGGAAATTAAAAAGAGAAAGGTGCAATTTTTAATCAAACTCAGGGTTTTTTTTTAATGTAAATTTTTGTCTTGTATAAAGATGATTAAAATGGAACAAATTGTTAAAATAGTTCCCAACTTCCTAGTGATACTGAATGAGGGGGAAATTTTACACTGAAAAGATAATTGGCATATTTAGCTAATCTTCTATTAATGTAGCACAATTGTAACATACATCTTGTCTCAGAAAAGTCAGCATGGAAGTTTTTATGTCATTATGCTGTGACTCCACTTTTTAGTAATTCTCTGTAGGCTCAGTTTTTCATAACAAAAATGAGATTTTTTTCATTTTTGTATGTGCTGTATACTACATAGTTCTATTCAGTGAAGAGCAGGTTCCTTTCAGTACTAAATCTTTATGCAACACACACCTATTGTGGGAACTGTGCAGAACTTTCACTGATACATTTTGAAGAAAAATAATAATAATTACAATTCATGCTTTTGAAATACAACATTTTGTACAAAATTGTGTTTTGTGGAATGTGTAAAATAATACATTCTCAATCACAAAAAGTCACTAGATTATCAAGAGGTTTGTGGTATCTCAAAAAGCTATGCAGAAAGATAATAACTTACAATTCTCTGATGCATTAATATGAAAAATTCAACTCCTCATTTTGCACTCAGTATTTGATAACAACAGATCTCTTCAAGACTGCAGCAGTGCATGCTATAAATTAATGATAGATACAGACTTGACAAACCATCACTGGACATAAAGAATAGGCAAGGATTCCTTATTTATGGAAGGACAAAGAAAAATTCCTCTCTCACCCAAGTTTAAAGAGGGAAAGAGCACGTAATGTCTTTGCGTGTCCATTCCAATTGCTTGGCAGGATTGCAAACAACCAGAAGTGAAATAGTGTTTACAGAATCCATTCCATATTTTAAATGTAGCCACCTAGGACAGGATTTGGAGAATCTGGTTAGTGCTGCATGAATACTCACACTGGAAAGATATGATCAATAATGCCAATACCATTGCACTGCTGCACTGATTTTTACTATCTGGATTGTAGTACTCTCATTAATTGGGAATCCAGTTCTCCAAATCTCTGAGCCTCCAGAAGAGACACATCATCTAGGAACCTGGAAACATAGTGTAATATATCACTGGTCTCAGTAATTAGATATTATGTGTATGAAATTATGTTTTTAGAATCACAGAATGCTTGACATTAGAGGAGACCCCCTGAGGTCATCTAGCCCAAATGCCTGCTCAAAGTAGGGTCATGATACTCCAGATGCAGTTGCACAAATGCTGAGTAGAGGGGAAGGTTCACCTCCCCATGGCCTGCTTGCTATACTTTTGTTAATGCAGCCCAGGATGCTGTTAGCCTTCCTTTCTGCAAGGCACATTACTGACTCCTCTTCAATTTGCTGTTCACCATGCCCCTTCAGTTCTCCTCTGCAAAGCTGTTTCCTAATCAGTCAACCCCCATCTTGCACTGTTGCATGGGACTATTCTACCCTAGACGTATGAAATTGTGTTTGCCTTTGTTTAACTCCATGAAGTTCCTGTCAGCCCATCTTTCCCAGCTTGTCTAGATCACACTAGCAGCCCTTCCCTCCAGCATATGGACCATGGCCCAGAATTCAGTATTTACTGTGAACTTTCTGAGGGTACACTTCATTTCATATTCCATGTCATTAATAAAGTCATTCAACAGTTTTGGTGCCAGGATCAGTCCCTGAGGAATATCACTAAAAGACTACCTGTCAGAGGTCCTTCCAAATTTCCGTTCACTTTGTAGCCCTTTTACCCAGTCCATATCTCACTGATTTGCCTATTATGACACCATGGCAGATGGGATCAGGACCCTTGCTAAAATCAAGGACAACTACCTCTGCTCTCTCCTTGTTCACAGAGCTGGCCTTCTCATCATGATTTTCCAAGAGACTATTTGCCCTTGGTAAATTCCTGATAGCTGTTCCTGATCACTGTCTTGTCATTCATGAATTTGGAAGTGGCTTCCATTGGGTTTGCTCCATAGCATCCTGAAGGACCAAGGTGAGGCTGACTAGTCTGCAGCTCCCTGGTTCCTCCCTCTTGCTTTTCTTGAAGATGACTGTGATGTTTGTCTTTCTGCAATTACCAGCAAGTTCCCTGATTGGTATGACCTTGCAAATACGGTAAATGTCTCGCAGTGACATTGGTCAGCAACCTCAGCACTGCTGGATGCACCCCATCTCAGCCCATTGACTTCTGTATATCTACATGGCTCAGGTGCTCCCTAACTGCACCTTTTTCTACTGTGGTTACTGTTTCACTCCCCAAAAATCTGCTAGCAGTCTCAAGGAGCTGAGTCATCTAAGGGCAGACTTTAGCAGTTTTAAAAAAAAAGAAAATCAAAAAGGCATAGCGTACCTTGGCCTCTTCCGTGTCCTGTGTCACTAGGTTCCCTACCCCACTGAACAGGGAATCCACCTTTTCTTAGTTTTTTTGCTGCTGTTGTGTTTCCAGATGTAGGTATCCACTAAAAGTAAGTGATAAGAAGAAATAATTTTCTGTTTTTTTTTTTCTTTCTCTACAAGATAGAGGGAAAAAAAGTTTCAGCCAACTCTGTGATCAGAAATGAGGTGAGGGAGAACAAGGCAAAAATTACGTTATACTAGGTTGTTGATGTTAAAAAACTAGCAAATAGTCAACCAGCTTATTCTTCATTAATCTGAAGCCCACATGCCACAACAACTTTGTTCCAGAAAATACTTATCAAATATTCATAAATTTTAAAACAATTCAAAAGATTTATTAAAATGGCTGACATGCATTTTCCATTAAGCATTCAAAACTGTTTACTTTTCTTGGCAAATCAGAAATACTTCTAGAGCAGCACAAACGGATTTAAATAAGGCTACGACAGTTCCCCTCTTCCTCCCTCTTCCTTTGTAGCAGCTCCAGCATTCATTTGGCCTTCCAATGAATCAATTCAGCTTACTGAGCTTGCAGGAAACTATTCTATTTCTTTCTTGGGTTAGTTTTCTGCTGACTTTGCAAGTGAAGTGACGCATCAAAGAGCCAAGATAAGCAAATGTGCCAGAGCAAAGGGTGCACTGACGTTTAGGCTTACTTAATCTCTCATGAAGCTCCATCCTGAATTAGTATCCGAAATATAATGCTAGTCTAGATATTTCAAATGCTATGTTTGTATATACATCTTGTTTATTCTTTCTATTTATTATTACAGTAGCAGCTAGGAGTCAGAACTGTCTGTGAGGTATTGTCCAAATACAGAGTAAGAAAAAGTCATCATCCAAATGGACATGGCAAAGGAGAGACAGAAAAACAGAAGTACAGAATCATCTCCAAACCGTGTTGGTATCTGAACCCAAAGCAGAGCTCAGGTCCTCTTCATTGAAATTGATTCCCATCTACTAGAGAGAAAACAGGATTACAATAAGTGCACTTTCCACTCAGAAACAGTCAGCTCCCCACATAGGAATATTGGACTTGTTCCCCTCCCTGACTAGGAAATATCTTGTAAATACTGACAAGGTTTGACAGTGAAATCTTAGTCCTCAACCAAGTTCAATAGCAAAACCAGTAATTCACTTCCAGCTCCTATTTCTTTTAATAAAACAGTACCTACTGAAGCTTGGAACGCAAAGAGATTCTGAGATAGGTGTCCCTGTGCATGACCATCAGTGCAAGGCAAAGGTTAAAAGCTAAGGAACAAAGAAAGACCCAACATTTTATAGACATGGTACAGCTTGAAGGGGACTCTGATGAATAATACTTATTTAATCAGAAACAGTAAATATGGGGTTTTTTTCCTTTTTTTCTTTTCTTTAGCCTATTTTGTTCACTAAGATACTAAACTTAGGGAAATGCTGTCTTGGTTTTTAAAACGCTGGCTACATAAACCCGCTGTATCATGAGAAGAATGCATCAGCAAAGCTACAGGTAGTTAATTTTAACGCTGGAACAATATTTTACTGTGTCTTCAGGAGGAAAGGTAACCATAAGCATTGAAACCCATGGTATGCTCTTTATGTGGCAAGGTGTTGGCACCCACAGGGGCGGCCGCTGTGAGGAGAGACTGGGGGCTGCCCCGGGCCAGACCGGGCCCAGCCGGGTCCCGCCGGTTCCCGCCGGCTCCAGCGGCCCCACCGCCGGGCACAGCGGAGCCCCTCAGCCTCGGGGAAAGCCTGGGGAAGAAAGGGCAAAAGGGCTGAGGGAAACGGGGTGAGAAACAGCCCTGCCAGCCCCGAGGGGAGAGCGGGAGGAGGGCAGGAGGTGCTCCGGGCCCCCCTCCCTGGCAGAGATGGCCCTGCGGCCCCGGCAGAGACCCCCCCATCCAACTATACTATCCAACTGTATTTTTATTGGCAATAAATTAAATTAAAATTCATCAAGCTGAGTCTGTTTTGTCCATGATGGTAATTGGTAAGGGATCTCCCTGTCTTTATGTCAACCCGTGAGCTTTTCCATCTTATTTTCTCCTCCTGTCCTGTTGAGGAGGGGGAGTGAGAGAGCAGCTGGGGGGGTGTCTGGCAGCCAGCCAAGGTCGACCCACCATATCCATCTATTCCAGGAAAGTCTAGTCGAGTTTTTCCTTGCAGAACATAAGCAAAAGGTAAACCAGAGCAAGCAATAATGTTGCTGATTATATGCTTTTTTAGGCTATCCTAAAAATAAACTAAATATACTTCCTTGCCACACTACATTATTTAAGGTCTTTTTCTGCACCTCTCCCATTCAATTAACTCCTAAGAAAATAGACTGCCGTTCTGTATATGTTTAAGTGAAACAATATGAGAAAAGGATGTCTTCTTTACTTGTCTACATTTTCTCATTCCAATTCAGCTCAACTTATCTAAAAAGTAATATTGTAATGAAAATTCATAGAATTACTTTACTACAGCAAAGCTAAAAAATAAGTGTCTCTTTCCCATCTCCCACACTTTAAGTATAACTTGCGCTACCACTGACCTGTAGGACTGAACATCCTTCCTTCACCTTACTGACCTTTACGTTCTCCTGAGGGAAGCATATTCTTCTGTAGAGCAGAGTGGGGTGAACTCATTGAGCACCCAGCAAAACGGTTGTAGGAGGTGAAAGGAAGGCTAGTTTCTGTGGCCATGCTGGAAGTCTGCCCCAACTGTTGATCCTCAAGGAAAAGGAATAAGGGATGGGTAACTTTAGAGATACCAGGTGCTCCATCAGGCAGTCTGAATCTAAGCAAATATATATCCTGTACGGATAAGATACCTAGGTGGCAAGTATAGTTGTGGAGTGGTGAGGGAAGCTACAAACAGGGTCTTGAGATGGACGCTTATCTGTGCTCCCACTGCTGTCACGGAAGATAAATTTGGTGAGTATCACCTGAAAAATAGCGAAAAATATTTATGACATATCCAGATACTATGGAACACTTAAGTACAACGGGAGCTATAACCTATAGTTTTTGCTCATTCTTTCTAAGGTTGAAGATGGTTTGAGAAGCAGAAATTAGAAATGACATTAGAAATTTAGAGTTGCTAAAACTAATTTCTATTTTGTGTTTATTTTACCATTCAGAACTGAATGATACAGGCGATAAAGTCAATAGGACATAAACCCACTTTTAATTCTTTGATTGATAGGAATGCATTTAAGCACATACTTAAGAGATTAAGCCTTCACTGCTGAATTACAGCCCTGTTGGGACTTTATGCAACAGTAGCATCATAGATCTTTGACAGCGATATACATAGTTAATTAATGTCTTAGAAAAGCAGGTAAGATTTTCAAGCTCATCTTAATAGAGCACTTTCCTTAATTATTTACATCCAAAATGAAAATGCATTGTATTATATGAATTCACTAAGGCGTACATCTGTAAAGAAGATGGGCCAATCTATCCAGCATTAAGATTAGTTCTTAACAATACCCCTCTGCTTTTCCAAATCTCAGCTTACTAATGATCTTGAAGGAAGCAGAACTACATCAGTAAGGCAAGAGAAAGACTGTGTCCTCTTACAAAATTCTAGAGTCTTTTTCAGGAATACACCCCTGGGCTACCATGCTAATGGCAGCATGTACACTAATTTCAAAGGGGCTTAGGTTTCACTCTGTGCAGCTAGAAATCATTGCCATATATAGAAAAGTTCCACCTGAAAGAAGAAGATTTTGCTTTTGAAGATTGTCTTCTTCTTAGGAAGGACAATTGGCCTGGATGGCTTTTTTGGGGAAAGAAATACAGGGACAAGTGCTAGAGAGTCCAGGATCACAGCTGTTGACTGAAGCTTATTTGAGCACTACCATAATACAGCGATAAACAATTAATAAATACCTAGCGAATACTACCTGAACTTTAAAACCAAGGTTGGATGTCTCTCTCAAGCATATGTGTTAATACCACAGGTTACTTGTTTTGGTGCAGGAATTAGGAGATACAGGTTTTGAGGCTGAACAATGTCAGAAGGTCAGACTAGTTCATCGCATTGTTCTTACAACACATAAAATCTATGCTTTGGAGCTTAACTTTGCATACTAAAGTATTTGTTCTCCTAACATAAAAAAAAAGCTCCTTTATATAAGAGACTTGACATACCAGAATAAAGTGCATCAACCTGCTTTCTGTAATATTATCTATCAGATCCATTGTGAGAAAATTACCCTTTACATATCTGGCTGTACACACATTGCATAAATTGCCAGGTTTTGCAAAAACTTCTCTACTGTTCTTTACTATGATTTAGGCTGCTGTTTTAAAAGATACTGTGCTATTTCACCTGTGAAGTGCTGAATTTTAATGTGTGTTTGATAAGATCTGGGCTGAAATAACATTTAATAATTTTGTATTTTACAATTATTGCTCCTGAATTTGTACTTGCATATTTTATTAGTTACTGGTTTTGTTGTTGTTTGGTACTTACAAGCTGCTAGTGACAGTTTATACTGCATTTGATTACACAATTAGACAAAACAGTTTAGTACAATATAGTGTAATCAGAACTACTCAAAAAATCAGCTTAGCCTTGGACTTGTAAAATCATGAGTGGTCTAAATGTACAACTTGCCCTTTTTGAGAAGACATTCTCTAGCAGGATTGTGCATGAACAGGGCTTTTATTTTGTTCTTTCCTTCTGTAAAGAGTGAGTAAACTGAAATGACAAGATCAATCCTGTATGAATGTTCCCTGTGGAACGTTCAAGAGCAGTAAAAAGGAACCTGAATCATTTCTGCTCCAGAGCATAAAAAGTGCTAGCAAGTTTCAGTGCAAAGTTAGAGATGCAGGACTGGAGACAACTAGATCAGCAGAACTGAAAAGGTCCAAGTACAGCTCTGTCTGGAGTTTTATTTTTCAAAAGATTTTTTTATATCGCTCATCAGAAGATACCAGTTCCACAATAGTCAAAACTCTTCATGAAGATACTTCAGGGACATATATCAAAATCATATATGTTCTTTGGGACTAGGATAGAACTATTTGGCTTTGGAATCTGTTTCTTTCTCAGTCCTTACTTATAGCTAAAGGGTCAGAGCATCTGACTTTATATTTCAATGACTGCATAAAGTCACCTGGGATGGAAAAAAATATAAATTTACAGTGGTGAATACTTGATTCTTTTAAAGAGGTAGCAAAAAGGTTGAACAAGCCTGGCCCGTAATAATAAATCACCAGGTGGCTACAGTACTTACGGGGAAATAAGCAAGTCTGAGTCTTCCGCTTCCTAAATCAAGACCCTCCTTATCAGGATTTTTGGTATTTTCACTACTGCATAGTAAATCTCTAAACCCTGCAAAATGGATCACTCTCCTGAAGAACAGGAAAAGTTTTGTAAGCCTGAAAATGTGCACAGAAACAGGAAACATTTCCAACACAGCTCTAAGGATCTGGATAATAGGGAAAAGAAGTCATGTGGTGCTGGACCTGAATCCCTGAAGCTACCGTCACTTAAGTCCTGACAAAACTCAAAGTCACATTGCTTTTCATTATCAGTAATTTTTGCACTGGTAGTCTGAAGCAGCATCTAAAGCTTTGCTTTCTTTTTTAAAGATTATCTGAGCCTCTTTAATTTGGCTATGCATTTTTCAAACCAGATTTTTTAATTTTATTGCAATTTCAGTATTTCCTGTTTTGGAAGACATAAAAAATATAAGAAGATCAGAGTTTTTCAGTACTTTATTTTCAGATTTTTGCTCTTGATCTCAGGAAATAAAGAAAACTCAATGTAACATGATTGTCTCAATCTCTAAAAACTTTAGCTTCATTTTGAAGTTCCAACACAATTTCAACCTTACAATATTTATTTGCTCCTTTTACAAATTCTTCAACATATGTTTTCACAACTTGCAGGCTACTATCAGGGCTACCTACCTACTGACTCTGTTACTAACACCAAGTAAAACCCTGTTACATTAAATTCCTTTTACTTTTTCCTTCTCCTGCATGAGGAAGATTACAGTAGGGAAGAAAAAGCTGACTGTTTTGAAAGATACAGCTTAAAGCAACTCTTACATCTGATGGTCACTAATGGCAGTTTGTGCTCCTGTTACTCAAGGTCAGAAAATCGCTAAAGTAGGTGACAATCCTCAAACTTGTCCCAAATGCAAATGTTATGTAAAATACATACTGCTTGAATTTTATCTGGTCTGTGTTTTACTAACTAGAAACATGAAATCAGAGAGTGGGAAGTCTTACATGAAGTTGCATTCATGAGCTCCACCAAACTGAGTCCTCACAGTAAGTGTTTCTTACCATGTTAGAAGCAGAAATTACACAGAACAGTACATTTTACATACAAGTGTTAATGGCCTTTTCAATCTCTCTGTAACCTAGAGCTATAAATACAGACTAACATAAGAAGCTGCTACCTTCTTCTCTAGAGTTGCATTGGCATAACTATGCCAGCAGTGCCTTAGAGCACAGACAGTGTGTACACTAGCAGAAGGAATTTCTCCCTTAGTAATTTTGCTACCTCCCTGCAAAATATACTATAAGCTGACAAACCTTCTTCTGCTAGGAAAGCTGCATTTGTGTAAGGGTTTTCCCCACAGCAGAATTATTTCAGCTGGGGTATGGCTTTCTCATATTAAATGCTGACAAAACTAGGTAGCAAAACTTGTGGATCAAGCTTAAGTACCTGCCCTTGCTCTCTTGGTCTATTTCCATCTATCTGCCATCTTCCTGGCATCCAACCCTGTCTAGCAAATCTCGGTACAAGAAGCCTGACTTAAACTCAATGGAGAACAGAAAAAAAAAATGATCCATAAGCATGGTTAGGTTTTAAGATAGCTAAATGCTATGAATTTCCTAATTTGCATCTCCAGCAAAATTATTTCTCTTCTTTCCATAAACTAAGCCATTTAGATCGATGTTTCCAGATATGCTTCCTAAACCATACATAATCAAAACAATATCCCCCCCAAACTTTAGTTCCTAAACCAGTAAAGGCTACAATTCATGTTTTAAAAAAATAAAATGGGGGAGGATCATATCTTTGCATTTCTTGCAGCCTCCTAGAACTTTATCTTCAGTACAAAGTTCTGTATCAACAGTAAAAACAAAACACTTACAATAGCATGATTGGTGAATGGGGCTAATGTGATCCTTAGCTGGGTTACTCCAGCGAATAGCATTGAAATACAGTCTCTGCTGTGTTTTCTTGACATTGGTATAAAGAGGAACAGGATTTCACTCAACCCAATCATGGAAAATCTTCATGCCTTGAAAGAGCCTTTCTTTATATATCTAGATATAATTTAAACATAAAATTAAATGTAGCTAGTTAGTTTGTGCAGCAGACTGATATTAGTATTGTGTTATTTTCTGTGTTTAGTCCAATGTTCTAGCTATGGTATGTTGGTATTTTTGTTGATGTACCCACATTTCCAGGCAGCTAACTCTCTGGTATAACACTTCTCAGAATGGCCTACTGCATCAAGCGTGAGAAGTTTGTGCAGTTCCACCTTCAAGTGTCTCAACTATTTTGTATTTTGTCTTTGATATATTATTGGACCTCTCTCATTTGATATTAAGCTGTTTCCTCAGGCACAGGATGCCTTTCTTCCAGACTTGTTCCTTTGAGATCTGGGCAGCAAATCTGGGTTTAATCCACTTCCATCTTCATTGCAGTTTTACTGGAAGCAGCTGTTACCCCTTCTTTAACAGTTTGCTGCTTGTCAGGCAGCCTGAGGGACCCACCATATGACATCCGTCTTTGGTTCTAAATATACACCTGCACAACGTGTTTTCTTGGGGCAAGAGTCGAGCAAAGGACTCTCGCTTCCTTTTGCGCAACTGTATTTTCATCTCTGGACTGGAAAACTTTTTTTATTCCCTGTAGTTATACTTAGGAACTTTTAATCTTTTGAATAGAAAGGTTAATTCTACATTTAGTACAGCCTGAAAATGTACTACAGCGTCCTTGCCTGTTTTACTAGACATAAACATCAACACAGCAAAATGCACACCTGTTACCCCTTAAATCTCATTTCAGCTTAATACAGAAAATTTAGGTAAGTTTTGGTTAAGTGAATGGGGGAGCTTACAGACATATCCTATGAGGCTCGACTTAACTATCACATTCTTAGAAGTAGGCTCAGAAAAGATGTGTGTAAAATGGCAACATTTTGCAGAACAGAAGAGAACAGTAGGATTAAGTGTGATAGTGAACATGTCAGCCATAAATATAAAAATGTCAAAAATCGAAAGAGAATTCTCCAGCATGATAGGGACAAAAAAAGACAGTAACAATACAGAAACTTGTTATTACATTTTTAGTTTCTTGGGCTTACACGAGGGCACTCTATGACAGATTGATGGGTCATAGTAATGGAATCAAGAGTGAAGGCCTGAGAACAACCTTCCGTTAAAAAAAAAAAAGAAAAAAGAAAAAAGAAAAAAGTAAAAGAAACAAAAAATAAAGTAAAAGTCTAGAATAATAGTACTTGTCACAGAAAAGGGAATTCTGAATAGATGTGATACATATTACTACTTGCTAAATTGAACAGTAAGTTTACATTTATCTTACTTTTAAAAGGTTGTCTCAGCCTTTTAAGATACACTCTCAACTCTATACAGTGCAAAAAATATACAATATTTTAAAGAGGGAGGGGGAAAGAATTTTATTTTACTGAACACCTTAATGAAAAAACCAGTAGATACATCAAAGTAGCTAACCCTATAGTAGCTTATCTAAAATGTCCTTTAGTGCTCTTATTGGGAAATACTTACTTAAAAGATTTTGATATTAGATTTTGGAGATGAAACTGACCAAAATTATTGATCAGAAGTTTATCCTTTTTTATCCCTGTATTTTCAGTTGTGACATGCAGACAAAATGGAACGTATATATTCAGATTCTTTTTTAGAACTTCTCTTCTGTGTTAAAATAATTTTTTGTTATTAAAAACAAGAATTTGCTCAGATAACAGTAAATAATATTAACTTGAATTTTCTAAACTTGTTTTTGGCAAATATTTCTATGAGCTATCCTGGTTAGTTCTTAAGATTGTATAGCAGAAGAAAAACTCTCAAAAATGCTGCCAATATTTGCTATTTACAAGATTGCAAGGGTAAAGTGCTCATATAACTATCTAGAAATCTCCTTGACATTGTTCCTCTTGTTTACAAAGGTTGTCATCCAGTCAGTGAACAACAGCAATACCATATGGCTTAGATGACAAGTTGCATACTATAAAAGTAGTCAAAGATAAAGGTGAGGGAAATAATTGTGGACTGCTTGTCAAAGATATATTAAGCTGTAGCATAGGTTCGGCCCCGATCATACAAAAGTATAGATCCATTGTTCTATTTTTATGACCAGGCCCAGATATTTACATAGCATGACTGGTGTCAGAGGTCTGGAAAAATAGCTCAGAGCATACATCTATTCCTGCTTAAGCTCTAAGCCCCTTCACGCACATGGCTTATTTTCAACAGCCTAGTAGAAATCCACTATCAATTCTGAGATCCTGAAGGCACAGAGCAGGTGTTACTCTCCTTTTGGAAGTTGAGCAAGTGCATATTAGATAATGTAAACAACAAGGGGAAAAAAAAGAATTCCAGCACACACAAATCTATCCAGTTGGTATTTAAAATAGCCAAAACACAAACAACCAACACCCCTCAAAAGAAAACAAAACCAAACCAAGAGACCTGTAAAAGAACTAAAAGGATTATTTTAGTCTACAAACTGCTCTAACTGAATGGACAAAAGGTCCTACCTAAACAGCTGATGCTACCTTGGATGACTGCAGTGAACCTCAAGATACACTGTTCTGCAGGTGTTCTGCATTGGAGGAATGATGTGGAACACCACTCGACCGGAAATAAATGTTTGAACACAGAAAATCTTTTCACATATGCTTAGAAGTCCAGCTAAGTCCTATTCAAGTGAAAGAGCAAAAGACCCCCTTGGTGCATTTTATGACTAGGACCCTTCTCTCTAAGCCATTGATCTCTTCTACCCTGGACTCTAAGCAGTTGGTTGCACTGCTGCAATTAACATATCCTACTGTGTCACAGTATGGAAGACTACCCATCAACTCATTCTACCACTGCAACTATAAGGCAGTCATCTGACACAGTCCAGGGAAAAGTAGATCCAAAGGTAAAAACCAGCCAAGTCAGCAAAGTTATGAAAAGTGAAGATGCCATTCTGGGTCTGCTAGATTAAGATTGTTCTACTTCCTGATGAGGATGGTTTCGCATCTTGCTCCGAAGTCATGTCTTAAGACTACCACATAATCCTTCATGCCTGAATATAGTCCAAAATGGTTATTTCATTTTGTTCAACAAAAGTACATTACTTCAAAACTATCTTCAAAAGACATGCTACATGTTTCATAAAAATATCAGATATGCTTTTTCAAGACACAGACCTATTCTGCTTGATATTTGTAGACATACAGGATAAATTAGATGTTATGTATCCCACTGCATTTTTTTACAAAGTATAAACAAAAAACATTTTCAAAAAGCAACCTCATAGCATTATATGAAGAGGATTTATAGCACGCCTTGAAAAGAAGTAGAAACACATTAAAAATCCTTGCTTTTTTTTGTTTGGAGAAAACAAATACTTCCAATCAGCTACAAAACTAAAACCCTGTTCCCCTGAGCAAGATGCTTTCAAGAATACTGAGTTCTCAGTCCTTAGCACTCGTTTCCCTAAAAAGGATGTGATTTATAGAAGATTTGAAACCTCTAACTTCCTCTACAAAATTAGACCCATTTAAGATAAGTTAAAGTGTGTAACAAAAAAAAAAAAAAAAAGAAGCAGCATCAGTTATCTGTAGCCATTCTTAAAATTGAGGCCAAAGCAGAAAGCAAGCATCTACCTTACACCACTTACAGTCTAGTTACCAATTGCAAGTGCACATTGTTGAAGTATTTCAGGCCCAGAGTCAGATTCCAGGATGAACAAATCAAAGGACTACAGCTCAGAGCAGCTGGAGTCACACTTCTTATTTGGATTTGTGAACCTAGATGGCTGGGCTGAGGCTGTGGTCTGGAATTTTTCCACAGTTCAGTTCATCTTTTCATTTGGGCTGACTGCTAGCAGAAATAGGAATGCACACAATTGGCTAAATTAATTGTCATTTTCTTGTTTGCCAATACTGCTAGTTTTAATAATCTAGTTTATTTTCAAGACTTACCAGCAGTATATTCATGTACTTTATATCTCCTTACATCAGTCTAAGACTTTCAGTCAATTTGCCCTACCATACGTCAGATATGTAGCTGCACTATTTATTGACTCCTCACTTCCAGCCACAAATGGCCTATAAAACCTCTCAAAACAAAGTGTATGATTTACAAGGCAATCTCAGCAAGAAACAGCAAATGGTCTCATACATTCAAATGCCCCTGCAAGATCAAGTAAATACACTGGGCAAAATATAAGTTGTTCTGTACGACGCTGAAGTGTGCCTCAAGCATTTTTTATAGAGAGAGATCTTTGGGTGACCTACTCTCAGATTTAAAACTATTTATTGCCAGGGACCACATGCTTCATCAGGGTAATGAGTGTTTCTTGAACAAAAAAGCTAAAGGGTTTGTGTTGTTGTTGTTTTATTTCCCCACAAAAAATGATGCAAGGGAAATACATGATTGGTAAGCTTACCCTTGCCTCAGGTAGGGGCCACTTCCTGCAAAAGTCACTGTGCTTTAGGTGCAAGTTGTCCAAGTCACTTGGAACAACATACTCCACTGCATGTGGCATAGAATAGAAATGTTTATGTTGTGCTGTTTTGAACAGCAGTATCAGTCCCTCTACATTTTGAGACGTACATCAGAGGAGTCACAAGTTGGCATGCAATGAGAACCAAAAGTATGAATTTTGGGTTGAGACTGTAGATAGGTGGCAACAATGAGTATGAAGTGAGGTCTTCAGGAACTTGTCAGTGCTGCTCCCAAGGAAAATTTTGCACTGTGATGCTCTACTTGGCCTGGTCATATTACTTTCATGGCCAGCCTATGGCTCCATATGAAAATAGGGAAAAATTAGACTAATGACTATGTACATTTTTTATTCATTGTCAAAATTTCTCCTATCACATATCTTCCCATAAAATGAAAAAATAAGTGAGGCCTGCTGCATCATATTCAAGATGCAGTATGTCCTGCATAATCACGGCTAACAGAACGTCAGGCATTTGAGTCTTATAAGAAGCTGCTCAATGGTGCTGGTGACGAGGAAATCAAAATTTTAAAGAGTAGGAGTCTGAATGCAAGTTCCTAAAGGCATGTTTAGGCATCTAAGAAAGGCCTGTTGTTTAAAGATGATAAGATGTGTAGCTTTCTGTCAATGGAGTGGGCTTGTGATTTTTTTTCCAAAAAATGTTATGTCTAAAAAAGTATTTTAGTGTTTCACTTCCTGTAACAGTTTCAGCAGCAATCTTAAAACCCCAGAATATTTCATTTTGCTTCTGTTTGGAGTAACTCCAAGCTTATAAATTCAATTTTTTATTTTTTTTGGCACAATAATAATGATGTTTTCAAATCAATTCTTTGCTAATTGGATTCTGGAGAAAGTTTAAAAAATGTATTATTTTTCCCAATTCATAGTAAGTGGACATTTTTATATGTCAGAATTTCTTCAGGAATTACTTTTTTTTGTTGTTAAATTTCTGTTTGCTTGAAGCATACAGCTACAGTGGAATTCTAATTAACACAATGAAGCTTATTAGTGCTTCTAAGAATAAGTCAGGCTAGGTGTGTAAATAATGCACTTGCTAACAATAAGTTTAGTTAGTCCTAAGAATAATTGGTTTAAAATAGTGGAATGATGTCAAAAAGGTGAAGAAATAATGCAGAGGAAGCATATGAAAAAGAATACCAAAAAAATGAAGAAAACCAGACATATTAATGCATCATTAAAATTTTCATCACCGAAGATAAAGCATGTTAAACGTCAGGCTATAAATACATAAAGTTATTTAGCTTAATTTTACACAAGGGACTGGAAAATATCTTCAGATTTTAATTCCTAAACAGAAGACATCTTTTTTTTTTTTTTAATGTCAGGTTTAATCCTAAATAATAACATTTAGGAATCTGTGGCAAATACAGCAAGATATATTCAGTGATGCCTATTATACCCCAATGATTAAATGTGCTGTGTAGACAAACTCATGCTGTATTCATTTATTATATCCTATGGACACAATTTAATACTTCTTCTCTTTAACTTTCAACACTAAATGGCAAAATAAATTTACAGAAAGAAACCAGCTGTATACAGGTTTACATGTGGATGAAGAGAGTTACAATTCCATTTACTTTCTGATTTGGGGGGTTACAAAGGGATAAAAATCAAAGGAAACCTCTCAACACTAGTATTATCAGGCGCTGAAGCTTTTTTGAGAGAGATTACAAATGATTTATAGAGGTCAGCACCAAGTAAAATTTCAAGGAGGATTTAACATTAATCAACTGTCTTAAAACTTTTTGGAAGTCTAAAAAATATATGATTTTAACCAGCTATTCCCTCTTGCTGAGTCCATCGTTTACTCACTGTTCTATATGATTGCCACTTTGAATTAAACACCTTTTCACACCATTTGCTGTGCAGATGGCAAAGTGCTCTGCGAATGACAGAGCTGAAACCCCAGGAGCTCTGAGCAGTGCACTGGAAATACATCACAATAAGCAGATACCTATTATCTACTCTTGACTTGGCTGTAATCTCCTCCTCCAAATCCTTGACTGTCTGCTCTTCCCTTTGGCTTTTCTCTCATAATACACTACCTCTGCACCTTTTTTAGAGAGCTCTGGAGAGGAGATCTCTGTCAATGTCTAGACCACCCTCTGTAGAGTTCAACAGTTCGACAATTTGCACCTCTCACTGCCTGGCAGCCAGCAGTGGGTATCATCTCTTCTGTACTCTCAACTGTGAACATGTTTGGCAGTGGTGTGAGAGAAAGAGCTGCTTCAAGCAGCTGTAGAGCAAGTCCTGTGATGCCCCCCATGCCCCAGGGCCATCCAGATTCTGCCAACTGCTGCTCTGGAAGGTGGGCGCAGGAGTAGGGACATCTCACCACCTCTCCTCCACACGTCCTCCTGACCCTGTGGCATTCGCACCTCCTTCACACCTGCACTCACCCCTTTCTCAGCTTTCACATCTTGCTCTCAGCTTAAACCCCTGTCACCAGATTTTCAAATGGTCATTTCCTAGCCAAATCTCAAGAACTCTGTACTCTATCCACCCTGCTCGTTCTCCCTGTCAACCATCTTTGACAGTTAACCATATTCTCCACGCGATATTCTCCTCTGTGTTACATTGCCTTCCAAGACTGAGCCCATTCCTGTGTCAGCTGAGCTTTTTAGTCACTTGTTACTTACTGTGTCCTTTAAAGCACTCTTTCTTCTTCAAACTCCTATGTGTTTTCTAGGGTTCAATAACAACTCTTCATTCTCTATAACTTCTTAGTTTAACTTCAATCACAGATGCAGATTTAACTCTGAACTTTTTGCAGGCAATGTACTGCTTCAATTCCATATTCCAAAAGTATATCTTAAGTTCTCAGCTTTTCTCTCTAACACAAATAACTAGCAGTTCAGCTTTCCTTCTTTCTCCTAACCCATTTGCCATCCCTCACCTCACTTCACACTTCAATGCCTACTTCTGGCATGATCAGATTTTGACAAATCTCATTATCCACAAATCAAGGTTATGTTAATACTTGCAGATTTTCTGTGTACTGTTTTCAACCTTAGCCTTTGATAAAATGGCAGCTTGCCATCTCCTTGCAACACCTTTCTCACGTTTAAGGCTAGAATAATTTTCAGCCATCCTCCTTCAGAATGCTGCTTAAGGAATTTCATCCTGGCTTCCTTTTTGCCCATTTCTCTACTGGTTATGTCTTGTCCATTAGATCAAACGTATACTAATTGTTTTCATTCCCAGGCCTCTCCAAGTATCTCTCTATTGTCATATTTAAACAGGAAAACTTTGGCTCCTCCTTCTAAAGTTTCAATTACCTCCTATTTTTATTGGAATAGTCCATAAACACCTGGCTTTATTGTCCTTTAAATCCATCTTAAAAATCCTTCTTTTTAGAGACATCTTTAATGAAAAAGAAGCCCATAAGGAAGATGGGGACAGACTTTTTAGTAGGGCCTGTTGCAACAGGACAAGGGATAGTGGTTTTAAACTAAAAGAGGGTAGATTTACACTAGATATAAGGAAGAAATTTTTTTTCAGTGAGGGTGGTGAAATGCTGGAACAGGTTGCCCAGAGAGGTGGTAGATGCTCCATCCCGGGAAACATTGAAGGTCAGATTGGACGGGGCTCTGAGCAACCTGATTTGGTTGAAGATGTCCCTATTCATTGCAGGGGGTTGGACTAGATGACCTTTAAATGTCCTTTCCAACCCCAACAATTCTATAACATGAAAATTTTATACTTCTGCTGTACCGAGATCACTATCTCTCATTTTCTTGTGCCTTTCCAATTGACTGTCTCCATTTGTTACTTCCTCTTATATAACCTCTTTGAAGCTGGGATGGTCTTTCCATTTTGTTTTGGGTCAGAACATTCCTGGCCCATGACAATATTCTTGCTCTTTCATGAACTGCCTCCAAAAATTGCTCCTTTTACTGGGCCATTGTTCCAGGAAAAGTCCATAAAATGTTTCTCATGTTTTCAAGGATTTAACTTACTCCTTCACAATTTTTTTCAAGAGAATAACATAATTTAATATAGATTTCTAAAAGTAATGGCAAGGCTTTAGGTTTCTTACATAGGTGAGTTATTATCGTGTTATCACAAGGAACTGGAGGCACAAAAGTGAAACGCATAACGGACGCTCCTATGTCTGGATTTCAGAACAGAACTGGAAGCTAATCTTGGCTTACTGGGGATTTCTCAGAGACAATTCATACAAGCAAGCGACTGCTTATGGGCATAAGTTATGGGCACTTCATGTGGGAGTGGAATACTCTGCTGTGTCCTACAGAAGGGAATGAGTTTAAACAAAATGCTAAAGGAGACAGAGAACTGTATGAAAAGTTAAAAATACCCTGTCACCTTTTTTTGCTATGGGGGAAAAAGACCAATCAAGAACACTGAAGAAAGAAAGAAAGGATCCTATCTACAGATTTTAAGAAATGCAATAGACCTGAGTGCAACTAAATCTACAGATAGAAACAGTAAGTCAAAACTGTTACTGTGGAAAAACTGTATAAACTTATACAATTGAAAAAATGCTTGTAAAAGTATTTCTCTCACATCTAGAAAAATTGACAGAAAACGACCACCTTCAAAACCACTCTTGTTTTTAAGGACTTACAGTTAATAATGCATTATACCTTTCCAATAAATCTTTTTGACAAAAGTGGTATGTGATATGAGCATATTGTACTGCACTCCCCTCCTCCAGTATAAATATAGATTCTGAGAAAAGGAATCATTAAAAACTCATTTAAAATGTGGGGTTTTTGTTTGTTTTCAGATCTGAGAGAAAATGATTGACTTCATATTGAAGCAAAAAAAGGAGAGAGAAGTGCAACTAACATTTGTAGTAAATACTAATATCTGTAGTAAATAGTCTGGAAAAGAAATTTAGAACCTCAGCCACAGTAATTAGCAGTGACCTAACTTACAGCTATTGCAGCAATGAGTTAGTGAAGTACCTGGAAGGTTATTTTTATCAGACTTCTATCTCAGCGAGACAGGTTTCCTCTTCCTTTGTCTGCCATCCATGGATCCCTGTAAGGAAGAGAGAACTGCATAAAATGATGTAAATTACATCTCCTCCGTCATAGAGGTGTCTATGTTCTTTTCTGCTGTCTTCTACCAACAGGATTCTTTTCCTAAAAAAAGTCTGAGCAGATGCAGTCTGAGGTCTTCTTATGCTTAATGAAACAGTCTACCTCTTCTTTTCGGGAAGTACTGTCTCCTGGTGCCTCACATTGTGTAAGGACATAATTGTCAGAATTGGTTTTGCTATTTGCCTGTTTTAAAGAAACTAGCAGTAGGGAAATATGGTATCATGTTGGTTTCAAGCCTCCCTAGCAGCTTTGTTCAAGTCTAGAGATTAATCTGAAGTACTATGTGCCATCACTTGCTATCCTAACAGGAAGGAAACCCTCTTTTTCTGAGAGCCCACATCTGCCCATTCACACACTAGGCAAGACTGATTCCTATAGCATACTTTTTTCCAAGATCAGCGCATAGATGGTTTCAGACACAATCTACCAGCCAGTTACAGCTGAGGCCCAAGAACAGGCAGTTTTATACTGAAACAGGGCAGGTGCCACTGAGCGTGGCTTTATCCACAAAGAAAACCTGAAGGAAGAGCAGATTTCCCAGGAGGAGCAGCAGGGTACAGGACCCCCGTGACCCACTGCCTGGCACCTCATGCCCTGGGAGACACCAGCTCTCTTCCTCTGGTTGCCAAACAGGTAAACTTCCCCATGAGTCTCTCTCAGATTCTGCAACTGGAGTAGCACTGGTCAAGTAATTTATGCAGTGTGGGTATAGAATTACCCGCTGGTCTTAAACTACTTATTTCAGAATGTTAGCAATAATCTGAAAAATAGTGCCAGTTTTCATGTGAGATGTGCTATTATTTTTACTGAAATAAAGACATTTTGATGTCATTGAAGAGAAATGGTGTGATTTATCTGTACCTAGATGTCTGCTATAGCATGAAATTAATTATTTCCTGGAAGAATTTATTTCTCTTTACTGACTATAGAAGAGGAGCCTAGGGTGATTCCAATGTAGAAATCCAGTCAACAAATATTATACTTCAATAAATGAATCTCAGCTCTGCATGGCAGTCAACTTCATGTGTTTAGCTACAGCTCACCTAAGACAAGCCCCTTAGTCAGATTAACCATAACTCACAAACTGGTTTAGCAGTGCTTTACTTCTAATCACTCAGCTCACACATCTGTGGCAGCATCAAAAAGAAAGTAAAATAAAAAGAAATACTCCTTGCTCAGCCCAAGACTCCTAGTTGTATCAAGAGGATCTGTGCATTGTAACTGGACCCAGGCAAATCTCGTACCTGGACTCTGCACCAGACAGGAATTACTGTTCAGTCATGCCCAGCTCTGGGGCAGGAGGCCCTCCAGTATTTATGGCCAGATATGCAGAAAACCCATCTCTTTCCCGTCCTCGGGATGAGCCAGTGAAAGGATGTAGGTATCATAGATCCTACTATGTAGGACCTAGGTATCTAGCTGGAGAGTAGAAGAGTCTTACCGTTAATTTGATCATGAATGGCAGTAAGTTTATTAGACAATGGCTCAGTGTTTAACAGCATGAACTCAAGAGCAGAATCCCCATCTGTCAGTACCTTGTATTACTGAGATGAAACAGATGGCAAAGCTAATGGAATTGAAATTAAACTTCTCAGCCTAGGTTTACACCTAACTGCCTCACCTTTTACTGCCTTACGATTGGCTGAAGAGGTGGAAAAAGCTTGATATTCTGTAGTTGTAAAACACCTAAATAGGAGGAATGGGAAGGAATACTACTGCATTCCTCAGGCCACAGGAGAGGAGCTGTGCACCTGAGAAGATGCCTGACATCATTGATGAGTTCTCAGCCTTTATTGAAGCATGAACTTTTTTTTCCTCTGTGTCTACGCTGAAACAGAAAATTATGTTTCTAACTCATATAAGCCAGGGTCAGCTGCAAAATGGATAGGCACTTTCACCCATTCCTACAGTCTCAGCCATACCATTTTAAAATGATTGATTTTTCATCAGAGCTCAACATTAAATTTGATCGCAGGCAACTTTAAAATAAAATAGATTCCTTTTTAAAGGGAATGAAGTTATATAAAACAAAAACAAAGCCACTTCCTTCTGCCAAGGTAATGGGTTGTTTAATGTGTTTTACTCTGAAAAAGCACCTGGCATATGCATTATATTTTCAACTCCCAGCAGTCTGCACAGGTAAAATTAAGATAATAATTTCTATCGACATGAAAACGTAAATGTTATTTGCAAAGGGTCCTTACCTTTCTAATTCTTAAAAATGTATATAGATGAAAAATTAATTCGTGCCATAGACATAAATTATGTAAATTTTGAGACTGTGATATTTCTTACCTTGCAGTGGGAATTAGACATTTCTTTATAGAAACTGAACTCAGCATTAATTTCAAGTAATTAGTAAGAGCTCTGTATTGAAGTTCAATGTTTGTAAAGATTAGGGATATTTCACCCGTACTACAATCAGATCTTCAACATTATTAGCACCGCATAAAACTTAAGCACTATAGCATAATATAATTCTCAATTTATAATGAATTTTGTAATTCATGACAGAACATGAGTTTTTTTAATAGGTGTCGTCTAGTGTAGGGTAGTCTTGATTGTCAGAAATGTCACTGAATTCAGTAATTATAAAATGTGTGTGATCTTCCTTGAAAAATCTGCTTTATGGAAATTAGTTACTGTAAATCTGTGTTTTGTTTTGTTATTTTAATAGTATTTTTTGTTTTTCTTCCTTGATCACAAAGAATTTACTGTAAAATTTTATACTGGCTTACAAATACTAGAAATACCTGGATTTTATTACTCCTGTCACTCTTTAAAATGAGAAATTACAGTTCCTTCTTTACCATCTCCTTCCGACAGGGTACAGCAGCATTGTGAAAAAAACCCTGCAGCATGGCCTTTTTTTCTGGTTTCTGGTGGCTAATTCTTTATCATTGGATCATTCATCTGTGTCATTTTATCATTTCTGTAATTACTGGAATCGCCTCTGAAATCAAGGACTACTCCCCATAAAAAGATACGAAGGTTTTGGTTTCATATTTCTTCATGCAAAAAGATCCATTTTCATTTCACCAACTTCAGCTGCTTAAAAGTTAAGACTTCTTGCCTGAGTTACTGAGATTCCCTCACCAGTGAAGTCTCAAGATGCCCATCTTCAGCCTAGAAACAGCTTAGAAAAATAAAATGGTGTGGCCTCCTCATTTTGGAATGGCTAAAGTTAGGGCACAAGAATCCCATCTGGAGTAGTAGTTTTTTAAAATCATAATACTATCATGACTTGGAGTGTAATGTTTTCCTAGTGCAACATCCAAATACACTCTGGAGACTACAGAAGGGTTATGCAGTATGGTGGATTTAATTAAGACATATGCTTTCTTAAAGTTCATAGAGAATATACAAAGGAAAGTATCCAAAATGAGTAAAACATCTTTCCACGTTAATGTCCTGCCCTTCTACTCTCCTCTTGGGTGTTTTTTGTGTTTCATTTAATTTCTGAATGAAACTTGAACTATATTTTACAAAAATTACAGAAAAACCTATTCCAATGAGAGGTTCAAATGTATTTTAGGCTGCAAGTATTTTAAGGCTGCAAAGATTAGTTTACTTTAATTTAATTTAATTTAATTTAATTTTTTATTTTAATCATCTGCTATGATACATAGCAGAAAAAGAGGGCTTTTAATCTTTCCAGAGTAGCCATATCTCAGAATTTCTAACTGTGCTAAAACTCAGGAGAACCTGTTCAGAATTGCAGTGAGAGGATACCTATGGTTCTCCCTGCCTCCTGGCCCAAAGAAAAAGCCACGAGGAAGTTTCTGATAGCACTTACCTTAACTGAAACTGAATCACTACACTGTTCCAGGACTATTTTTGGCTTGCCCGTATTCCTTCCTCCTTAACTGCTGTAAAATCACATCCCCATCCCTCCTGATAATGTTTATCTTGAGTTTGTGTGTAAGTTTGGAGTGAGCCGTTGGTGTGTTACCACCTTTTTATAACTTGTCTCTACTTCCTCACAATTTTTTTATCAGTGCAATCCCTCTGATGCTACAGAAAGGAAAGACTGATAGATTTTTTTTCTTCACAGTCTTTCTGTCCTCACCTCAGTCTTCTGTGCATACGGAAAAAAGTAAGTTCCCTAGAGAGGCCTCTGTTCTCTCAAGCATCAGGACAACTCTGCTGTCTCCCAGGAGTGGAGCAGCACCATAGCAATGCAACCTCATCAAGTATTAGAGCCCTGGGGTTTGTGCTAGAGGTGAAGTCAGTGGCAAAGATCACAGCAGACTGAACTGAATACCACCTTGGGGGAAAAAAAAACCAAAGAACACAAAAAAATCCCCTACAAGTACAGTGATGACTTTACATGAGAGTAAACATCAGACTTACTGGTTGACTGTTCATGATTTAATTTAAAAGGAAGGGGACTGAATTTTCACAGTACTAGCATGCTAAGAACTTATTAAAAAGGAAAATAGGCATCATACTATTAACAATACAGGAAAGTACTCCTTTTTTTTATTATCCAGTAACATTTAAATGTGTACTCTATTTGATATTTATAGTGGCCATAGGACTACGCAACTTTTGTGTTGCCATATGTCCTTTCTGGAGTCTGTGGTTATTCTGAGAGTTTGGGGTTTTCGGCCTATTCAGGTGTTCATCATACAGTGTCTGAACAGACACTACAAGTTCACATTGTTAAGCTTTTCTCCACATGAGGGCTAGAAACTTCCCTTGAAATACAGGCTGATGTAATCTTGTGATCTCAAAACACAAGTGGGACTCTAGGGTCAGGCCCTTGCTTTAATCTTGTCTTCAGCTGGAGGGTGGAAAATTACACTGCTACAACTGAGAATTACTATTTCTACTGCTGTGCTCCTATGAAACTGTCATATTCAAAGTAATATACATTATTTTGGTTGAGGTTTGTGAATTATTTCTCCTACTCTTTAGATGAAATTTCAAAAATTATTGTCTTTCACTTTGTGTGCACTTCTATCTTGTTATCTATATGTACAAAGAGAATGCACAGCAACATATCCTGTGTAGCAAGAACAAAGAAATTTCTAAATGGTGTAGTGCAGCACTCGAGTGGAGGATTAAAGAGCCATCCTGAATCCTATTAACAATAATACGGTTTATGCTATACAGAAATACCAGCACAACACACACACAATTATAATACCTGAGCATTTTTGAGAGCAGATTAATTGAGAAAAATACGTATTTGATTCTATATATAGTTACTTAATATTTTAACCTCTTTGCCGTAAGGAATCATCCATTCGCTGGAATTATATGGTTCATACCTCACTGGTCTTGTATGCAGATAAGAAGGAGATACTGCAAAGGTGAATTCCAATGGATAAATCATCTCAGCATATTTTTAAAAAGTAAAGATTATCATTGCCTCATTTTTCCCCCACAGCACACAAAAAGAACTCCATTAGCAAGAATGAATTCAATCATTATTTCATGCTGGCATTATTTCGTACCAGATCTGGGATTGCTGTATCAATGAAGTTCTCCAATGAGTGATGTAAATGGAAGCCGAGTCCTCTGTTTATCCCCGGGGGTCTAATTCCCATCTTACAAGAGAACTTATGGCAAGGTATTGTTCCAAGGGACATGTTAACACAAGATAATGTGATTTATGCTCAATATCTATCATACTGGCAGACTTTGGACAGATGTCGTTGTTTGTCAAAATCACAGAGTAAAACAAAGCAGAACATTTTAATCAGATAAGGATATCTATACATTCTTTCAAGAGAGATACTATGTATAACTCTTTACCACAGTTTATCATGGAGACAGAAAAGCAAAGACTGAGAATCACCACTGCTCCATAGACATCTCAGGAAAACTTGTGTCATATATAAAATATCCTATGTGCTAGGACTAAGGGGAACATAGATAGCAAGACAGACCTTGTACTCTTTCTACAAGATGAAAACATAGGAGCATCCACTAGCTCTCCATACACTATGTAGAGAGAGATGTGTCCCTCCCTGCATGTCATCTGGTGTCTCACATCTGCTGGCTGTGCTGGCTCTCTCTTGACTACAGGGAACCTAGAAGGAGCTAAAGCTGCTTTAATTCCTAAATAGACTTCTTGAAGGAACATAAAATTCAGCCAAGAACGATGGCTCCCTTGGTCTTCCTCTCACTGTCTGTCTAATACCTTTTTTGCACCCAGTAATTTTCTGGTGTTACAAGGAACTTGGCTTAGAAACTTTCCAGGCATAGAGAATAGCCAAGATGCTATAATAATTCCAGCACTTTACAGTGACACTCTCCAGAAGACTTTATTATGTTCTCTTCATTGACAAAAACCTGGAATGATCAATTCAATGAAAAAGATTTCCACCATGTATGTCTGATATGTAGGGGGGTTATTTTTTATTCAGATACTGATACTTACTATCTGTATTTGAAGAAAGAAATTTGACTTTAATATATGTTCCATATTTTGAAATTTATGTAAGTATAATTATATATATTTTATACTTTGCAGTGATTACACAGTCAAGTTACAGGTGTAAGAATAGTGTGAGCTCAATGCAAAATCTTTACAAGATTTTTTCCCTCCATTAGTAGAATATCAGTTAGATAGACTTGTTTCTGTATGCATAATTGACAAATATTTTAATGTGCTGTGGAATTACTGCTTGCATTTTTTACTTAGCATTAGGTCTTTTCCTCAAAAAATATCTTCCTTTCTGATCTGCAGTGCTAGCCCTTTGATAGTATCTATTCCACAGATTCCCAGGAATTTATTCTATTTGTTTTGTGAATGGTTCTGCATTTCCCTAAAAAGCAACCCTGCCCCTCCCCCCCAAAAAACCACAACCACCAAAAACCCCAAAACGACTCAACAAATATCTTCCTCTATTTCTGAGTTTCACTTAGGTGAAGCATAGAAAACTTTTCAATTGGGTTTGGGAATCAAAACTTTGACATTGTATAAGAGAAAACAAACTTAGTAATGTAAAAGTAGATATTTTTGCAAATGGCTAAGATATTTCATTGCTATATAAATCCTCAGAATCAAAGCATTGTACCCTTCAACTCTTAGAATTAAAATCCTTTTGAATTTCAGAAGTGTGGAGTGCTGAAAATCTCATTGACTTCCTCACCAATAGGAAGAGTATTAGTGATTGTGAAAAACTGGGGTACCCTTTTTAAAAGGCCGTTCTTTAGTACTGATCTTTGAAAGAAGTGTGGTTTTCCTGATTTAAAAAAATGGTAAAAAGAGATTTGCAGTCATAGTCTACTACATAAACAGCACGTATGTTTTTGAACTCTGGTTTTTCATACGTGCCTTGCATTTCAACTCTACTTTATTATTCTAGGGAAAACTCAGAGCAGGATGAAAATCTATCACAAAACTAAATAGTTCCTTGAATGCGCAGTCTGATATTGCTACGAATCCTGAACTAAACATATTTGTTTCTTTTAACTACTGCTATTTAGTGGGAAAGAGGGCATCGTATATTTATTTTAACAACTGTCTAAAAGTCACATCAAGCAAACTTTGCTGCCTCAGTACACATACGCAAACAACTGGAAACAATCCACTTGGAGGAGGAAAACACAAATGGGAAAGAAAAAAGACTGTAACAGTCTTACATTGAGGTAACAATTCTATGCCGCATATAGATCTGAACAAGCTTCCTGGAAACAGGGTAAGTCCTAAGGCTTGAACTTGACAGTTGGGTAGGGTTTTTTCCAGACTTAGATAATTTTATTTCATCTCCCTATGTTGTTTGTTTGTTTTGGTATTCAATAAAGCTAACGTTAGTTTTTTATAAAATTGATGATGGGTCAGAAAATGGAAAACACGCTTTGGGGCTGGATTGCTTCTTAAGTCAGGAAGAGCCCAATCCATTTCCAGAGCAAGTTCTTTATTTAATGTTTCATGGAAGATGCACTGTCCTTTCTTTTTTTTTTCTTTTTGTATGTTTACAACACAAGGTATTTGAATTGTATTTTCTTCTGTTATAATTTGATTCTTTGTTTTTCAAAATACAAAGTAGTTTCAATTAAGCCCTTCCCTGTACAGTTTCTAACTACATACAAGGGACAAGTCTGCCCATAGCTATGGAAAAGGGGAGGAGGCGAGTACAACGCAAAATAATTAAAAGGGTTAATTCACCTCTCATCAGGATTTGAAAGCAGAAATGCCAGATGCTGCTGTTATTGACTAATCTTAGCTTTTGTATCTGTCCATTAGTTCCATGCAGATGTAACTCGTGACCTATTTTACTAGAAAATTGCAGTTAAAGGCCTTCTTTCTCTTCCCAGTCCCCCTCCCACAAAGTTAAACCGATCTTGTCTTGCTGTTGGAGTTCCTCACACTCTATTCGTCTCTTTGAAGCCTAGCTGTAGGCAATAGCTGATGTTCAGTAAGCAAGGTGGTAGAGAAGCATCTGTTATTGCAGTCTGCTGTCCTGATAAACAGAATGCACGGCTGCTTTACTTATCTAAAGGGGGACCTGGGTTACTTGAAACACATATCTTTTTTAACTCCTTTCTGATGAGGATTCAATCATCCAGGAAATTTTGCCGAGGAACTGACTTACTGAAACACAGAAAGCTGCTAACAGAAGCTGGGAGGCAGCCAACTGGTTGACACCCAGCTATGACAAAACGTGAAAGCAGCATGTAATTCAAATACCAGAAAAGGGCAGAGAAATTTGTTCCATCAGTGGTGGTTGTTCTTCAAGCAGAACTTGTCATGAATGTTCTTCATCTTCTTGTCTTGAGCAATCTTCATCTTGAACATCATTACAGTTAGAAAGTTAAAGTTTATAATGGTTTTCAGACATGTCAGTCTCTTAAAAAATGCTTCAGGCCGCTAAATATTCATGCAACTACAGAACTGAATGATTAATGGAAATGCTTAAGAATAAGAAAAAAGTAGTGCTCCTTTGTGATATCCTCTATTATTACCACAGTGGAAAAAGAACTCTGGCAAGATCCAAATCCAAGCAGAATTAAATTTTCAAATGAGGTTGAGGAAACTGGACATGGTTCTCCAGTTAGCTATCTAGTCAGAGTTAAAAATATATGCCTAGGAACATTTTTACAATCTTTTTAACATTGAAACTAAATTTTACTTTTTCATCCTGTTCTATTAGTAAAATGGCAATAGCAGTGACATATGGCAAGTGGTAGAACTGGGTAGGTGTAGTTTTCACTAGGTAAATGGTCTCATTAAGAAGGAATTCACCTCCAGCATTGAGGCGTTTGAAACTATGTGCCAACTGTGGAGCCATGGGGAAGCGTGACTTCTGAGGTGCAGGGTTTGGACATTTTGCTGGATGCTGGGCCACTAGGTTTATACTCAAACTGTGGAACCTCAGTGCATGTCCTGCCTGACTCCATGTCAGGGCAAGGTCTGGATGTGTCCCAAATGCCTGTCCCCTCCCTTCCACGATCAGGTTCCCATCAAAAGGCAGCCCAGAGGCACAGGCTAGTAGGAAGCTAGACTTGCTTTGGACAGGTCTAGAAGAGTCCGTCACCATACCAGGGCACCCATATGACCGGCAAACTGATACAGTATAAAAGTCTCCCACCTTCACCTTACCAAGAAACACTGCACTTAACAGACATCAAAGCTACTCACAAAGCAAGGAAGCCATATTCTATACAGCAGGCTACTCCTCTCCTTTGCAACTTGGGATTAATATGAGCAAGCAGGAGAGCTGTTCTAAATTATACTGTCAGGGCTGCCTTGTCCTTGCAGAGTGAAACAAAGCATACATTACAGTCCTTCCTAGTTTTCTCCTAACTCAGGTGCAATACTTATATGAACACTGTAGAGCTACCTCCAATTGCCCAAAATACTGTATTTGCAAAAGGAACTACGACTTGCAACTGGGAGATGGTTTATGGCCACTATTCTCTGGTTACTTGAGACTGGAGAAGCAGAATCCCCAAGTGTATTTTCCACCCCCCAGCACAGACTGCTCATCCAAATATAACAATGACAATCAAAATAGTTGCATGAAACCTACTCAGCTGGTTGTGTTCTCACGCGCTTATTCCAAAATGTATAAAAGTGCAGACACAGGGAGGCACAGCACACTTGGGATTATAACAAAATGGTGTTAGATTGCAAGCAAAAAAGTGGCAAAGACAGGAAAGTGAGAAAGCTGGCTAACTTTTCATTGCTATGGTTTTTGTTAAAGGACAGGTCTATATTTCTGTCCACACTTACAAAATTATTAGAGTTGAGTACAATTTTTCTTAACCAAAATAGTGCAGTCAATACAGATAGTAAAGTGAATGCTGCTGTATTACTATAACAGTTCTTCTACCACAATAATCAAACATGAATAAGCTATTCCAGTAGAAATGTTTTTATGCCAGTTCACCTATATCCACTCTAGAGCTTGTACCCTTTTTAACCATACCAAGTTCAAGCTGATAAAGTGGTGCAAACATCACATGTAAATAAACCTTTTAAATTCTGTAGGTGAAACTGTGACTCACCAACTTCAATTCAACCAGGAATACCCAGGTGTGCTGTTGTCCCATTCATCAGATAGGATTAACAGTGTTTACTTACCTCATAGCGGTGCAGGGAAGATTAATTATTGTCTGTATGTTTTCAATCTTTCGAGGATGAGAAGTGCTACACAGATAGTAACCACCGCAAAAGAAGCTGTAATGACCTACAGAACAAGGTCCTGCTTAGCTATGTGACACTTTCCACTGGAACTGGCTGTTTGCAGGCATTAGTCCCTTCCTGAAATCTAGAAAGTGAATACTTGTCAGAGTTTAGAGGATTTTTAGGTCTAAGCAAAAATAACTGCAATGCTACTCAGTGCGCAATGGGTGAAAAAAATACTTATAAAAATCATTAATTATGCCTCTTCCAATGTGCAGCAGTAATCTTATGAGAAGACAAGTTGCATTCTCTTGCCCTCTCCCAAAGGAACTCCAGGGGCTGCCCCATGTTACACATTTGTTACTGCACATTGGGCTGGACTTGGTCTTCCCACTGAGCAGCAGTAAGTGCTTCCCCTGTGACTTGCAGCAATGATTATTAAGAGCACAAATGTCACTGCTGAGAAATCTGGTCCCCTATGTCAGTATACAACCTTGGGCAAATTTTTATTTTTTATCACTCTGCAGTGGACATACCTTTATTTTTCCTTTATCCGGATTCGCCTGTCACATGTATGTTTTCAAATATTTTTACATGGCTTAGAAACAAGGGTCCCATTGATGCGCAATGGGTTTTACACAGCAGTGCCACCAAAATGATTTACAAATTATACTCCATAGTACTGTAAAACATCAGTTTCATTTTCCCAGAAGTTTTACAATAAACAGGCCTAAGAACAAAAATTGCATATGCTCCAGATCTGGCCTTGAAAATGCCATTATATAGGAACACTCTTCACGGTAATAATAAAGTACAAAGGACACAGATAGAAAATGAGTAAATTAGCGACCTGTGTCAGAAGAAAAGCAAAGGGCTTACCATTGTATTTTCTTTCCTAATTTTCTTCTTATTTTTGAAAAGTGAAGGGAAAAGCAAGGGTGACAGGATGTGAGGTTTCCCCCAAAACTATGGAAGTAGATCATCAAAGCAACTGTTATATAAAGGAAAATAATGTTGGTGAAGAACAGTCTACAGAAGGAGCAGTTATGTGTCATTTGACTCTTTCTTCTGCTACAGAGCAGATTTTTGCTGATACTTAAGACTTATAGTTCACTGTTAATTATTTAAAATATACTTCTTTGACTTCAAGAAGAGTCTATTGCTACTTGGATACTGCTCCATTTGAAAGGAAAAACAATGTTTCAATTTATTGTTATTATATTATTGTCTTACTAAATGTGTGGAAAAATGTACACATACTTTTCTCAACATGCTTTTAATAACCATTCCATGCAGGACTAATTTCCTTCAAGTTTTCATTTAAAACTGCTTTTACTAGTTAAGCTCTGCTGCCATAACTTTGTTTAGGGATTTATTCACTATTCTTATCATGCACACATTTTCTACTGAAGCCAATTAATAAGCATTGATTGAAAAAAAGAATCACATAATTGTCACTAACTTTCATTTTTCACAGAAATTATTTCAGCAAAGTATTCAGTACTTTTACAGAGATAGAAATACATTTCTGTTAAAACTATGTCAACACCAGAAGATTTAGATGTGTATTTTTTCCCTTTTTCTTCCCATATTGGGTATATAAAACCTATTAAGAATGGAAATGCACAAAAATCAATGAGGTTGGATTGACCATGGCTTTCCCTGGCATGAGTTGATGTATGAATTGTGTCTATTAGATCTGAAGGTATAATGAAACCTGTAATAGTCATAGTTTTGGCGCGTTCTCAAAGAAGCAAGACCAACGTCCTAGTGAAATTTGAATTCCCTTGAATTCTGAAACAAAATTCAGCCAAGACAGGCCTGGATTTCAGCACACTTCTTTGGAAGCTAACATGCAAAAAGGATGCGCTCTGCTCACATGTGACAACACCCCCTAAGTGAAAATCTGAGTTCAACAAAAATGGTTTCTAGAAACTGACAAAATATCCAGTTCTGGTATCTGATATTTGATAGCTTTATAGAGAGATTTAATTGTCAGTTCCACTTACTTCTGCAAAAATAGCCTGTGTTTGGACTCATCTGAGCAGTAGAGAGCCAGTGTCGCTTGTACAAAAAACTTCCTCTACTGCTCTTCTGTATGCGCTGTTAAACTTATTAATAAATAAGTTCACTGAAATGTATTAAAAATTTCAGATGCTACTAAGTTTCACTTTCATATTACTACACAGTTTTAATTTTGTCCTATCTCTGAAATAAAAATAGATTGTAAGACATTCAGATTTTATCAGAAATGTTTCCATCTGTTACAACCTCTTACACTATACATATATTTCATATGTATATTTATATAAAATATATTTCGTAACACAGATGTTATATTTTACATTGAGTCCATCAGGAGAACAAGTTAAAGATCATGTGCAAGTTAATTTTTAGTGTTTGGTTTAGGTTTTATTTTTCCCCTTTGGGTGTCATAAAACACAACTGATATTTATTTTTTTTCTGAAAGAAACTACTATGCTCTTTTAAACAAATAGATACAATACTGTATTCTGAATATACGTATATATCATACAATACTTTACTGACGTGTATTATCCACCTTAAAATATCACATATGACTGGACACATTTTTCTCTAATATATACTTTAATTTAAAATCTAATTTTTGATGGGGGCTTTTTTTTCACCAAAAATAAAAACTTCAGGTGGCAAAAAAAATTGGTGTAATTTACACTTTTTGACACAGAGAAATTAAATTGAAAATGCAGGACTACTATATTATTAAACTATGACTGTATATAAAAGTGGACATCAATCCCAGTTTGCAGGATAAGTTATTTTACTTTTATTATTTCAGAAGGCTTGATAAATACTCTACACAGATTTATTGTAAAGCTCCAAAGGTTTGGTTATGAAGTGCTGTGGTTGGGGGTCTGATTTATCTTAAAAATGCATAAAATTCAGTATACTGCTAATTCTAATCACACATTTCTCTAAAAGTCATTTGAGCATTAGTGTGCTTTCTTCAGAGTAGAAGCTGAAAATCTGTCTCAAACTTGTAGCAGTATGCCAGAGTGGTTCAAGGTATGAACCAGTGCCATAGTATCAATCCATATTTACAGTTCTTTTCTACGCTTTCAGTACTACTCTGGTTGAAATGGATGTATAGATATTCTTCACAATGCCATGTCAATGATTTTTAACAGCTGCACTTATGAAAAAGTAGAAAAAACAGAAATGTTTTGCTGTGTAAACATACAAGATAATAAAATGTAAATTGGACTATACAGGCATGGCAGATTGTTGTTAAAATTGAAAATTAGTTCTTAACACCATCCCCATCATATTTTCTATTTTCTAGCTGTTCATTGAAGATGTTATAATTATACTAAAATGCAATATTATTAAACTAAAGCTCGAATGCTGTTTGTTCATTTATGGTGAGAAAGAGTATAAGGATTCCTTAAAAATAGTTATTAGCTTTTATGTTGTTAAAAGTTTTGGTTGAAAAACTTGTAAACCCAAGATGTTTCAGATAGGCAAGGTGGCAAAAAGTACACTACAAGCTGGACCTCTAACAAGGGAAGTGAGACCAGTGTCCCATTCCTACTTGGTCCTGTCTCCCCTCAAAATATACTACCAACTGCATGACATCCATCTTCCCATCTGGGTGAACCAAATCAGTGGATAAACTAAACCAGTGGATCTACAACTGTTCGTACAATCCATGAATTTATCTTGAAGAGCTACTCCTGAACAGAAAATTGCAATGTATGCATAAGCCTGGGGGGGGTGCATTTATTCGTATCAGCCATAAGATTATAAAAGTATGTTTTTACTCTTTGTTTTTATCACAGTTTGTTTCTGTACAAATATATAGATTTTATTCTCAAGTATGCATTTTGATTTCTTTCTGTCTTCTCTATGTTAAGCTTTATTTTGGAAAATAAAAAACTATGTAAAGGAAAACAAAACGCCTTTTAAGAAAGAATTTTAAAGAACAATTAGATTTTCAATTATTCTCCGGCTCATTCTGTGGTTCTTAAAATGTTACATTTTCAAATTAAAAGATGCTGAAAGAAGATGTGGGTGAAATTGAGAATCTGGTTTGTACTAAACCATAAAAAAAAGTAAATAACAGATCTTTTTATGTGAATCTTGCTTTCTAACAACAGAATGAAATTTCTATTCATGTTCTTGAATCCACATGTTCTAGATACTTATTAACATATATTTTTACTCAGAACCCACCAAACTTTGCTGTTCTTTATCTAACTTCCAGAAAATGTAATTATAAATATTTACACCATTCTGGTAACCATTTCATACGTATTTCAAGAGCCAAATTACATGAATTTTAACATCTTCTAATTAACTGAAGAAGTTCAGTAATAGCCAGTTTAACCTTTATCTTTTTTTTTTCTTCTCAAGTGAAGCCGCCTCATAGCTATTCCTCTTTTTTTTTTCACCATTATTTGTAAATCAGTATTTGAAATGTTTGAAAAGAAGTATGATAATAAGAAAAACAATATGAAAAATAGTATGCTGAGGAGGATGAGATAATACCTAACGTGATTCAGAATAAATCTGTGTCAAAAAAGCTATCACATTATTAACAAAATATGGCATATTCAGATATCATCAATAAGGAATGACCAAGTATTTATATTCCCTAGATTTCATTTGTTCACTTCTCGTAATAATTGGTTTCTTTGCCCTGTAGCCATTGGTTATTTATTTGAAAACCAGAGTAAGAGAAAAGCCAGATTCGTGTCAGAGATGCTTTCCCAAGCATCTCTTCATCTCTGTGGATGAAGAAAATACACAAGAGCACAGACAAGTGTATTTCTATTAACCAATCATCTGAACTGGATGTTCAGTAAGGCTTCATGTGTAACAGAAGACATGTTTGTCTCCTAACTTTCTGTGAAAACACTTCCTGACTTCGCACTTCTGCAAGGTCTTCCCCCCCCGCCCCTGTTTTTCCTTATTAAATTTCCAAAGTTCTATTCTTGGAGGAGTGAAACAGAAAAGATGTCAGGAATCCCTTTAAGGTGGGTGATTACTTACCTTAGCAAGATAAGCAGGCAGGAAAGGTGGTACAAATAATTAAGTAGTTTTCAAAATGGCATAATCAAACTTTGCATATAAGTTTAACATATAACCCTGAAATATAAATACAGTTATGTGTGTCCAGGGCAGGGGGACCAGAAACCATCCCTTATGATACTTTGTCAGAGGATATGAACAATTCTGCAGCATAGTCAGGGGTTATGCGCAGAGAAGGGGATGTGCCCTATACATATGTGGAGATGGACATTGCTTTCCCCAAACCCTTGAAGCCTCCTGCCAATCTCTTGATATTTTTTGCAACAGGCACCGCTTTGGCTGCAGTTTTGAGTTTGTTGCCAGCTGAACAGTTTGTTTTTCTGAACACACTGGGTATACCAGCTGTAGGCCGGGCACATGGTGGAACTAAGCTGTGAGATTTTTCTAAACTAATCCGTAAATTAAGACCTCTGCTATAGCAAAGCATAAAGATGAAAACTACTGAATCATGACAGGTTCAGACCTAAGAACCTCTAGCTGATTTCCTTTATCTGGTTGAAAACCATACCTGGCCCTTGAAAAAACAGAGTAGCAATGACCTATGCAGCCCTCCAGGTTTCTGTGGACCCTGTCAAAACCCACATTTGAAAGCAAGGGTAACATTATCCCTCTGGAAAAAAAAAAAAGGTTCTCCCTCCCCCCTCAAATCAAAACATTGAGGGACAAATGTTTAAACTTAGGAAATAAACATTGGACTTCATTTGCAGGATCCCCACATACTTGCAATTGCTAATAAAAGATGGAAATTATGTGGCCAGATGACTTCAGGGATGTAACTATAAAAACAGCTGAAGCTGGACATGCTTAAGAGTGGAAAGGAAGCCACCCTCAGACATAACTATAGAACTTGGGAACTTATGGTAATAGGGCAAATGCTTATGTCTCTCATTTTTCATTTTCCTGCTGTCCCTCTGTAATGTCCCCCAGAAAGCCAGATTCCTTTCAGCTACATAGGATTTCAAACAGTTAGAAGAGGGAAAGCAGAGAAATAAGAAAAATTTATATTTTCAAGATTCAAATGAAGTATTTTAGCTCCAAACCTAAAGTAACTATAGTCTTCCTTCTGCACAATGATTTTTAAAAGAACAAAAGCAACAACAAAAAAACCCCACCACCAAACCTTTAGTCATGCCCAACTGAGAATATTAACTTTTAGAACCTTTTTAAAGCTGTTTTGCTGGCTTCATAGAAAAGTGCATGGCATGCACTGCATAGTCCTGGTCTAATCAAAAATAATTTCATTAAAAAATTGCTGCATAGGTGTTTTTTTCCACTAGACCACACACAGCATTTTAAGTTATCTTTCACTTTTTCCCTTTGGACTTTAAGGCTTACAAATGGAGTTTCATGCTTCATGAAACAAAGACTCTCGGACTGCTTAGGCAACCACAAGCAACAGGAGAGGAAGACGCCAATCTTGGGTAGAATCTGAAATCCCAGGCAAAACGTCATGAGGCTGGGAGTCCATTTTCAGTAACTCCAGTGCTCAACCCACAGGGGAGAGGAATAGCAACTTTTATGGTTTCATTGTGAGATTATTTAGAGCTATACAAGACACTGGCTCTGTACACTGTGAAGACCCAGCTCCTGGAGTTGTGCTACTGTAGAAAAGATTGGTTCTTTCACACTCTTTTCAGGTACCCTTTTATTCTTTTTTAGGTATCCTGTTATTTTTAGAACAAGTTTTGCTATTTCTTGTGTTTGGCAAAACAGTACTTGTCCTGGCTGCATAGTCCTATCCCCAGTGACTAGAAGTTTAGCCCAGAGATGACTGCCTTTGAGAGGATAACAAAGGGGGCTCCTAAGAATAACATGAATGAAAAAAACTTATTTCTGCCCCACTGAGCAGACCATCGCAGACCCTGAGGGCAGGGCACAGTTGCTGTTTTGACTCAATGAAAAGCAAGGGAATTCATATTGTCTTGAGGGAATGAACCTCTAGACTCCCAACATGCACATAACACATACTCACCCCTTTCCTATTCAATCCAGTTCGCTGCCTCATCTTTTCCTGGAATGAATACTGAGTAGCAACTTGATTTGCATGTTTTCTTTCCTGTTAAACTAAAATAATACAAAAAATCCTCTGAACTCATTCAGATAGAGGAAAAATACAACTTCCTCACACAGCAACAAAAAGTCTTGAATTAATATTATCCTTTAAATATGCAGGTGTGTTCCATAGTCAAGCACAGCCTGTACTACTGAATTGCTTGATATGGCTTTACATTAGAGTGATGCTATTGAGACAGTTGAACCCTTGCCCTTCTAAGCTCATGAGGGACCACCCTCGAGCAAAGCTAACAGGATAAATCAGAAATTACTTCAAGACAAGGAGTAATTAAATTCACAGTACTCGATAATGTAAAAGAAAGAACCGAGCAATCATGCAGCCGGAGCAAAAATAATTGTTTACACAGATGAACAGCACAGCAAAGAATTCACCTGAAGATACACAAAAAACCATTAAGATCACACAGAAGATAGAGATCTGTTTGACATAACGTGGAGTTGTATACATTGCTGTGAAGGATTCTGCATGAACTATATACTATGGGCATACTATGGGTTGCACAGTTTACAAAACGTTTGTCAACGAGTTGCCTTGACAGTGTTAGCTCTCATCCAAGCACTGGCCTAATGCCTGGTCTCTGGAAAGCAGTTCATAGCTTAGCAATGCTCAGGATAAAACATGGACTGGACACTGTTTAGGCTGTTCTCCACAGTATTTCTCCTGGCTGCACCCTATCAGCATAACCATAACCACGGAACCATTCTCTCTCTAAGGGTGGTTATTTTTATTTACAGAGACAGTAATGTGACAGGAATCAGACTAAACTCTTTTCCAGAGTGACACCTTATGTCTGTCTTCCTGTAGGAGCTATTCTGCTCTTAGAGGTCCATTAGAAGGATTTTCATCTACTTAATTTCTGAGAAAACAGAGATTTTTTCCTGTGCCCAGCACCAAAAAAACCCAATTAATCAGGCTTTCACAAACTACGGTGCAAATCTTGCATTAAACGTGACAGATTTTCTGTCTTACTTCAATGGTAGAGATTTCTGGAGATTTCAGTAGAAGTCTGCAGCACACATCAAAATGTACATATCTACTTGTTTGGATTCCCACAGCCTTGCTTAATTCCCACTGAGTGACTAGAAACATTCTGGTTGACTTAAATAGCTTTTTGATCCATACCAGTCTCCTTTGGAGCAGCCAAATTCTGTTGAATGAGAACTAACCCCCTAAGAGCTATCACTGCATGCATCTAATCCGCTGCCTCGTGAAACTTTTTTTTTTTTCCCCTGCCAGCACCATTAACTTTTTGAAATGGTACTAAGAGCTCTTTTGCTAATCATAAACCTTAATTTTAAATTCTCTCTACAGCCATCCAATTCCAAAGACAAATAGATTTTGATTAAAATGATAAGAGACACTTTGTACAAGAAGATCCATTAGAGAAATATTAAACATTCACAAATTCCTCAGTATCTTCTAGTTAACATTATTTTTCTTAATGCTGGGGGTTTTCTCCCTGCCTTTTTTAGGAATGGACTTTACCTACATATTCCTCTAACGGAACAATATAGATTACTAAGAGTAATGACCATCTGCCTACTACTTCCATGTGCAAATGCAGTATAAATTGACCCAAACCAGCCTGTACACTGTGCTGTGCCGGTGAAATGAAAATCTACTTTATAGAAATTGGACCTTTTCTATTTTAAAGAAGAACTCAAAGAAATCTATTGTCAGCACTTGGCTGTTACAAACCATTACAATGAAGAAGCAGAGAGGAAAGAAAATTAGTTCCTGTACTGAACACGTATCAACCTTTGTGCTTAGTTTAGTCTGCTTTTTCTGAGCAGTTTGCCACATTTGGGGGCATTTCATAGTCTTTCATGATATGGAAAGCGACAGATAATTTTATTCTATCAGATGCTAGCAAAAGAAACTCTTCTAAAATATTATCATTAATGTTGTAATCCCTACACCAATCCTTCACTTTTCAAATATTACAATAATCATATTCAATAATGTGTTAATATTTTAGCATTAAAAATTTTATCTATTCAGGATTATCTCCCCTTCTAACAGCAAATTTTATAAGTCTATTACAGTCTTTCTCTTCTGAAGGTCTTTGACACTAGAATCCTTTAAATAATGAGATTAATACATTTTAATTAAAAACCTTCAGAAGATTGCAGCATCCTATAATTGTTGATGATCTGCTCTGTCTAGGCCAAGGTGATGTCACAGTTGTGTCATATTGGATGATATTGCTGTTTTTCATGCAGGATACTGCATCTCCTCCAAAGACAAACCTTTCACAATGAAAACATGAACTTTGTTACCAGTTCAACTATAAGAAGTTTGCTGGTTTTTTTTCCTTTTGTAAATTCTCTGTGAACATGCAGTTTACTGCAAGTAGACTCATTTCGTTCTTAAATGTTTTTTCCTCTGAGGCAAACATTGTTAAATTGTGTCATCTAGTACTTGCTCATAACTGCACTGCAAGGCTGTGTTCACAAGATAGTTGTAAATGGGAGGGGAGGAGTTTTCCATTCTCCTGTAAGCGTGCAGATCCACTTGATGTTCCACATACACAAAAAGCAGCAGCTCCCACTCAAGGGAAAGAATCCTTTAATGGAGTCCCTAGCAGATCCAGATTCCCAGGCACATCCAGACTAGAGGCTTAAATGCTAATCCCTAATATGCAGTGAAGTTTTCCATGTAGAAAAGTTGTTTATGAAATTTTATACATTTCTGTTTAGACTGTTTGAAATGAACATTTCATTTTGAAATCACATTTTTAAGACAATTCTTTTCAACTGAAAATGAAAAAGTCCCTCTGATTTGTATTTTTAGAGTTTGGTTTTGCACTCTGCCTTTTTCTTCATTTGACTGGAGGAAAAAAGAAAAATAACAAAGGGTGAAAAAATAGCTCTGTCATATAATCTTTTTATATTTTTTTAAAAACTGTTTTCTGGGTTATCCTAGCTGGAAGCCAAAAAGCATGGCAAGAAGCTCTTTTCATGTTTTTTCCCTTTGCCTTGCTCCCTTCAATACTCTTGATTGATGACAACTGACTTTTCCAAAAGAATTATAGCAGAGGGGGTGATATCCATAATGTGGACAGTAATAACGTGGCCTGGAATCTCTTATGACAACACTTTAAAATGGGAAAGAACAGGAAACACAACGATGCTCAGTGCTCATTGCCATTCCTGGGTTGAATAGCTGCCTGAAAGCTAAAGTATGTGTGGCAAATAACAGCTGTATGAGTTGTCATAAGCTTCTTTGAAGTCAACTACAGTCAAGCATATCACTATGATATTCCACTAAATATACTTATGTCAACTAAACTATATATAAAAATACTATTGTTATGAGTACACAAGGCAGCCACAGGTAGAAGTAGTGTTGTGTTATTTTGTACGTACAAGAATATAATGGACGCTTTATGAAAATTTGGTCCACCAATTGAGAAAGCTTAAACTTAGGCCCTGCTTTCACCTCACAACTGTAAAAGTGTGATGGTAAATGCCAGGTTTTATTTGTTTAGGTTACAAAATGTTAGTCAAGAATAAGGCAAGGCAAACAATAGGCTAGTTTTAGAGTTGTGTGGTCTTTTTCCACACATAAAATTGTTGCTTATTTGCATACATATTGTATACAGTAGAGCACAGTTGCTTCTACCGAATCTCAAATGTGTGTCTTAGTATGCCAAAGTATGATGAGCCATGCTTTCAGAATAAAATGCATCATTACAAACAATTGCAACCTGTGGTACACACATCAATGCATCGCAGCTGAGCTACGTCCTGTACCTATCAGCAAATGTGTATCAGTCCCCTGTGTCCTTCTAGAGCACAGAAGAGAAAGCCAAAACCCTGTAGTCCATTAGCAATACAAATTCAATATATTTCTCCTAATTACTTTTTAATTTCCATCTCATTTATGTATAGCAGTTGTAGAAGGAAAAAAGAGTTCTATTCCTTATTCTGCCACTGTCTTGCTTATTTGACCTTAGTCATATTACAATTTCCCTGTTGCTTAATTGATTCTTCTGCATCATATGCATAATTAAAACTACTTGCCTTTTAGGTGTCAAGTGGACCTTAGCTTACCTTTTACACTCCGGGAGAAATTTTTTAAAAAAGAAGCTCAAATTAGTATTATTTTTAAATTTCATATTGTTACTTTACAGCCTTGGGCTCAAAATTAATTCACTAGATTACATATTCCTATCCACTAGCTACAAATTACGTTAAAGTTTTCAATTCTAATGTGATTTAGCTTAAACTTCCTTTTTAATACCAGAAATATTTTTCTCCTTTTGTTCAGCTAATGAAAAGAAGGGCCCCACAGTCTAAGGAAGAATTTCTTTCCTTTCTTTCTTAAAACTACTCTGCAGGACCTTGCCCTGACTATTGAAAAAAGGGCTCATTCAGAAGTTTTATGTAAGATAAGCAGGACTGCAGAATATAGATCAAAGTGTACAGAATCTTCCTGGAAATTAAGATGATGGAAATCAATTACTATTATAGGTGTAATTTATATAGAAAAAAAATCTTTTTCCCCCATAGACTGGACCTTACTTTATTAAACGAGCCTATTGAGTTCTGTGCAATCACCTATAGACTAAGGAAATAGTCAGTGCCTTGGGGATTTTATTGTGCCCTATTGTGCAAGCTTACTCCAAATGCAGGCAAACAAAATACCCAAACTGCCCATGATTTGAAAAAAATAGTCAAGTACAAAGGGCAAGGAGACGGCATATAATATGTAGAGACTAGATACTAAGTATAGAATATATAAATTGAGGTAGATTGTGCATGCTGTACTGAATGGTAAGAGATGAGTGACTAGCACAGTTATTGTTACTTACACTTAACACTTACACTAAATTTCACTTTGAAACGCTGAGCCTGCCATTTCTCTTGTGGATAAATTATACCTCATTGTCAGTTCTGTGCTTGTGGCAGTGTAGAAGCAGCCTTCAAAGGAAAATATAATTTCAGATGCACTGTATGTACAACAAAACGTAAATCAAATCTTTCTTGATTCTCTTTGTTTTTCCTCCTTGTGGTCCTCTGCAAAGCAACGATATCTCTTGTCAAGACAAGTCACCTCTGTCACTCAGCCTTCATCTTTGTGAAAGCAGTCAAGGAATATCCAAGAGTGAACTCCAGAAGACTGTTCTGCAGACAGGAATACAATATTGGTGCTGTCTGTTCACGTGCTTACTTAACAGCTGACAGAACATTTACTAAATACAGACAGAGTATGCTGTGTAAAAAATATGAAGTCGTGCACAAAAATAACGCATGTCAACTGGACAAAAAGGAGAATTAATACAAGTTTTAATAGCAACTTCACAGATATATGCTCCATCTTATGATAACCACAAAACCTGAGACTATAAGAAAATTTATTCAGAAATAATAGGATATATGTTTTCAATAATTGTTGAAAAGTCTGTGACAGGATATTGCTGAAAACTGTCCTATGAAGAACGGACACTGTTCACATGATTTAAATCTATTCTCTGAGCTGTGCTGGAATGCCCATCAGGAATCAGAGACAACACCTTTCTGCAAATGAGCCACAAACTGAAAATATCCATCTGAGCCTATTAGCAAAAAAAGCCTCCAACAGACGAATTTGCACAAATTTAATCTCATTTTTAAAGTTATCCATCGAAAGAGGTACTTAACCTACTTATAATGTATATCAGTTATCAAAGCAAATCAATATATTTCAGGGAACAGTACTGGTTTTACTTGTCATAATGATATATATTGTGGTTCTTTTAAGCTTCAGAGCATTGTATAGATCAGAACCTGATGCAACAACCTCGCTGGATCTCCCAAACTGTTCAAGTAAAAAGGATTTCTTCTAGCTATTGATACAGAGATTACAGTTACAGTCCAGTAGCTCTGATTCTATCTTGTAGAAGTGAATGGAACGTATCAGTACAAAACAGGGCGGTTTTGTTGCTATACCACAGACAGATTGCTCACAGCAAACAGTGAGGTGACAAGAATTCTGGGGGCTTAATTTAAACATGAATTATTTAACATTACAAGCCTTAAACTTGCGTTGCTCAGGACTTTATGGTAAAAACTCATGCTCAGTCTGATTTGAGCTGCTTGAGCATGTTGAGAGTGATAAAGTTGATCTGGCTTACAAATTAAATTTTTAATGCTAGTAGATTAGTGCAACCGTAGGCTTGATCTGTATAAAGTGCTGAAACTTTCTAGATTCACTTGGGATTAGGAGTCAAACCCCAAGTAAAACTTTTCTGTAACTGACACTTGTACAGTCACTCAAAACCCAATTAGGCACTGCTGCTTGAAGGTGTGGCTTCTATTGCCAGCATCACCTCTAAATCTATCAGATAAATTATTTAACCTCTGTATGTATAATTTCCTTATTCTTTAGAAAAAGGATATCGCCATCTCCCATCCTGTTGAAAGGCTTTCAGATACGGGAATGAAAGTTTCTATGGAGACAAAAAGCAATTGTTAATCATGGCTATCAATTTAAGAGTTTAATGTAACAAAAATGGAGTATCTCCATGTCTGTGTTCCATTGTATCATTGCCCATGTGTTAAAACTGTTACGTGATCTGTTATTGTGATAATTTGAGATCTGTCTTGTGACACAAGTTGAAAACATGACAGAACTCATGTTACAATGTGTACTGTGGAATTCATTTTCTCAACACTTTTATCTCAAGTAGCCTCATGAAATAGCCCTCATCTAAAATAGCTTATAATTTCAAGAGTATAGTCAAGCCTGGATATAGACAAATCTGTCAAATTTCACTGGTGTTGGAAAGCAAGGGGAGTTCTGGCAACAGTGAGAGAAGAGGATATAAAAAAACCTACCACCATCCTTGAACAGTCCATTCTTCATGTGTTTGGCTACTTGTTGAATTCATGTCCATGCAGTGCCTGTGGTGCACCTTTGAGGTTATGAGATAAATTTTCTAAAACTTATTTCTCTACCTATCTACAAAGAAGACAGAAACCTAAACCCAGTATTTTCCAAGAACATTTACAAGCTGTTTGAAAATTCACCAGGGAGCCTAGCTTCCAAATACTATACCTAGGTTTTGGTACGCTGCAAAGATTGGTGTCCCTGTATGGAGATTTGAGCCATGCCACATGGCTGTCTCTTATATCAATGCAGACTTGCACTAAAAGCAGCGTGGTGCCTTCCCAGACAACTGCTCCCAGAACAATCACATATTCCCTCTCTTCAGCACAACTAAGTCAGCTGTTCTACCAGAAGATTGGGATGGACCCCATCACAGTGTGACTGAGATGCTTTCAGACAGTCAACAGTTGCCTCCTAGACAATGCTTGATCCACAATAACAGCAATAGTATAACTGCCCTTGTCTAAAGGTTGTGTCACTAATTGATAACAGTCAAATATGGCCAATTTTTTTTTCTCCACCAGGATGGATATTCCGTTAGATATACTTTAGAGACATAAGTTGTCTTTAAATTCATGGCATGGCCAAAAATTGTCATGCATGTTCATTCTTTTTCTCTGAAGTAAACTGCCCACAGCTCTTTTATCTATCTTCTAAAGACCCACACAATCCCATGATTAAGAGTTGTGGATTCTTGCCCTTAACAGACATGAAGCTGTCTTACTTTAAGGAGAGGCTGTTTTCATCCATATCACACAATAGCGACTGTGTCATGCTGTCAGTGTAATAAGGACCAGGAGAACTGGTGCCATGCTCCTAATGGTGAACTCACAGATATCTTGTGGGTATGAGGAAATCACAAGAGTGGTCCCACCAACTGTGGGAATCTGTTGAATCCTTGGGCTGGCTTCAGGAGCCTTTTTTTCACTTACCTTGTGTCAAAAAATTTGAACGAGGCAGCAAAATCAGTGAGGATGCTGAAGGGTTGAGCCATGATACTGACACAGGCTGCTGGGGAGGTCATAGGGTTACTGTGATGTGGCATGGCTGTGAGAAGGGATGGACTGCTTTGGGCCACAGCAGAGAAAGGTGGGATCCTAGCCATCTATAGCATTATCTTAGCTGCTGTGCAGTGTGAATGCAACAGATCTTATAGGTGAGATACAGGACTGTGGCATGGCAATGTATGGGTCAGTCAACCTCGGACTGCTGTCATGAAGACTACTCTCAAGGGCAGCCTGTAGCTATTACACCTCTATAATAGCCTGTATGCATAACCAGAGAAGGCTTGTTGGCACAATATATACCTAAAATAATTAACAACTTCTTTCCTTTTCATACCAAAGGCAGGTTGTATCATGCTGTCAAACTGTTTGGCATGTGTCACAGAAAAGCTGGTGAAGGGTAACTTTTATGCTTACCTGAATTTCTTCCCTTGTTGCATCCATATTTAGCAGGTCCCACTGCAACTTCAGAAATGGACCTTAGGCCTGGAGGTAGTAGAAACATCAGCAGAAGATAATGAAAAGGGCTCCACCTTTGCTGCTGCTTTGTGTGTAGGATGTACAACAGCTGCTCTTTTAATAGCTGGAAGGAAACAATTAGCATACCAAAAAGACATGTTATAGTGTCACATCACAAAGCCTTGAGACACTGAGACCTTAGGCTTCAAATATCCAGACAACTAAATATATTTAAAGAGACACTGTCAAGTTGAAATCTAGTCAGTTATAAAAAATGAGTTAAATGTAATTTCAGGTACTCTGCAAGCACTTGAGACCTCCAGCAATTTTGTTTTTCATGCTAGTCACCACCTCACTTATTCTTTGGCCAGCAGAGACCAGGAACTATAGAAGGAACAGGGCAAAACACGGGACACAAAGGAGATGCAATTTACTGTTTCCCGGATTTAGCTGACAATATTCTGTGTTTTCTGATCAGTTTGAGGAACAAGAAAGGGAAGCAGCAAAAAGAAAATCAGATATATGAAATCTAGTAAGTAAAAAAATTACTTTTCTTTTAATTTATTGGACCTTGTATTAGATCTTTTATGCCTAACATGTTTAAGCTTCTGTCTTTGGCATTGCACCCATCACCAACATAGGTTTCTCCTGTTTACTTACTTATAAAAGCCAGAAAAAGCTAGAGACATTTTACTTTTTCCTTACCATAACTGAGAATTTCTCCAAGTAATCTGAAAAACATACCCTTACCAACAGAGTGGTAAAAACACATTTTCATTTGATAAGCACCATGTTTGACATCCTTTTTGTATTCACAGATTCACAGAATCGTAGAATCATTTAAGTTGGAAGAGACTTTTAAGATCATCAAATCCAACCGTTAGCATAACACTGACAAGTCCATCACTAAACCATGTCCCTAAGCACCACGTCTCCATCTCTTTTAAATACCTCCAGGGATGGTGACTCAACCACTTCCCTGGGCAGCCTGTTCCAGTGCTTGACAACCCTTTCAGTGAAGAAATTTTTCCTAATATCCAACCTAAACCTCCCATGGCACAACTTGAGGCCATTTCCTCTTGTCCTATTGCTTGTTACTTGGGAGAAGAGACCAATGTCGCTACAACGTCCTTTCGGGTAGTTGTAGAGAGGAGGTCATCAAAGAAACTAGTCAAAGAAGGTAGCTTGAGGCTTAACATTTATTTACTCACTAAGTCACATTTATAATTTAAATGATTAATGATAGCTTTAATTGTACTACAGCATGAAAAAACTCCCACAAATATGAAAACAGATAGAGGTAGTAAAGAGGATCTTTTCCTACAGCCACTGTATTTCCACTTGATTTCTGGCTTTAAATAACTCTGAGTTCAACTAGTATCAGCAAAAACACCTTTCAAAACCTGAGCATAAAAGTTCCATATACACCAACTGCCCACTCTCATTAGAATGACTGGAAAAATGCCAAAGAGCATTAAGTAGTTAAGGAGGGCAAGTAATTTGGGATGTCTGTTTCAGTGAAGTAAGCCATCTTCCATTGGTAAAGGCTTTTGGAGGCTGAGATCAGCAGTATCAAGTGAATAATTTTTTTTTCTTTTTTTTTTTTTTTTTTCCTCAAAGATAGAATAATAATGCCATCCAGACTAGCATCCAAGATGGTTGAATAAGATGAGCAGATGAAAAAACGTGGGTGACGCAAGTTGGCCTCACAGCAATGCTACTGAGCAATGCTGAGTAGGATGGCCCCTTGAGGTCTCTGGACATCAGTGGAGGGGTGCGGGATACAGCACCTCTTCATTACTGGGGCATGGGCTCCAGCACACATGGCACAGTCAAACTGAGCACAAGGAGCAGGACAAGAGTGCTGTAGCCGTGCTGGAGTTTCTGCACCTGCCACCCAGCGCCTACTCACCAGCACCCCCAGATGAGTCAGCAGTCGTGGTTGGACTAATACCACTAGAATAATTCTTACATCTTCCTCCTGACTGCCACTTCACCCTTTTGCATCCTTAAACCCCTTCCTATAATACAATAACCACCTGCAGAACAATTAATTCAATTTGCTGCTTGCTATCTGTGCAATCCCGAGTTGGCTTCTTTCCTCAGGGTAAAAGGGTCCCACAAGCAGCTGCAATCATTGAAGGGACTGACACTAATGGCCCCAGGAAGCTTTGCCAGGGACAAGTGATAACAAGTGTTTACTGTCACACCTTCTCTTCTCCCTGCTTTAACCAAGTTTTACAGAATTATCAAAAGCTCTTTTCTCAGGGTAATGTCAAAGCAAGAGTAATAGGTTGGTAGTCTTATGTATACCTTTTTTCTCAATGTCAATAATTACAACTGAAAAACAGAATTCTACATTTTTGCTCTGAAATTAACGATGACCTCCAACAGAGACGATATATATTGTTGACGGATCGTCATGTACTTCACTGACCATCATTTAAAGTTTATTGGGAAAAAAATCCCTAAAGCCATCAAAGCTGAAAAAGAAAAGGCTGCTGAAAAAGACCACAAATCAAAACAGCATATGAAATGAGCAGATAGATAGAAAAAAAAAAAGGAAAAACTGGCAGACAGAGATATTTCATGCAAAGGAAGAGCTAGTTATTGTCTTTTAGCAAATCTGATTTTATTTCCATCCCAAAGATACCACTGCTCTGGAGAATATGTAGGAGAAAGCAACCAAAGAAGGGTTTGGGTTTTCATAGTAGTTGTTCTTATGAAGGGAAAAAAGAAAAAGAAAAAAAAAAAAGGTTAAATTTATTCTCTTTCGAAAAGGGAAGACTTTGAGGTGACCTACTTAGCTTCAGTGGTCTTTGTTACTTGGCAACATATGAAATAAGATGGCAAGCAGAATAAATGTGTTTAAGAGCCAGCGAAGACATTTTTATAGACAAAGGGGTTAAATGATATAGTTACAAAGCAGAGAGGTGAGGTTAAAATAAATCTAAAGGACACAATCTTACTGAGGCATGTGGCCTTTTCCTGACCAGCAATCTTTTATGTCCTTATGATAGGTTTATTAATTGAAATAAAATAGAAAGTTTTACATGTTCTGGCTCCAGTAAGTGTGTAGTAAGTGAAATGGTAGGTTTAAGAAAGAAAAATATGAATTTTACAAAGCATTTTTTTCATTAATTCCTACATTATGTTTTCAGAAGCAACCATGTGGTTTCCACTCATTAGAGGTGGGGAGGGAGGCATCTTTAAATGTATTAGGGCTGACAAGTCCTGGACTATTTCAGATCCTGCCTGCTTCCCACCGCAGTTCTCTGCTGTCCACAAATGTCACTATTCTAATCAAAGGCTTGTGAGTACTACTCTTCAGTAACCACTAATGGCATATAGACACAGAACCATGCTTTGGACCTTTAAAACCTCTCAAAATTGTGTCAAAAGGCTTTACATCCTGTAAGAAAAACTAAGGAAGATTAGTTTATTTTGTAGATTTATTTTGTAGATTACTCTACAAAGCATTGCTTCAGGAGACCAAGTGAAGATCAACCTCAATACATTTTATGAAAACAATCATTTTAAAATATTTCCCGTGGGAGGCTCCAGGTGAGAAGAAAGGAAGCTAATTCTGGAGGCAGGACCTGACAGCGACTGTGGACAATGCAATAAAAACCTTTTCCTGCATACAGGAACCAGGAGAATGCTGCCCTCAGCAAGGTCAGAAGGGCTTTTGGGTGCTTTCTCTGGGAATTTACAGCAGAAGGCTACATCAGAGAGCAGATGGTGCAACCCAGAAAGTCATGGCTATTGCCCGCGATTTAGGCACCGCTGACAAGCATTTGGCTGCTGGCCAATCTGCCTCAGTTCGTCATACCTGCTCTGAAAATAGTTACCATGTGCCCCCACTGGCACAGCTTAGTGGGGAAGGCAGGAAGGGTGAGGGCAAGATCCATATAGATGAGATTGGTTCCTCGTGAGTTTGGAAGGTGCGGACTCAGACGTGAGAACTACAAGGCTTGCATCTAGGTAAAATCGTTCTCTGTATGTACATAAAGGTACACATATATGCATATACTGCTGTTGAAACTGCAGTGTATTTTGCATTTCTCAGAACTAGTGAAAATGATTCCTTTTTACCTGCAAGGAAGCTTCACCCATTTGTAATCCTAAACAAATGTGATGAGTTTTCAACAAAATATATTCTTACATTGTAACTTCCTAGTAGGAGAGACAATTGAAACTACAATTCAGTGAAAACACTCAGGTTTTTAGGTGAAATTTGATCCAATTAAGCAAATTAAAAGCCATTACAACATTTAAATTTAGGAGAAAACTACATGAAAAATTTGCAGTTATACAAATGTTTTGTTACGTTCTAACTCTTTTAGCAATATCTTTTGAGGAGAACAGTTACCTTGGAAAAACTACTACCAGAGTATAATATGAAACAACATGGAGAGATGTTACATCGTTGATACAAAAAATGCCAGCAGAAAAATTAAATCATCAAATTCTATCCTTCACTCCCTTGTACCTCCAAATCGTACCAGATTGGTCTGTGGTTATTTGACTGTTTAAAGCAGATTGCCAATGAAGGAAATGTAGTGAGGAGGATGCAATACTCTGTTGTCCTGTCACAAGGGAACAGAGAACTGGCAAATTATGACTGCTGCCTTATTGATCAACAATCCAAAAGATGAGAGAAATAATGCAGTGCAATGCTTTTTAAAAACAAACAAGCAAACAGACCAAACACAACTAGGAGATACATTCTAATCTCAATTATTCTAGCTTTGATTATCCAAAAGTCAGATTGCTCAAAATTTGGACATATTGTTCCTCTCCCATTTCAAAACTCAAATAGAAACATATTTTGCTTACAATGAACTGTAATTGCCTGAATTTTTCAAAGGACCCTTGAGTCAGCTAGATAATAGGGGTTTAGCTCTATTCAGCAAATATAAGCAGAAAACACACATCTATAGAGAAGCATAATGCAGTTCTCACTGGCTCAGACAACAGCAATGCTTCTTTGCTAGATGTCCAAGCTTTTATTCCATGAGTCTTGCTTTAAATCTCTCCATGCTGATAGAAGAGATTAGATACTCAGCTGAAGAAAATCATTATAGCTTCATGGATTTTAATGAAGGTAATATACACTAGTTAAGAATCTGTACCCCTTACGTTAGCAGTAACCCGTGGTCCAAGAAAATCTCCTTTCTCCATCAAAGTCCATTTTAATGGTTGACTACCAGTCTGCAATACGGCACCTATGTGTTGTAAGTGTAAATTGTAGCTTGAATGGCTTTTTTTTCACTGTGATTCAGGTTCGTTTTTAGCACATCATTTGTGATAAATGTCTTAACTTTTATCCATTGCAGGAAAGATTGTGTTTGATCCCTGAGCATGATGGTATTTATGATAAGAATGTAAAAAAGACAAAATGCTGAGATGGATCTTAAGTCCCCTGAAGCGTGAATTTGTAGATCAGCAGCAGAAAGCTATGGCAAGAATTGATACAGCTACACTGAAAAAACTGACAGATATGACTCATGCTGTCTACCTACTAACACATCCAAACTTAAATGTCATGAGCATTTTATAATATGTTTGGATGATATGTTTTCATCTTAAAACACTAGAAATATACCTTTTAGCTTACAGGACTCATGGTTAGAAGTGAACGTACATTATGCCCCTCCTCTCAAACATTTACTGGTGACTAGGAATGACATTTGCTTGTGCATTGTAAGTTTGTCTGTATCCATTGATATATATAGGTACGTACATACCTATTGCCAGAACAACAAACAACAACAAAACCCACCCTCCCCCAACTTTCTAGGAATACTTACCTGTACCTAATCTTGTCTTGGAAAAAGGGCAGAGAAAACATCAGTGCAAAGATTTCCAACCTTAGCAAAAAAAGTTTCACACCATTTCCTTCCCTTTCTCCTTTTCCTCCCAACACCTGCCACTACTTCTTCACATTGCTTCATTGCTAATAGTTCCACCTCACTGCTATACTGCTCAGCGCTTCAGAGCTACATCAGCCTTTACTCCAGGGCTCAAGTTCAAGCTAAGAAACATGGCAGAATTCATTGGCTTGTTTTCCATCCCACCTACTGTACATCCTCCCAAAAAGTTTAAGTCTTTTTTTGAGCAATTCCAATGGTGAACATACAACAGCACAATACATTTTATAAACAAATTACTCTAATGTGTCAGGAAAAACCTTTGTTCCAGTAGCAACTTTCCATTCCCAGTCAACATCACTTCTCTATACGGGGCTGGGGGGGAAAGGAGAGGAACAGTTGGCTTTTAAACTGTGGTGGTGTCAACCAAGTTTTTGAGGGTGCATGGGCCTCTTTTCCTGGGTACAGGAATATGTATTAGTGATACCTACAGGGAACTGTGGGTCATTTTCCTTATACAGATGTACAATTGAAGATATACAAATATACACAGAATAATTTTATCACTGACTGTGGAAACAGCAAATATTTGGGAGAAAAGACCTTTAAAAAAAAAGCATGGAAATATACCTAATGACCTCACAAATTTCTATGTACTGGAGACATAAGGTATTCACTTAACATAAGCTTTTCACCACTTTTTTCTTTCTAATAAGAAAAAAAATGTTACTCAAAAGAATGTATCTTGAGAAAAACCATATTCCCTACAGGACAGAAAAACTGAAGGCTCAAGAATCTTAATAGCTGTGAATATTAAAACCTTCTACAATCACATGCAGGAAAACAGAATCCAGTGATTTTTAATGGGAAATGAAAAGTGAATTGTCATCTGAAAGGATTAAGTTAAATCTTTAATCTCCCCATTTCTCCATATGGAAAATACCACCCTAACAATTTCTCTCAAAAATGATGAAAAAATATCGCAACACTTTTCACAGAGGTTACTCTTTTATCAGCAGATTTTTTTATGGTTCTATTATCTTTATCCTACATGTATTGCTTCTTTAACTCTGTTGGGGCATGGTGGGGGAACGGACAAGGTCTACTTTTTTAAAACAGGGTTTCGAAAGTCTTGCTATTTTAGTACATTCTCAGCTCTTGGTATGCTGTCACAGTACCAAGAGTAACTACATCACAAACGACCAGAGCCCTGCACCTCCATCCTCCAGAAGGAACTTGGAGTTGTATCCATTAATAATATGATTCCAATTCTGCTACAGGTAGCGTCTGGCAGGTGCATGCCAGCACTGTAAAAGCATTTGGCCAAGAAGCTACACTTTAAAATTAGATGATTTTTAGACCCATGTTTCTCTTGACTGTTTAGGCTTCTGATGTTAAAAATAAATAAAAGTCTGATACAAGTTAACAGGAAAAAGAAGGATGCTCCTCCTGACAGAAATTACTTCCATGAGCACTCATTGCTCCCCATCTATTCTCAAATCCAAGACAAAGTAAAAGCCAGGGCCAGAAAACAGGGAGTCAGAGAAAAATGTTCTTTGTAGAATCATTTCTACCACACAGAGTAGCTCCCAGCAGTTGCTCCACATTGACTCTGTGTGCTAGACAAGTTTCATGGAGGAAAAGTTTTAACCATCAGCCAAGATCTATATAGAATACATGTCTGGATGGAAATCTGTGAAATGGGTATTTCACTTCTTTTTCCCTACATAATACTAAACAATTCCCAATAATTCTTGTCTATTCTTAAAAACGTCCACTGATGGTGATTTCCAAATCTTGATGTACTTCAGTGCTCCAAGGCTCTTCTGTTAGGAATTGGGATCTACAACACACAGGCTAGAATTAAAGCCCGCTCTCTTTTGTCCTTCCTGCTGACAAGGCAGGAGGGTTATTTCTTCCATCTTTTTACAGTCCCTTGCCTGTTGAGGATTACTGTGCCAACCTCTCCTTTGCCCAATTTCGCAAGTGCTCACTGCTTTCTTTTTTCCAGGTCTGTGACATCTCTAGTTTGTTCATGCATTTCTTCCACACCTGCTTTGTCCTCATTCAAATCAAAAGCCATAATCAAAATTATTAATAGACAATTAATATTAAGTTAATGCAAAGAGATTGGAAACAAGTTCAAGAATTCTGCCTTGCTATGGTTCGCACAAAAGCTCAGTAACAGGTTATCAGTACTTCCAGCTGCTTAAGATTCAGTAGGTTGGGTGAGATACTATAGCTAGATCATTAGACTAAGAATCAGGGCACCTATCTCTATCTCTACCAACAAACTTCCAATAGATAAATTATTTCAGAACTGCACTTTTACAAATGTGTATCAAGATACTTTCTACTCTTTTTTTAAAATTGGTTTTAGAGGTATAGCTGAAAATGTATCATTTTCCTATCCAAAATATGAGGCTATTTTATATGTGTTTGTTATTAAGAGGAAGCTATGTGATAACTTGCTCCACTGAGACTGTGACTGTATCATCATTGGTAGATTTACTAGACTTCAGGCTTGAGTTCCCAGGGCCAAGTTCTCCAGGAATTTGAATCTACAATGCTTGTAGGGCATAGTCTGAGTGTGAGGCTGTCCTCTTCTGAGCTTGCAGAGCTAGCTGGATTGCTTCAGGTAGAGTATGGGTGTGTATTCACTAGAATATGTTGTATGAATAATCAAGGACTATGAACTGATAACCCATCATAAAATGTATTTATGACATTTGGACAGCTGAACCTGTTCAGAGTAGTGCTGACTTAGATTAACATGCTCATTAAATCAGTAAAGCTTGTGGCAATCACTCCTTTCCCCTCCTCCCTCCATTAGTAATTTATCCAGCAGAAGACCTTGACAGGTCAAAAAGCCATCTCAACAGTGGGTGAATGAAAGAAATAGGGGAGGTACCCGTTTCAAGAAAACTGCTTCATGTAGTCCAGGTAAATTAGGTTAATCTCACGTAATGGTAATAGGAAAGATGAAACATTGCTTCTTTTCACACGTGGAGAGTCAGGACAAACCACAAATCTTCATGCACTTGCCTTACTGAGGAATTCCTGATACCTTCATTGCAACTGAATCCTTCATCTCCCCTTCCCTCAGGGACATTTGGGCACTTCAGTGGCTCCAGTATCCCATAAACCTGTGAGAATTCTTGCCCAATTTCAAGACAACACTGGTTCTTATTGGTATAGATAAAGCTTCAGGTAGACATTTGTCTTTTAAAAACATAGCCGAAGCCTTCAAATATCCTGAAGTACTTAAGCACTACATGTGTTAATGTTAGGAGTAGCCATTGTTAACACTTACAAAAATCTACTGCTGACGAGGGTTTGTGATGTTTCTCATACCATATAACACTGACAAATGTGATACTCACATCCCAAAACATGCAAGACAAATAATTTGAATTATTCTTGAATAAACTTTACTATTTGTACTTTGTGAGCAAGGTGGAGAGGGAGAAGACTAAATAAACCATCCCGAAACTCATGCAATCTACACCTGTTGTGTAAGGGAAAAGATATTAAATTAAATTGTAAGACTACATCGACAACTGCAGTCCAAGTAATATGTCAATGTTAAACGAAGACCCCCACAATCTTGTCTTTAAAAATGCAACTGTAAAAAGGAAGGGAAGGGAAATGAAATTATCTCCAAGTCCTGAAGTGAGCTGTCTCAAGTAAAGAAACAGCTTTTTTTTTTATTATTATTATTTTCTCTTATTTCTACCACATCACTGTAAATCTAGAGTAATCTGATAGGGGAAAACAAAACAAAAAAAGGTAATCTAACTTTACATTGGATATGTTTCTTCTGCAGCAAGCTGTCATTACAGTTAATTGCAAGCATTAAATGGAAGACAGGACTGAGTCTGTTTTGCAATTTTGACTACTGCATTAGCATTTATATTTGATTCAATGTAAATGATTTTTCATTTTCACTATATGCTCTTCACTTTGAAGCTTTATCCACATGTGTATTGCCAATGAATCAAGTTGTGAACTAAGTAGCAATGGTAAACTGCAATAGCTCAAGAGGTTATATCTTATTGTCATCTCAAAGCAGTTGCTGCTCAGAAGGTTGGGTAGCTTGTTCACATAATGAGGTTTTGTTTTATTCTTGTTCAGAAAATCCTGGCCTACCTGGTTAACTTTTACAGGGAGAATTCAGGTTTAAGTCTCCACTTTAAAGAAAGCAAGCTGAGGACTGAAATCTCACTTTATCAGGAGCACAAAACAACTGGTGATTGCCTGAGCTACTAAGCAAGTCTTCTACTTCATCCTTCCTATGAGAGCGGTTTCACTTTTTATAAGCAATTATTCATTGGAGCAGAGAAGCAGAAGTAACTAGTGGCTCTTACGAGCAGAATTTTTTCTTCCTCATCTCCAGCTACATCCCTTCTTTGCTTCAGACCTCTGACCCCTCTGGTGTTATATATGACATGGACATATATATGGAGACAATTAAATCTCAGGACTCTTGAATAGTGGGGCTGCAGCACAGTAGCTATAGTAAGAAGAGGCTGGATGTCTTCCGATGTATATTTATAATGCTGACAGTGGTAGTGTGTGCTACTTTTCTCTTCCCAAGACAGTATAAATGACTCAGAGAAGAAAAATATATTTTCATAGTCATTTGCAGATGGGCCTTACCCAAAACTCAGAATCTGAATTCCCCTGATGTTTGGAATATGCAGAATCTGACTTTAGATCTTCATTTTGCTCAGTGGTTTACAAGCATCGCCGATTTTAAGTTTCAGGTTTGGGTTCTGAATAAATGTTTTTAACTGTAAAGCCATCATTTCTCCCTTCAGCATACATATCAGTTCTTAGCAATGCCTGCAGCTCTAAGTTAAATGCAACCGTGCCTTACATGTAGAAGTTATCTTTGATTTTCAAGAATACTAGATGAGGAGGGCAAACAAGCTCCCATTCCTCTCAGGTGCTGCTGAATCTAGATATCCTTGGTAATAGCTATGTCTAATTATGTGTTACTGCCTAATCCAACAAGCTGCCCTCATAAGCGCTTCTGGCAGTAGCTTTGTTATTAATTTATATGTTAATTTTCCAGTGATGTTTAAAATTGTAGCCAAAATTTTCTTACAATATGTTTCCTTGAGCAATCTTCTAATTTTAGATTCTGTGACTTCATTAAACTTGCAATTTACTGTAATCCTATGTAAGGCTTGATCCACAGCCACCGGAGTCAATGCAGACCTTCATTTTGATATACACAAACACACACACATATTCATGCAATAGTTTTGCTATTGGCATTTACTTACTGAAAGAGAGATAAATATGATAGGAAGTTTTTACAACTGCTAGTACTTTGTCTTTCATTGACATTTGTCCCAAATCTGAGATTCCTAATCATTTTTTTTTTCTGATTCCTAACATGTCAAAGCCATTTGGAAAATATTTAATAAGAAAAAAATAAAGTAATATCATATCTAGAAAACCAATGCTGCCAGCCTTACTATTCAATTCACTATTGAAGTCTGTATTTTGAAGCTCTAACTGTAACTCAACTTTGCATTCTAACTTTGACCTCTTTTCTTAATTAAAATCTAAGGGCTCACACGGGAATTTGGAAAGAAAATGAAAGGCAGGTGAGAAAATATAAACACATTAATTATGAGGATGCCGTCATATATAAAATCGGAGCTGAGTAGACAATTCCAATGTTAATTTAGACTGTCTTTGGACTACTTTCTACTTCTTATGGAATACTAAGCAAGGCCTAATTTTTTAGTCTCGGGTGTTTTCTACAGGAAGTTCATTGATATTATACGGCCAGGCATTGATAGATCTTTCTCCTCCCACATTTATGCTGCATTTGCTTAGTGCAGCATTTTTATTATTTCACTTAAAATGTCATTTCTCTATCTTAGCTTTCAGCATTTTATTATGAACTCTAATTATAGAAGGTTTATAATTTTAAGTAATTTTAAAATCTATTTTAAATGTAGGGTTAAAATATAATGCATGGAATTTAATCACAGAAATATATTCTTGTGAAATTTCAAAACAACTCTCTAGCCATTGTACTTAAAATGGGCACAAAAAACCTCCAAGTGCCAAGTACCAGCATATATATATTCCTGAGCAGTTATGTATTAGTGCAATAAGACTTTTCCTGTGAAATTATGCAATGTCTTTTTAATACTAATATACAACACAAACTTGGTTTCAACATGGTGTCAGAAAATGTAGTGCTGGCATCCAACTTTCAACTGGAAGCTCTGGCATTTGAGTCCAGAGGTCCTTCCTTCAACCAATGCAGAAGTCAACCACAAACACTTTGAGAAACTGTGATGGTGAACCTATGATCTACCTGATAGCTCTGAAAATCTCCCCTGAAAGGAAAAAAATATACAAAGAAATCATTCTCATATTCAGATTCAACCCAATGGAAGGCTGACAGTCTAGGGAGCTTAAGAACCACTTGTTCTTTCAATGCCTCTGACAGAAACCTTCTCTGACCTACCTGCTAAAAGGTGCCTTCATGTTACATCCTGACCATGGCGTGGCCTTCTCCACAGACACTGCTCTTCTGCTCTGTCTCCTATTCCAACTGTCAGCACACCTAACTCTCTACAGAAAGAGAAATAATAGTCTTAAGCAATCTTTCATCCTAAATTCTGAGGAGGTCACTTTTAAATGCTTCGAGGACATCTCTGCAGTTAGAGAATTATGAAATCCTGAACAGAAAATAATAAGTGGCTGTGCCTCACAGGACTCTTACCTCAAATTTCAGTCTATATATTTCCATAATAAAAGAAAAAAAAAAAGAAGAAAAAGCCCCCAAAAACCATATATTTGAAAGAGAGTGACACTTTGCAATTTAATATGTGAGCCTGTCGCCATCATTTTGTCTGCCTGTCACATTTGAAGCTTGTTTTTTTCTTTTTTTCATGCTTTTTCTTTCCCTATATTTGATTGCAAGTAAGTATTTAGCAGTAAAGTGAGTAGTCAACCATGGATCAATGTCACCAGGCAAAAGCTTATTATATTAAATATTACAAACTGTTCAGAAGAGACAGTTAATAAGCAATATCTTGCATATGATCATCACAGAACAGGCATATGAAAGAACAATACTATACCAAAAGTAGTCAGAGAAAAATGGCCATTTTTCTATAAAGGAAGTAGTATCTTCTTTCATGTGGCACCTTCTGTCACGCAGTACAGCCTACTGCTCAGTATTGACACCAGGTTTCCATTAAGGAACTAATATCTGCTGTCAAAGCTGTAGTTACAGAAGTCCCTCCCACCTCCACAGGGCCCTCTGCTACAGATTTCTCATGGCAGGTGAGACAAGGAGAGGAAATAGCAGTATCTTAGAAACCAAAATGGTGAGCGGGAAATGGGAACAAAAGGCTTAGTGGAAACCTGAAGCTTCCCCAAACTCCTTTTACTGTGGCTCCCCAAAACTGTACTTCAAGGCTTGCATAGAACCAAGACCAGAACATCTGAAAGAAACCTCAGTTGTTCAACCCTGGCCTCCCAAGACGCACCTAGGCCTAAGCTGAGAAAAGGCAATAATAGGAAAAATTGTTCCAATGTCAGGAGCCTAATTTAGACCAAGACGCCTTGTCTTCCAAGCAATCTTCAGCCTGTTGCTACATTGTGCATCATTTTCTTTGTTATTATTATAGAGGTACTGTGCCAACAGCAACTGTTTGCCCTGTCTGAGTTTGAAATGACAAGAACTTAAGGCTTTTTTAGAGTTAATTTTTTTTTTTAATGGAGTACACATTTTTACTTAATGCTCTGCCACTGTGGATGACCAAAATGCTAGGCTGAGTATGGGTTAATAGGACACCACTTATCACCACAGCTATTTGCATTTATATGTCTTGTGCTCACTTCTTGTCTGCTGGCATCACCAGGAGAGGAGACCTGTGCTTACATGAAAGAATAAATATGAAATACATCAAATATCAGGGTTTTTAAAATCACTGTCATCCCTGGATTCTTGTAGTAAGCAGTGAGTAGTGAATGAGCTGTGGAATAGTTTAGTATGCTGCTTGTTACCTGTGAAGTATTCACCAGTCTCTGTCTCTGCACTGCTGCAGCAGTTGTTGGGCTGGCAGCAGCAAGAAAACTGACAAAGCGGTGGGAATCCTCTTGGCTGTTTACCCTGAGGACGTCCACAGCAAAAGAAAAATGAGGAGTTTAACCTTACCGTTTGACTTGCTTGCTCTGAGCAGGTTGCAATTACGGGCCACCTATCATTTTTCTATACACAAAAATACAGAGCGCAAGTGCAAATGCAGTTAATGAGAGCTTAGAAGCAGATGTTGTCTTTTCCCAGCTAACACAGTGATAGTGGCAATACCAAGAGCTCTTTATTTTCATGATAGGGCTGCACAGCATATTCTTTACTAATTTGTGTTTGTGTTGGAGGCATGCATGCCAGGAAAATTAAAGTATTACAAAGGTTAATTTATAATAAGCAGCAGAGGCATCTTGCCTCTCAGGCAATGCCCACAAAAAGTAGCTTCTGATCCAGACTATGCTGACTTATATTGGGCCAAGTTTTCACCCTAGATCTTACCAAAGGCAGTAGAGGGGTCCTTCTCAGATATGAGTGTCTTGGATGTTACCACTTCTGAATACATGAAGTCAAGCTTGGGATTGTGTACTGCTAATAAAGACAGGGCTATGAAGTATCTGGATTGCACCTTCCACATCCTGTTGCAGTAGTGTATCCAAACTAAAATATGTGCGGTTTTAACCAAAACATTTTTTTTTCTATTCAGAAAAGGAAAATAGATCAATTTCCCAAAAGAAAGGACAAACAGCTTCAACAGTAATGTTTTGGTCAAAACTTATATTCAGAGTCACAGGCTCATGATAGAGCACTGTCTTATTCAATTGGCCTTTAAAGACATGAATGAAGATATTCCATATCTGGCTTGAGACAGATATTCTAGGGCTTCCACTGAATCAATTTTCCTAATGCATTTGGTTTTTTTTTTTATACTTCTTTCCCTTTTTATCAGAAAAAAAATTTCTATTTTAAAAATGGTAAAGTAAAAAAGTCCTCAAATTGCAGGAAATGACAACAGTGAAGTGATCCATGCAATTATGACATTTTCTATACTCCATGTGGTAATCTCTAATTACATGTTATTATTTCCACAGGACATAATGCCTCTGTAAGGGAACTGAACAAATGGAGACAAATTGCTTAATTATAGAATTCTGAATTTCAAATATACGTTGAAGAACGTGGTCTTCGTCTCATTATCAATATAAAGAAACAACAGAATTAGAGACCAGGTAGTTTCAGAAGTCTCCCTTGTGGAAAGCACATACGTAACATATTTGATTTTTACATGTAATCTTTTTTCAAATGAGAGCACATTCTGCAGCTGTTGAGAACAAAGGTGTTTACATAAATGGCATAGATATTCATGTAAGACTAGATCACCAACAGAGTAAAAATACACAGAAGCCAAATCCAGTCAGATTGTGGTCCTGGGTAGAGTAGTCAGGTAGTGGAGGGGAAAAAAAGAAAGGAAGAAAGAAAAGAAATACCATTAACAATTGCATTCTTCTCACTGAGCTGCAATACATAATAAACTTTGCCTAAGTCCAATATCCCTCCCCTTATGCATCTATTTGTGTGAATAATAAATGTGTAACTAATTTATCTACTTCAGAATGTTCTACAAAACGCAATTCTATAAAAATAACACCGACTTAGTCAATGGAAGTGTATTTGTTGCACTTTTCTGCGTGAAAAAATTTAGTTAACTGGAATCTTGCTGCATATCCCAGCTCTGCTATGACCACTTACCAGTGTTTATAGTTTGATTGCAAGAAAAAGATATAAAGCAGAAGGAACACTGCTATCAGGGTCCATTTAGAAGGAGCTCTGCTTCCTAAAGAGTGAGTAAGCTGTGAGTGGCAAATAATATCCTCTTAATGTGCTACTGCTCAGCCACTGCAACACCAAGGTATGCTACTGAAGATGTTAGAAAGAAAAAGAAAAAAAGCAGAAACGTAACCCATACATGCCCTCTCCGAGAATAACTCTAGGGAAGAAACTACCTTCTGCACACCAGGCGTAAACTATAAGCATCAGCCCAAGGCAGCTGCAGGTCCATAACATCCCTGCTAACTGGGATGCAGGAATGAACTCCCTGGCCTTCCCAGCACCTGCTGAAGATGGCTCTGTGCACTGTGCACAGCGCAAGGTTGCACACGAGGGCTCAGTTACGACTGTCTCCCCCTCCAGAGCATGCAAGACCCGGGACCTCTGCGTGCCAGGTGGACTTGCACGCCACGGTGCAGGCTGGGCTGCCCGCCTGCATGCAGTGTGGGGTCAGTCCAGCAGCGAGCTGCGAGGCAGTCATGCAGAAAAATGACAGAGAGGAGGCAGAGCAGGATGTACACATAGCCCTGGTAGACCTTGCCTTATGTATGCAATCACCATGTCACAATGCTAATACTTTTCCTTTTCTTTCTCTCTCCCTATCCACAAGCCCTTGACCTTCTTCCTTCATTTCTCCATCTCCCTACTTGATTTTTTTCTGAAATCATCTTCCTCTTTCCGATGTTTCCCTTTCTTAGTACATAAATACAATATAATTGTGCAAAAGGAAAGCAGCAAAACAGCTAAGGAAGCAAACACTATTGTCATTATTTCATGTTTCCAATTAATCCAAATGGCAACTTTATTGGAAATCGATACAGTGTATTGGAAATAAATCATTCAAGCAACATGGCAAGCTAGGGAAAATAGCCCTCTTGGTAATTGAAAATCCAACTGAGCAGGATGTACTGTAATTGATCACATAGGTAGCTTAAAGAATAGATTTATTCTATTCTGCTGTCTATAGGCTATTTTTTTTCCAGTCTGGGGGCCACAGAAAGCATTGGAAATGCACTGCTGTGTATATTTACAATTTTCATTAACAAGATATTGTAAAAAGGAAGGTTCTAATATCAAAGATCATGCAGAGTTTATTTCCATTCTCCTTCAGTCTCTTTTTCTTTATGCAATAGTTCACATGCAATGTCTGTAACTTCTTTATTACTACGGCTAGTCTGATCTAACCTCACCTAGTCTGTCAAAACTTACTTAGGTCCACTTAGCAAATGTAAGTAAAAATAAAACTGCTTAATAAAAATTGCTGCGGTACACCCTGCTGGCTACAGACATGGAGATCTCTGTTTTCTGTCACCTCTTCTATTCACTCTGGGCAGATTTCCATTTTCCTCTGCAGTAGTGCTTCAGTGGATTGCAGCCTTGTTCCTCCTTCTGACCAGCCTTCTCCTACAATCCCTTCTTGCTTTGAAACATCATCCATGGGTCACCCCTCATGCCAGATAGGAGGATTAGCATTTCTTTAATCCTATTAACTTTAATATCAATGGGTTATTTTCACAGAGGCGTATTTGCTAAATCCTTTCCTGTGCGGTGTTTAAAGTCATTCCTTGGCTGTTTGCTAACTCTGTTGCCTGGTGGGTGGGCACTCTCCTCAGAGGTAGGAGAAGACCGATCAGATACACTTTCAGCTTGATTTGGAACAGTCATGGGAACCAAAATCTTTGACCTTCCAGAAAGGTACCGTCTGCATCCAACTGCAGAAGCCAGTCTCTTTTAAAGAAGCTGTTCAGCTGTTAAATACTCCTAATCATATAGAGGTGTATTAGCAGAACCGAGACCAGCCTCTGCTCAGCTCAGCTAATGGCAATTCAGGCAGGAGGAGTGGAAAGGTTAAAGAGGAGTGTGGAGAGTTTGTGTTCTCTCAGGCAGAGGAGAAAACTTCACTGACTCTTATATCCTGGGTGACTGCTTTAATCAGCTCATGGAAAGATTCCTCCTCTGCCTGAAATTTTGCAAACTTTGTTTCATTGGTCTTTATTACAAGTGGCCAACTTTCCTGTTTGAACATTAAAAAAATGTTATTTGCCTAAAATAAACTCATGTTTTTTCAAATGTCATTAAAGAATATATTTTCATTTGATTTAAACTGATTTTTGTTAATATAATGGCTAATGAATAAATATAGTCACCAGTCCTTCCTGCAGTATTTCTTATACCCATATAGCAAATACCCATAGTACCCAAACAGCTTATAGTACCTATAGACAAGTACAATCTTTTCACGAGCAGCTCAGTATGTACCTATGAACTCACTGCAGATCTGTGTATGACTTACACTTGGACCAAATGGAGGTCACTGCTTCTTTCAATAATTCTTTCTTTTGCTTTCATTCCAGATGTAATGCAGCTAATTTCTGTCTCAAACCTGAAAACAACCTGCAGCTGTTTTATCTTTTTCTTTGGCATCCAGTCTAATCCAACCAATGACTGAGATGTTCAGACCAGAGACTTTTGCTTGGCTTGTATTACATCTAACATATCCACTATCATGGAGGTTTTCTTGTTTCTTGAGACCGTTTTACCAGTCAGTAAACACATTGATTGTAAAACAAGCAAGATACCAGCCAATATGAACTTTTTTGCATTTCTTTATCAGTGCAGCCAACACAATTGTAAGTCCATTTATCTTCCCACACCCCTGCTAATATGTGACAAGATATGATGATAGGATGCATTCTAAAATTAGAATTTTAATTCAGAAATAAGATGCTCCACTCCTAACTCTAATTTAGCACACTAAAGGATTCTATGATAGCTGGCAATCTGTTACAAGTGTAAGGCGTAGCGTGAGGAAAACATGCAGGAGAAAAGAAAAAAAAAAAGCCCCTCTTTCACCCACAAATACATGAGATTAGGGAATAGTTTGCCATTGATGGGAAAATGAAGTACTATCAGTTTCTGAAGTTTAAAGAAACGGAGGAGGAATATGAAGCATCAAATTGTGAAAAGACTCTTTCAGCAGGTTTGGGGTCAGGAATTGTATTCAACTTTGTGTCCCCCATTTGTTTCTTAGTTTTCTATTCTCTTCTCTTTCTGGCTCAGATCTCCTCTCTTTGTGGCTCAGGACATTAATCATTATAGTTCTAAACCAAAGATTTTAGCTAGATCTGCACAAAACTTTTGTAATGAAACTGAAGAAATTCAGACTAACCTGTTTTGGGGTACTACTCCTGCAAACAGGAAGAGAAATTCAAAAGTAAGAGAAAAAGACTGGCAAAAGAAAAGTGAGCTAAATGCTTCATTTCCGAGTTTAATAAAAAAATTCCAAGGGTTCAGATATGTGTTCCTTCAGCAAATGGCTGAAATTATTTCTGATGCTACTTTTTAATACTGTTTGTTGCCACTTTCTATTGGAAATTACCGCCCTCACTGCAACAGAGAGAAAAGCCTGGAACACAGGATCATGTCCTCTCCTGGTCAGTGGCCAGCCAGCCCATTTGATCCATAGCCGCCAATAAACTGCCATATGAACTAGCTGAAATGGCGTTATCTTAACCTCCAGTTGTGCGGTCATAACCTCCCATTCTTAGGCAGTGTCATTTTAACCTCTCCAGAAAAAGATGTTTGCTCATGTCCTCATTCACACCAATTTCATAATGTGGAAAGGCATGATCCTTTGCTAGGCCTGCTGACATGTGCAGATATTGCATGGAGCTATCGCTGCAAGAAGCCAAATTTCAGAAAAGAAAACCCTAAACCGTCATAAAATGAGGAACAGCTCTGTTGGAAACAGTGACCAAATGAAAAGTGACAGGTTTTGGCAGAGTTTTGGTTTTCTGCAGCTGGTCATATTGTTCCTAGTCAGAAACATGTTCTTGGAAATTATCTGACATTACAATTACAATGAAGTTTTCATGGTCAACATTGTAAAACATAATTGGAGAGTAAGCTTCATCACTCCACATTTGTATTGTAGAGGAACATTGTGAAAGCAAAAATTCATTCCGATTCAGATTATACTGATAATTTTTTAGACAGACTAGTTCACGGGATGTATAAACTCACAGTAAGAGAACAACTCTGCATTTTTTAGAGTTTCCATCTCCTCTTATAGCACAAATACCATTGGTAGTAAGTGATCAGTGAACTTCAGAAAAAATACTAAGAAATCCAAATAAAATAAAGTTTTTGTCCTGCCAGGTATGGGGAAACGGCTGATGGGCTCAGCTGTTCTCTGTGGTGGGACTGTTGTGGAGTTGGCTGGCTGTTCTGGTCTCACCTGCCACCCCTGCAGGCACCCTTCACCCCTCCAACCCTTCCCCCCCCCCCCCAACACCTACACTCAATATAAGTCAACAAACAGATAGGTTTTAGGTGAAGTTCATTTAACATGTTCATTAACAAGTCTATATTTGGGTGAGATGAACTGCACTGAAGAGGAACATCTTTCTCTTCCCTGCCTTTACTGGGAGACTAGACAATTTGATCAAATGTATATTTTCATGTAGTGGTTGTCTGAAACTAGGTGTGGAGAATGCCATTGAATAAGATCAAAATAAATTAAACACCTCCATACAAACATTCCAGAAGATGAAAATCAATCCAAATCACATTCCTGGGAGCTGAAGATAATGCCTGTAAACATTATTTGGAAAAGAAAATCAAAATAATTGATACTGGCAGTTGACTTACATTCCAAGAAAAAGACTAAAATGGCTTAATTTTGATTTTTTTTTTTTTTTGGTGGTAGTATATTTCATTCAGATGCTAATTTTGTATGTTAAAGGTTATGTGCATTTTAATATTTTATTTCTTGTAATATTCTGACAAATGAAAAGACACTGTGTTATTAAGACATAAAATCTGATTGTTTCAAATAACTTCTTGGTGAAAATTCCCACTTCAAGGGAAATTTCAGAAAAGTTGGTATTCTAGTCTGATACAGGGTGCTCCCCCAACACCCTCACAAAAGCAGGCATACCCAACTAGCTTAACTCAAGATACAAAGTATAACATATGAAAAGAAGAAGCCTGAAGCAACAACAACAACAAAAGTGTCTGACAGATCTGAAAACTCATTTACTGTTGTTCCCAAGCATACTTAGGCACATTCTCAATTTATTAGTCTGTACACATGAGAACATATTTGAATGTATATAAAAAATTATTTAATCATACTTAAAAAAGAATATTTTATTACACTGACATAATCTATGCACTGCTGTTTGTCGAACAATATTTAAAATGTTATTGTCTACAGATTGCCTCTGCTATAAAATTTCACATTCCTCTCTTTATATTATTATTTATTAATGTCTGTTAATAGAACCAGCATTCCTACCTGGAATAGTCTGACTGAACCCTCAGCTGATGTCAGCCAAATTGAGCTACAAAGTGGACAAATCTTAAATAAATAAATACCTTGCTATGTTAAAAAATAATTAATTTTAATGATTATTCTAATAAAGCTATGTACAGCAAATTGACTTAATTTATCTGAAATCTAAACCAATTATAAAGTTTGAGGGAACTAATGTGCCTAAGGAAAAAAAGCAAAAGAAACAACAATGGGGGGATAATCCATTTGAACAATCTATCCTCAGAAATACTTTAAGCTATATCTTTTGAGTAATTCCAGTGTTTAAAAGCTCCCTTGTTGACATTCTGACATTAGCACTCTGTAACAAGTATCCTGGGAACAGGATAATATTCCTCAGCAGTCATATACACACTTTCTTTCTCAGACATACCAGTCTTTGTCACTTTCCAGGCTGATCTAGCATTAAGTACGTTTGATGTCAGCTATGTCAAAGTGCTCTGCTTTAACTGCAAGTGACATTGTCATTTATGCCCTAAGGTTATGGGGGGAGGGGGCGAGAAAAAAGAAGAAAGCTCAGTGCAAGATCTGACAAAACAGCAAAAATGTTACTATTCTCCTTTGTAAATCATTTCACATTTCATCCTGTTCCAACAACATTGATTTGAGGTCGTCTCAAAGTATGGACATGACAGTTGTCCTATAAGACTGGGACAAAAGTCCGAAGACAACGCTAAGAGCTTTGTGTTTATGTGGGCAGCGCTGGGCTTTAAGTGGAAGTCAGTATGGCACTAGTAGCCTCCATTCCATCTGATATTTCTTGGAAGGAGAAAAGGGAAAGAGTGGAGGGTCACCAAAGTTTCCAGCTTTAATTAAACAAAACCCTTCATTTTTATGGATATGCTCAAGAATGAATGATACTTTCTTCTTTTTTTCTCTCTCTTTTTTTTTTTTTTAATAACCAAAGATTTAGAATTTTGCAAAGCATGTCTCTTATCTAGATGTGTAAAAGATGGAAATATGGGTCCTCAGCTTCAACTTCTCTCCTTTTCATGATCTGGGCTTATTTCATTCTCTGTTCAACTTCAGATACCCAAAGATTTTCCTTAAGCAGGAGAAGGGCTTATAAATTGCAGGCTGGTGTTCCAACTTCAATGTACGTCTGTTGCTTTAGAGGATGCTTACATAAAAGGATATGTTTGCTATCACCTTAACTCTGTCCGCTCCGTCCCTACTGTTAAAACCCTTTTTCTTGTATGTCTGCATTGTCGATGCATGTATTGTTTTCCATATGCATAGCTCTGCAAAGCAGGTACTGTTTTCATTTTGTGTCTTCTTCAGTGTTAAAACACTTTTTATCCTTTTAAAAATAATGTCATTAAGGATTAATTCTATGTCATTGTAAACCAAGCAACCTGATGAAATAATTAAGAAACTCTTCAGCCCCAAATTATTAACTATAGACTATACAGATGGCAGTCTGTGTATGTGGTTAAAACCAGGAACTAATACTTGCTGTTACTGTTTTTCTAATACAAAACCAGATGCTATTCATACTCATACAAATATGAAATGCTTGGCAAAACCAAATTATTTCATTAATAGTGCTAACACCAGTGAATTTCCATTGTTAATTATTTGTTGTATACACAAATGTACCTTTCCTTTTCACATTCATAGCCTGCCTGCCAGTTTTCAGCAAAAACTTCCTTCTATAAATTGCTTATTTCATCCTCTCACTTCTGTAAATATTCTTTTTTTTATAAATGAACTTATTTTGTATGGTTAATCAAAATACATATTGACAGGAGTGGAAAAGATCTAGTGCATTTATATAACAAACACGTATCTGTGGGGTGTATGGTTTTGCACTATCTGCCTGAAAGTGCCTGACCTGACATAAAAACTCTGTGAACATCCATTCCCTCAACATACCTAATCTCTGAATCGGTTTGATGCAATTTCTCTTAGTTACAGGTACCATGCAACAGAATCACTTTAGCAGCCAGTTAAACAGCTATTAGGTAAACTAAATGTTCTATTTTTGTATTTCAGACACAACTAATTACAGTATTTCATCACCTGTAACAGGTTAACTTATTTTATTTGGTTAAATCTTTATGGTAATGAATTTGCTTGTGAGCAGATGATAAATAATCATGACAACTATTACAGAAACACCTTCATTTTAATATTTGACATGAATAGGATACTTAAACAGTTCCTGCTGCAGGTAAGTGGTGCTTTAAACAAACACTCGAGTACATGCCAACCTCTCTGTTGTTTGCTTGCTGATGCACAAGGATAACTGCTTGCTTGCGTTTTCCTATGTGGTAGCATGTTTAGTGCCAGGATTCCTCCCTCTGGGCCCTCTCATTAAGTCTTTTCTTAAGCAAGATTTCCTCCTCGTGTATCTTTGGAGTGCTATGAAGATCTTGGTATAAGAACTCCTATGCCTTTTGGTCAGATGAAGTATGTTGCAGTTGACTTCAGTTTAGTAAAACTTGTGTCTAACTTCAGGCATACAAGTAGCTTCTTAGGGAGCTGCAGCATACAGAATATGCCTTTTCACCCTTTATTAACAGCATAGCTAAGAGCGTGGTGGATCTATCTGAATTGGTTATATCATCTCAGAGACATAAAGAAGCTTAAGCTTTTTTTCTTCCAGATGGCTCCATGTGCAGATTGTCACAGTTCTTAAAACAAGTTAAAAATAAATAAATAAATAAATAAAATTCAAAGGTATGTGAAGCTAAGGATCTCATTGTTTGAGGTACTAGAAGAGCACACAGGACCAGAAATGGAACTTGAGAGGGAAAAAGCTTGCAATGAAATAAAGAACAAGAGAAAGGACATTTGGGAATGAGAGAAGAAATAAGAGATAGAACAACAAACACACCTTCATGAACTTGGTTCTTGGACAGTGGTTGCAATCAGAAAATATTTAAGAAAAAACATGAGATATAGAGACATTAACCTGACTTAATAAGAAAAGAGCCACAAAAATGTAATTCTCTTGATTACTGCAGTGTGTCATATTACCACATTTTTAATAACATGGAAATAAGCCAGGATGAGAAGATGACCTACGAAAAAGTAGTGAAAGAGTTTGAGGAAAGCTATAATCTCATTAAGAGTGGGACTCCTAGAAGTTTTAGATGGGACTGCAAAAATAGAATCCTTTGACCTTTTTTTGTCACTGACTTGAAATTCAGAAGTCAGAAATGTAACTGTAGTATTTTGACATCAGAGATCAGATGGTGATGCAAGAATCCATGGTGACAGAGGAGACTGATGAAACACAGGGGCTTAAACTTAGTGCTATCAAGTTGTGTCAAGTTATAAAATATTACTCAGGACAGAAAGCCGGGAAGGCAAATCAGAGGTAGCTATAGGTAAGCTGCTGATCAGCAGGAGAAGAAACTGGCAAACAGTAAATGCTTAGAGGAGACTACAGGAAAAACTGCAAGAGGATGCAGAGAAAAGAAAAGAAAGTGCATGAAGTGTGGCAACTTACACAGACCCAGGCAAAGCCCAGAGTCTGGAAACTTCAACATTCACAAGATACAAAAACATTTTATAAAGCTGCAATCAAGAAAATTACAAGCAAAACTGTAGAGCTGCATAGATAGCAAGAGTGAAGTTTAACATAGCAATAGGGAAGTTTCACACAGATACAATGTCTGAAAAACTGAAAATAGGAGACACTTTAATGAGTCATTAGTGAAGGTCTAATGAATTATAAACCAAACTCTTGTGCTTAGCCATCACTGTACATGAAAATGTCACAAAAGAGAAAGTATTCATAACACTAAAAGGAAGCTATCAATGGGAGAACAAACACTTACCTAGGAGTATTAACTTGTTTAAATGGATAAATAAGATTAGTTAGGTTTATTTAGGTTTATTATGGCTGACAAAAAAAAAAAAATTACAACTGCATTTAAAATATGCTAGGACTTATCTTTAATAGTTGCTAAAAAAAAGAAATGCACAGAGAGACACAAATTAGTCACTGGTTTCTAATTAAAAAAAAAAACCTCAAGAAATTTCATAGATAGGGTAATAACCCATAATGGTTCACCAGAATATTTTGAGCCATCATTTTAAACAAATTTTTTAAATATAAATATATTCACATTTAATGATCAAGGCCATATTGCCCCAAAATTGCATTACATCAAAAATAGGACAGGTATTCTTATGTTTAAAATGTATATATATGAAGAATTTACAAGATAAGGCCCAACTGTACATCATTATTCTTCTAAAGTGGGCTTTCTAATTTCCTTGTATGTAAAGTCCACTGTGTAACTAAGATATGCAAAACACAAATTACACCACAAATTACAAACAAGGAAATTTCTCCATTCATACCTCATGAATTTATAAGAATAATGTGAGACATTTGTGCCAGCTATTATTTCATAAATTTGAAATAGCTTTTTGAAGGATTTTAAGGATGTAAAGAGTTGAGAGAAGTCAAGGGTTAATCTGAGATTCAAGATAGTATAGCAAGAACAAAATGAATGGAAAAAAGACAGGCTAGCTCTATGCAGCAATAGTGGTCTAAAAGTGCTAGCCAATGTATACCAAGGAAACACATTAACCATGTGGGACTAGACAGAAGGACCAAATATCTTTGAAAATGTTCACTTTCACATTTTATATTGGAGAAATGATGAAGTTCTGCAATGTTTCAGCCAGGTCTGGAGCACTGCCACCATTGAAGGCCACAAATTAAAACTATTTTACAGCAAGGAATCATTCACTTCTGAAGTTCACAGGCCTGCTGGATATCCAATCCTATCTCTGACACATAGACAATTTTTTTCCTTTCTGTAGTCTTCCTTTGTTCATCTCTTTGCAAGGTCATAGTTTCAAGGCTTCTCTGTTACTGAAACTTCAGGAGGAGAATGTGAATAAACCTCTTGTGACTTTAAGTTTCCTTGCTCTGTTACATAAATTTTAGTGGTCATGAAACTGTGACAGATAAGAGTAGCTAAACCCAAGCGTTATATGGTTGTCCTTTACAATTCTACCAAAATACTTCAGTGCTGGCCAATAACACTCTTTTCTCTAGTGTAATAATGAAGGTAGCACTCCCTGGGGAGCTACTCATGCAGCACATTGTTTTTTTCTAAGAACAAAAGGAAGCTACTTGGAGACCTTTAAACTTATTTCATGAGAGAACTAACTACGTATTGAGTCCTGATGATCTTCGGAAGTGAAAGCTAATGTATTGAGCCAATACAGCATTCCAATATGCAGAGTACCAGTTTATGATAATTACTTTTGCATCTGCATTTAGAGTACCACATGTAATTACTGAAGTGTATACTTTTCTCTCAGCAATGGCATGCAATTTCCATTAGTGGTCTTGGCAGGCATGCACACGCATTACAAGACCTCTAAGTAATCTGTAGCCCCTTGTAATTAAATGCAAAAAGAATTACAGCCAGTAGAACATAGTGAATAATTCACAACCAATAACTTGCCTGATGAATTTAACCTATTTTTATGTACCAAAACACAATGGGGTATTCTATCATATGTATTAAGTTACTCATTTATTACTTCATTCACCTGCAGTCCTTTTGCAACTTTTTGCAAAATAGTTCCAAATTGCTACTGGAACAATACTGATTGTTTACATAATTTCTCATTGAAATTTTACATTAGGGATTTGAAAAAAGATGGTGAAACTTTGAAATTTGAGGCTTTTCTCAACGCAAAGCCACCTGTTTGAAAAATTCTTACTGTAATTAAAAAGGAAAACACTTCAATCAAAAACTCCGTAACTTAAAACAGTTTTCACTAGAATTACTTGAAAAGCATAACTTCCATCCATCAGGAAAGTCTCATGGTTTGAAATTCACAGGGTATACAAGTGGAAGGAGCCTCCTAGGTCTTTGAATCACTTCTCTTGTATTGAAAGTTACCATATTATCTCTTTTTACCTAGTACCTTCCTGAACACCAGCTACATCACTTTCCTCACTAAAACTTCCTCACAAATATTCTTCCACAGGTTCAGTATGCAAACGTTTGCTCTTCTGTCAATTCAGTATTTTACTCAAATATCTCTTCTCTTTCTTTGATGATCATACAGCTGAGGCTATGGAGACAATGGTCATTTTTCTTTCAGAATTAATTTTGTTAGGTTTAAATAAAGAACAAACCTCACCCTTCTCATTTCATCTGGAAGATTCATATTTTATCTAATTGATTATTTCCCTGTGTGTACAATATCCCTTTTCTGCTCTTCTTTTATTCAGCATTCTTTTTTTTTTTCTCAAATATGAGTGACTGGAATTTTACACGGTATTATAAATGACATTTCATGTGTGTCCAAAACAGAAACAAACTGTCAACTATAAAACACTGCGGAAGAAAATATTTCATAAAATTAATTTTGGAGTTGTTACAAAAGTACATCATAACAACTCCTCTACAGAAACACACCATGATAACTGAATTCTATTGAGGAATTTCATCAGCAGAAAGGAACAGGGAATGGGAAGAACCTGAATTACAGCTCCAGTGAAATACTGCAACTGCATAGGAAATTATAGTGGCCAAAACATTCTTAGTCCTTCAGCAGACTACAAAGCATTTTACAGAGTACAACAATGTGATTACCCCCATTTAAACCAGGTGTGGTGAAATGCCTTAACAGAGATAAAAGAAGGGCCAGGAACATGTATTTTTAAGTCCAGCATTGTGTTTTATGCATAATACTTTTCATCTGGATTTTCTACAGAGAATATTTCAAACAATGGTTTTCACAGAAAATTTCAATTTTTAAGTCCACTTTTCTAGCATGACATTAGCACTAATAAATACATTTTGAAGTGTATTAAATCTAGATGACATATATTTAGAATTCTATTAGTCCTGTGCCATGAAATGATTAAAATAATTTCTGCAAATCAATCAAAAATACCCCCTTTTTGTTAGAGGATGTTGTAAGACTAATATCCATATTTAAGATCAATAATTACTAACCTGACATTCATAAACAGATTATTAACTGCTATTGATAAATTTATTTGTTTCAATTCCATTATCTCTGTCCTAGAAACAATGGCTTGAAACAATGAAAATGTGCATTAGTAAAACAATGAAAGTTTGCTGAGTTCTTTTTACTTTTAACAGAAAATATGAATATGCACCTGTCTACAAGCTGTTTTGGATTTTTTTTTTTTTTTCTGTGAAGATGTTGGTTCTAGGAACTTTACATCTTAAAAAGACTCTGACTGGAGTCTTTTCTAGACAGAATCTCTTGATTTGTCTAACGATGATCAAATGGGAATTTTAAATTCAGGTTTCATCTCCTATAGTTTTTAATGTAAGCAAGCTATGATATATGGCATCACATTGGATATTGTAGTAAAAAAAAAAAAAGGTGTTTGTCAGAAAAAAGTTTAAAATATTGCTAATTTTAAACATCAAAACATTTTTTCACTGTCACTGTTTTATATAAAACACTTAATAGGAATTTGACTGAAATTTTGAATTTGACAAATCCTCCCATGAAAAAAATGTATTTGTTATGTAATTCAGAAAAAAAATACTTAATTTGGGGCTTTTTGTGAACATTTTAATCCAGATGCTTACTAACTAAAATATTACAGAACTGGTCATTTAAGTTACTTGATATTGCTTGTGTTCTGTGATGAATAAAAAATTAAATTCTGTAAGCAATGATATAGTAAGGCATCAATAATGTGTCATATGTTCATGGCCTTTCATAAATAACTTTGTTTTTATAAGACATCAAAAATCACAAACCATAAAGTTAAGGAGTTCTTTTCCATCAGCCGAGACATTTTTAATATGTCCAGTGCAATCGCTAAATTAAACAGAACTCACAGTTTGGGTGTATGATTACACACTAACTCAAGGAAACAGAAGACATGCTTACCCTTAAGTATGAGTAATTCCTTTAAAAATCTTATTTTAATTGAAGTGAAAAGAAATCACAAGTGCTTTGTTAGAGCAAGATTTTATCATATACCCAGAAGGAAGCCACAAGTGCAAACCCCAGATCTAGTATTTAAAGTTACACAGAGAGATGGAGGTTATTATTTTCAAGGTCTTTCTTGTTTCATTTTCCCCTTTTTCTTTTGTTCATTCAGTATGTCTGAAACCAGCCTTGAGAGTCTTTCTAATTTATAATTAATTTCTATTATTAGCAAGTCATTTCAACTTGTCTGGAAATTGGAATTTGATTCTACACTCTCTGAACCAAACTCCTTGGGTAAGGACTCTCTTCTCATATCCCTCAAACATCACAGGCAAGATAGCATCAAAAGAATCATTATTTCCCTCATTTTGCTCATTTTAGGAGTCAATTTCCCTCATTTTAGGAGGGCACAGACAATCAGATAAGGAAGGCAGGAGTCAGAAAGGCAGGCAGGAATTATACAGAGGTAAGGATTGTACTCCTTTAAGACAGGCATAAAACATTAAGATCAAATCCTAGCAAAGTCTACTGCTTGTTGCAATTACAAAAGAGCAAACTGATTTTAAACCTTTCTCTTACTCCAAAGAACACACAAAGAGCCTATATAGTGAAATATAATTCAAATTCTCCTACTCCTTTATCCCTCCACCTATCTTTTCATTTTATGTACCATTTTGCATACACAAATGCATAACTAAAGATCAAATGTAATTGTACACAATTACGTACAAGAATCTTTGACTTACACACATTAAAATATGTAACCACTGCTAAAAAGAAACATGTTGACATACCCATAAAAAAATTCAGAGTTCCCAGGGTGTCTTCTACTCACATTCATTGCTGGAGAAAATGATGAAGCATGCAGGTTATGTATTATTATCGCACACCACAGTATCCCAGGCCATTTCAACCATTGAATGTATCTAAATGAACTGAATTATGGCTTGACTTTAATTGCTTTAAGAACAGAGATGAAAATGGTATGTAAATTTTATATGTGCTGCATACATATATACATGTATGTACATGTATACACCTCTTATGCATGATATTTACCTAGATCAAGGACACAATGAACATGGTCCCATTCATTTTAAGGCACCAAAATATTGATGTATCTATTCAGTAAAACCAAAACACCCAAGTACATGGTTAAAACATATGGTTAATTGCTCTGATAAAGCAGAAAAAAATAATAAAAGGATTATATACACTGCTTTGCTTCTTTTGACACAAGTGGAAGTAATTACACCATTGCTTTTGAACCTCTACAGGTGTCATATTTTCCCATTGGCTGTGCATTGGTTTATTATTTCAAAAATAATCTCTTCAATGTTATTGTAAAGTATATGGAATAAGTTTAAAATAAACAAATTATTTGCCTGCTTTGAATACCTGTCGCAAACTCTGTTTTCAATAAACTTAGTAAATGATACATGGAAATTTCACCATCTTCATGAAACTTCTTGGTGAAATAGTAGTGAAGAAGCAATTATTTTGAAGAAACTGTAAAAAAATAAATCTATAATAAATTATTATCTTTGGGGAAAAAAGATGTAATGATTAATCAGTTATTTGATTATGAGACAGACTAATTATATTACTAAGATGTCTAGTGGAAAACTATTAGTAACTGAATAAATCTGTTGTCATTGGGGAATTTATCAATTGCAACTACATACATATATATTGAATTTTCTTTGGTTTTGGCAATGTGGTTTGAATAATTAGGATCATGAAGAAGATGAACATTTTAGATTTTCTAAATGACAAATTAGATGACAAAATATTACCTGTAACAAATAAAGATTGTAATAATATATGAAATTGCAAAGCAAATGTTGCCAGTCCATATTTAATATATGATAACAGAAGGCAGACTATTCTCAGTAAGCCATTCAAAAAAGTAAGTGCAGACAGCCCAGGTATATGCAGAGATAACTCTAACATTTGACCAGGTACAGATTTGGAATTCGGTGGCAAAAACTCCGTTTTTCTCTCTCTTACCTGGAATAACATTTTACTTTCAAAAGCAAACTTGACCAAAGTCCTCTGAAGCTAACAAAATCTTATTGGCTTGGGATCAGACTTTGAGTATTTCTTTCTTGAATCTCAATGCAAAGCATACATCTTATGTACAAACCACCACAACTGCCCTCAAGGGTGGTAGTCCTAGTTTCAGGCCTCTCTTTCACTACAAAAACATCACTCACCAAAACTGAACTAAAGCTGAAACTAGCAGTGCATGCAGAAACAACAGTAAGATATATTGCACAGCACTTGCCCAAAGTATTTTTTCTACCATTCTTTCTTTCTTCCATGGCTATCACCATTTATCCGTTATGTCTTGTTTGATTTGAGATTTTTTTGTGGTTAACACCTAGCTGTGTCAGTAGGTACTGCACAAGACTACGGGAATTCCTAACTTACAAATAGCTAAGTCCTCGCAGAGGGCATAGAGTCATTCTGTAAACTTGCCTGGATGAAAAAAATATTTGCCTTGAATTGCTGCTTGAAAACTGACCATGGTGAATCCTTCTCTGCAAGCTGACAAGGTTTGGAGTAAAAATAATGTTTCCCTCAACCTCTTTTCCAGCTCTATTCAAAAGTGGAAGTGTAAAAATATGGAGAGGGTTGTCCTAAAATAGTTTCCAATCTATGTGACTTGGCACTATCCCTACACTATAATGCAAACAGTAAGTGGGATAGAATTAGTGTAATAATTTACTCTACTGGGACATCCCAAATCTTTACAAAAGCCTTATCTGCTCTGATACCATGTGTGTATTACATGTCAATGGTGTTATAGAGGGGGATAGAAATGATCATGTAAAAAGCCCGAAGGAATTTTAATATTAACCATAGATTGTTAAGAAGTGTCTAAATATAATTTCTGTATGCTACAGTGCAGAATCACATTTAACATCATGTTACAATTCTAACACAATTATAACATTCTGCATTTTCACGTGTTACAGTGAAATGTAATATAAGCATCATGAAATTTTCAAAAGTGCCTCTGGTTTAGAAATTGATAAACACTTATATTACTAGGATCCTAAATTCCAGATCCATTAAGATATATGATTATCCATCAGTAGGAAAGCACAGAATTAAGCTTTAAATGTGTATTATTTTTATGGATTTGGTTTACCTAAAAAAAGTTGCTCATGAAAGATATTCATCTCCTGAGGGTATGATAAGAAACATCTGTAATTTTATTTCTCCTTCCTATTCTGAAGGGGTTAAAGTATATGTGACTCATGTGTTCTTATAAATCCCTATTGTGTAAAAATGAAGTTTATTTCACCTGTTAATCTGGAAAGGTTGATTTTAATATGAGTATTCACACTGTCTGATACAAAGTGTTTGACAGCTAGACCATTTAAATATTTAGGTGGACTGTTAAGTAGTGCATGGTAAAATGCAAAAATACATCTAATCTTATTTTTTTGTCACACTACAAAATATTTGACACTACTCTTTTTTGACTTCCAATAAAAAATTGCTTATGGGAATCACAATGGCATTTGACACAATGGCATGAAGAACCAGAACCTGCTTAGGAATTTATTGTAGTTTCCTTACACTAGTATGTATGCCAGAAGGAAAATGGATTTCATGTTTCAATCACTTTAATTTGTTTGAATACAGTAGACTTACATAAGATACATTCCTAAGTATCACTATTCTCCCTAGATATCAGTTTCTTTTTTGCTTCACTTCAGAAGAATCAGTGTCGCTAATTTTACAAAGTAATTCACCCACATGTCTTCTTTCTCAGGTAAGCTTGGTTTGTAGTTGGAGATTAAGCTAAATTTATAGAACATGTTAAATTCATGGTCACTGAGGTATTTGTGAAAAGAGTTGTATTGTCATATGCATAACAAAAAATGTACTTTAAGTGCCACATTGACAAGTTTCTGCTTACAAGAATCAAGCTATTATGGAGAGCTGTGAATGCTTAGAATGGAAAAGTTAGTAAATCCAAGTCATTCTGATCATCCTTAAATCTAACAAACTTTGGTATCTCAGCAAAATTTTTAGTTAGTAATGTTTGATATCAGGTTTGCCAAACACTGGACTGAAAAGTCTGCAGCTTTTAAAAGTCTTCAGAATATACGAAAGGAATAAATAAGAACTCTGCATATAAGCAGGAAGTTTTTCAGGAAGGCACATTTTGCAGAGTTTCTGCATGCAACTTCCCTGCTGTTCTCAGTAGCATTTCTGTGCATAAATCCCCATTCCCTGCTTGTGAGTGTACTGCTATAAGGAGCATTCATCCAAAGGCAGTGTGGATTCTTCTGAAAAGTGGTTCTCTTCAGGTGGCAGACAGTGTGAAAGTATCAGCATGCAAGTCTTTATTTCCTTTTCTCTGAAATAAATAAGTAAATGCCACGGAAAACCAGAAATAATATTGTCACGTGAGATTACTGCCCATCATTAAAGCCATGAATTCCACTCTGTAAATCCGGCAATCGATTAGACCAACAACTTTAGGACATTTCTATTTCACACCCATGTGGTACTTCTCAGGACCTCAACAAGCCTTCCTGAGCTGATTAATGCTTTGGTGTTGGGAGTGAATTTATTTTCCTGGACTTAACTACTCCAGCTGTCTGCCACTGGCAATAGATATGGATGACCATCATTCAACTAATTAACCGAATGCAAACTTGTTTCTATGTCATTAATGAATCTTGTATTCTAAGATAAAAGTAAAATTAATCTTCTTGGATTAACTGATTGGATGCTTTTACTAAGGAGTTTAACTACCAGACGGGGACATGTTGTAGGTTGCACCACGATTTACTGCAAAACCTCTCTTAAAGAACTATAGAAAACATTTAGATTTAATCATGAAGTATGAAAGATGTTAAAAGATGATAATGAAAAGTTAAAAATCCTTTGCATCATAGTAAAGTATGAACAGAGCCATAGCTGAGCAGGAAGGACAGAGTACCTACAGGGTTTTTATGCAGTCTTTCCTAAAATCCCAGGTTAGCAGGACCATTCCAGTACACGCTTCACTCTGTGTACGTGACTAAATAGCACAGATTTCTGTGGATCTAGAAGTCCTGCTTAACTGCTTTTTCCAAAAAGAAGGTGCTTAAGCTAATGCTTAAAAGTTGAACTCACCTTGAAGTGCTTTGCTTAATGCAAGCCTAGGCCAGGATTGGACAGAGACATTTACAATCATGCTGATGCTCTGTGTTCAGTTTTCAGAACTCTTGTCCTGTAGCTTTAGGTATCTGTATTTGTTTTCTGTGTACTGATACAGGCAGTCAGCACGTGGTGTTTATATATGGATATAAACAGTTACAATGAGATGATGGGTAGAAAATTTTTGTGTTTAGCACATATGTATACCTTGTACATGCCTTTATTGATTTACAAACTCTTTATCTCTAGCCTTCTGGGAAAAGCAGTAAGGAAATAATAGAATTAATAATAGCTAAAATTAATGCAATAACTTGATTGCCTTCAAGATGTGAATTAGTCCAGGGATGCATTTTTTCATGTTAATAAATTGACCAGTGCTCTTTAGCCTCACTATCTTCCTTTTTTAATTACAAATCTACATAAAGAAGAAAAACCCAGGGAAAAATATTCAAACTTCACTCATCATTCTTACATATTAGATAATTTCCAATGTATAAGGAACATATTTCAGACTTCAGAGTCCATCAGGGCTATATAGATCTTATCAGCTTTCTAGAAATTGAAAGAAGTTCCTGCTAGTAGTAGTGATTTGATAGGCAGACAATTTAAAATTAAACTGATCACAGCTGAAATAAGAAATGGGCAGAAAGATGGGCTTATGTGCGTGGCCAAAATGTTCACAAAAACCCAGTTCCTCCCTAAAATACACTGCACTTAGTCTGTTTCTAGGGTCTGCACTTGTATGTTTTAAATTAAATGAAAAAGTCTACCATAGCCTGAGATCACGTCGTGGTTTAACCCCAGTCAGCAATTAAGCACCACGCAGCTGCTCATTCACTCCCCCCCCACCCAGTGGGATGGGGGAGAGAATCGGAAGGAAAAAGGTAAAGCTCGTGGGTTGAGATAAGAACAGTTTAATACAACAGAAAGGAAGAAAACTAATAATGATAATAATAACAATAATGAAATGACAATAATAATAATAAAAGGATTGGAATAGACAAAACAAGCGATGCACAATGCAACTGCTCACCACTTGCCAACCGATGCCCAGTTAGTTCCCGAGCAGCCATCCCCCCAGGCTAACTCCCCCCCAGTTTATATACTGGACATGACATCACATGGTCTGGAATACCCCTTTGGCCAGTTTGGGTCAGCTGCCCTGGCTGTGTCCCCTCCCAACTCCTCATGCCCCTCCAGCCTTCCTGCTGGCTGGGCATAAGAAGCTGAAAAATCCTTGACTTAGTCTAAACACTACTTAGCAACAACTGAAAACATCAGTGTGTTATCAACGCTCTTCTCATATTGAACCCAAACCATAACACTATATCAGCTACTAGGAAGACAATTAACTCTATCCCAGCTGAAACCAGGACAGATCACTAAGTAGATCTTAGAGAACTTCGTACAATCTCTTTTTTTTTCTTTATGAAAATAAATTCCTTTAAGAATAAATGCATAATACCTATTTCTGTTCCACTATGCAATTTGCATGGATTTAACAAGCCAGTTGGCTTCTGGCTGCCAACACCTCTAGGTTTTCATATTGCAAAATAACACATGCTTTGTCATATCCAACTCATGAAATAATCACCTTGTAGTATAGTTTGTGATTATATTTTCATTAAGTGAGTGCTGTGATACTGCAAAGAAATGCCTCCTATTTGTTTTGTTGGAACCAGCTGCTTTCACAAGAAGAAAAATCAGCTATCTAGTGCTGCAGTTACAATTTAAATAGTACTACAGGTTTATTGTACAACCTTATAAACAGGATCATTTTTCAAGGTATATGCCAATTCAAGTAAAATCTGTGGACACACAATATAAAGAAATGGTTCTTCAAGAATAAACAAAACCTCTTAATAGTAAAGAATGTGTATGTTTCTTCAGCTCTGGAGAATATTCTTACCATTGGCCACATCACTGGTGAGTTATGAGCCTTTTATACAGACGGGATAAAAAAGAGAGATAATGGGTACAATAATCCTCCTAATAATACCACAAGCTGAATTTCAACTTTCAAGCTTCTCTTCAAAGTTAAAATTTAGCTTCCAAAGCTTTTTAAGAGGCTGCTGCCCTTTTCAAACCACATTTCAGGTGCATCATTCTTGCTGATTTATACATACTAAATGCTATGTGCCCTATTCCTTCTGCGTAAAGCTGGAGAAGGCTGTGTAATTTCATTCTGCACCCTGGCAACCTCACTCAGCGCAGACTGGTTGAAAAGTCTTAAGGCTAATTACGAGAATATTGGTTATGGACTGAGCTGGGAACAGATAGGACCTATAGCTATTGCCTGACACAGACACACAAGATACAGGCAGACCAGTTCTTTCTCTATAACATAGTTGAGAGTCCCTCCCCTTCATTCAGAACTGTTGAGATAACACAGCAGCAAGAAGGCGTGGCAAGGGGAATAGTGGTAAAAATCCAGGGCAGCAGTTTGGACAGTTTGAAACATCACAAGCAGAAGCACCTTTCTTGGGTTTCATTTTTTAAGAGAGTGGATTAAAACTGCTTGGGGTTAGATGACTCTAAATTACACACTGGACATACTAGATAGAAGAATCGCCATTTTACAGAAATATGCATAAAACCATGCATATTACCTATACATGTACACCACAATACAAGCTATGGCTAACAGAAACAAGAAATTGCTTATATCTTAACAAGAACCTCCAGAAAAAAGGACTAATAAAATAGTCGACTCTTCAGTGGACAATACTATGGCTATATATCTGTTACCTTTTTGTAAAGAGTGAGATTGTTGGGCAATATATACTTTGTTTAAACTCTGTTGCTTACACTATTTGCACAGCAGAATCTGTTACCACATCTGACAGTGTTGTGATAGATTCAGGTTAAATGCCAATTGAAGATCAAATTGAAAGGAAATAGCCCTAGTCCTTTCTGGTCACAGTTGAAATACAGTAATGTGACAATATTGAGAATCTTGCTTCTGTGGTATTGAAAAAAATGCAGATTAAATTGTCAAGAGAATGCATATCCAGTTCACCAATGTATGTAATTACAAATGAAACCAGTAACTGTTTTAAGTTTATACAGCAGAGACGTGTGACACTCTGTTTTCCTGATTCCTGGCTTTCAGTCTCAGGCTTTCTAAGACTTTCCATACAGTTGTTCTGTAAAAAACTGCTAAAGCTACAAAACATATTGTATTCCCACCATTTTCAAAAGGATTACTTCCAGTCATGTTATCACAGAAGAATTAATAAGGAGGAGAATAGCAGAACATTGTACCTACTGCTGGTCTTTTTACTCAGGAAAAATGATTTCTAGACTTATACGACATAATGTGTTAACTCTAACCCTCAATATATAGTTGGCTATGCTACTCTAGAAGACAGACTGATTGGAGGCATGAAGCTAGATACTATTGCCAGTTCTGCTACCAGTCTGCTATATGATCTTTGACAAGTCTTTATATCTCTCTGCATCTTTGTTTCCTCTTTCACGTTCTGATTCTCTCAGGTATCTTTATCATCAGTTCTTGCCTGGTTTTGACCTAATAAGCAGGTAATGCCAACCCAAAGGAATGGCTGTGGTTTTTTGGTTTTTAATTGGGTTTTGTTCTGTTTTTTTGTTTGCTTAGTTGGTTTTGGTTTTAAGTTTAATGTAAGGACTTGTTGGTTTGATATTACACTGCCTGCAAACATTTTGATGACTAGGAGGCTGGGCAATTGGAAGCAACTGCAGTTGTTACTTGCAGTGTTCTAACAAACCTTTTGATTTTCATATGAAACTGAAGAAGTGATAGCAGTGACTTCAACAAGGCATTAACAGTGTTGCCTAAAGAAAATGTTACTGGTTGTAGGGATGAAAGAGGAATCTGCAAGCACTTGATAGACTTTGAATCTTTGCTCTGTGTGACTGAGCAGAGGATGCCTGGTTCCTGTAGGTATTTTTGAGTAAAGATGTTCAGCCACAGAGCCAGCAGCTTCTCAGTGCAGAACATTGTTCTAACAGACAGTAATGAAAACCACAAAGAAAGTTAAGCTGATGGGGAACGGACCCTTTGGAAACAAAGGAAAACCAAGCTAAGGAAGCGACCACAAAATGGGAATTTCTGCATAGTAATTTCTGCATATTCAATGCGAATGTCCCTATGTGACACTAGCTGGGAGATGGTTTGAAAGGACTAGAACATGCTTTACACTCTGCAATCAGCTTCCAGCCTCCTTTCATCTGCAAGCAGGGAGAGCTGGCAAATGCCAATATTTAAGTGCTCAAAAACTAGTGCTGAGAATTTTTTACATAAAAGAAACCATCAAATGTCAACTCTAATTAGAGTCTCTACTCATTTCTAGAAGGACTATCAGTTCTATTTTGTTAACCTTGATTGCTATTTGTAGACTTACAGAAAGCAAGACTACAAAAGGAAGAAAGAAGGGACTATTTTAGCTGTTTTCTAGTATTAAATTTTTACCAAACAGCTTCCCCTTAGAAATGATCTGGCTGTTATTTAAATGTCTCTGAGTGTTCTGATAAACTTGCTCTCAATTATCAATTTAAGCCACCCACAGTCAAAGTAAAAACAATTAATTAGATACAGGAAAGAGAGGGAAAGGTTTTAATGAACACACTGTTGCCCTGTCAGGGAAGGGGTTGGCACATTTCATCCCTGCACTGCACTGCACTAAGGATTTGGAGAAAGGACATAATGATCCTAACGTGATATACATCCTTAGGTACAAAATAAAGTGTTGGTGCCATGGATTTCTCTACTTAAGTGGGCTTTGGGTCAGCATAGAAGATTGTACAACACAAGCAATGAACTTTGGAGAAAAGACTGCAAATGCTGACATAAAGCACAAGAAGAGAGAAAGTGAAAATCCCCCCCGTCCATGCAAGCCCTGTACAATTTTCTTTCATGTATAAATAATAGCTATACTGCATAAAAGGTGCAAGATAGATCATCTGTAAAGGCTTAAAACAGCAGCCAAAAATAGAATCTTGAGATTTTTTTTTTTAAGTCCTTTTAGCACATTCTAGGACAAAGCCCTTGTCAAGAGGAACAGACATTTTTGGACGAGCCAGCACATTTGTTCCCATAACCTCAAATGGAAAATCCCAACCATCCGTGAAATCAAAGAGAAGACAGGTTCCTCCTACAAGAAGACATTTGTAATTATACTGCTTGGGATCAGCATTCTCTCTCTCTCTTTTATACTCCTACTCCCCCTATTCTTTCTTGTGATCTCTCACCAGATCTCATTAGAGGAGAAAATCAGAAGGGGAAAAATAAACACCAAAAATGCAACACTTACATAGGCTGGCTTACAATAGGAAAAGTATTTTAGTTGCACAGACAAGAAAGTTCATCTACACTTACTGAACAAGTAACAAAATAACATATCCAATAAAGTAAATATTAAGAAACAATTACTATATGCACCAATTAATACAGCAGCAGCCAGCAACCTTGTAACCTGAAACAATACATAGGTCCCACATTCTTTATACAGTTATAGCCTGTATATATTATAATTTAAGCAGATTTCTTCTTTACTGTAATTTCACATGAAATAAAGAAATATGCAGAACTCTTCCCTGTGGTTGAAATACTGTATTTACTGAATGCTGACAAAACTGCTACTGTTGACTATGCTTGATATACCACAAGTCTTTAAGCTTACAAATCACATTAATTGCATCGCACATATGCAGACTGAAGGGACTTCCATGCTGTGTTTCATACCACCTGAGTAGTTGAAGCAAACACGTAACTCTGTTCGGCCAGTGCCACATGAGAGTCATGGCTTCCCTGCATTCACTGAGGGCAAAGGAGAAAGAAGTGTATTGTGCTACTGTCTACCTCAGTTACAGGAAGAAAAGCGAACATAATCTGAGTAAATATGGGTAAAATTCAGAAGTGAAAAACCCCACAAGATTCTAAAAAGAAAATAAATTACCTGTGCATGAGCTGGCTAAGAAGGAAGTCAGCAGTATGGGAAAGAAGAAGCATAGGGAGAATTCAGACTAGGGCAATGACATATGTAGATTATGAGTAGAAAAGTAGCTATTACCTTGTATCCGTCCCTCCTAATGTTTGTGTACGGAGTTATGCATAGCACTTTGTGAATGCCAAGATCCGCGTGTTGGAACAGGTCTCTGAAAGACTATAAACTCTATTTCAAGTTTGCAATCCAGTATATGGCAAGGGCAAGGTAGCTGTTCTGTTAGCAGGATCTGAGTGCCCTTTCAAACCCCTGGGTATGGGATATGATTTGGAGGATATGTATTGTACTTTTTACATGGAAAGTTATGGAGCGTTCTCCCCACTTTCTGTATGAATCAAGACTCCAGAATTTCCAGAAAGTAACCTAAATTAATAGCTCTGAAAAGAGGAAATGCAGACTTAAGATGATTGTCATCCTGTGAATTATGGGTAAACAACTTCAGACAGTTCCCAACTCAAGAAAACTTTCTTACCTCTTTACTGCCACAGCCTACTCAACAGAGCATGAAATAAGGCCTATCAGGTATTTCAGAGAGTGTATATGCTCCTTTCTTTCACTCTTCCCTTCACCTTCCCTCCTGCAGTCCTCCCAGGTTCTTTTTTATCACAAGCACAGCCCTGTCAATCTGTTCCAATTAATCACTGGATCAGTTCAATACAGCTATATCTAAGAAGGTATTTGCCTCTGGAGCATTTGCAGGTAATTCCATTGGCTATGGACTGCCCCAGGAGAGGCAGAGATCCTGTACTTCCTGGCTTTCAGAAACCAACACGCTGAAAAGACAGAAAATACATCAGGAAACCGTCCATCTGCTGAAGTTTTTGGCTTTTTGTCATCGAATATGTAAGATGAATAAACAGGCTTAACATGGAATCGAGTTGAAATACTAACATCAAACACAGAAGTGGGTTTGTGTCCAAATGGGCAAACCAGACACCAGAAGGTATGTACGGAGCCTGTAGTAACTGCACTGCCTAGTAAAGATGGGCATTCAGAATAGGGCGAATAATGTCAGCTCAGCTGGTTGGAAATTGTTTTCCTATCAACAGATAAAATGGGGGCATGACAATATTTTTCATATTTTTATTACAGGAATACTAAAAGGCTCCAGGTGAGATAAGAACCTTGCTGTGTTTCCTTATACCTCTGTAGCCCAATTAGACAAGAAATGGGTTATTATTCTCATTTTACAGATGCAGAACTGAAGTCCAGTAACAAAACCACTTAATTTTTCTGAAAGTCTGCAGCAGAGCTATGGCAAAGAACTGAGATATCTTGAATCCTGGAACTTAATGCATTGCCATCTTCCCCTGCTCTTACAGCAAAAGGAGTAGGCGATTCAATTTGATGTTTCATCCTTCTGTTTCTTCATACAATACAATTAATTCCCATGATGAATTTCTATGTTGATACTCCTGCTCCAGGTTTGATACATCTTCAGCTTCATCATTTCTCCTTTATGGGTGTTTTACCAGCTGAAAGTGTTTGTGAAATCTCATCTTATTTTCTTGTGTAACATGAAATGCGTTCAGGAATCAAAGATCATCCCTTTGTCTTTCCTTTGCCTTTGTGTGATCAATGAACTTCAGGATATGATTTTAAAAATTGATGCTGTGATTCATTTTCATGGCATGATGGAGGGGTAAGTTTTCTAAAGTGTTAAGTGACTCCTTAGTGAGGCCCAGACACTTTAAATCTTTCACCGTGTTATGAAAACATATCCCCCTTTGACAGAAAGATCTGTTTAATATATACGGAAGCTTATGGAATCCTGAAGATTTGAATTCTTACAGCCATACATGTTATCAAGAAGGCTTTGTGTGATGATAAGTAAAAGTATTTGTGACAGACGGATTTTTTCAGTATTACACAGAACAGATATTCTGATGCTTTCCATTACCTTTATGCACTGGTGGAAAAAATCAAAGAATAAAGTTTAATGAGATCACAGTACATGGATTTACTTCCTCTTTCTCAAAGGCAGAAGATCTCTAGTTCTGGAGCTATTCATCCCCTGGATCAGCTTTCTTTGTACGCCCTCCACGGATACCAGGATTAGATCATCTATCATGAAGATAGTCCACTTATGTCTAGTTTGCTTTGTAGAGCATGGAAAGAATTAGCTTATTTAGGGCAAATCTGGAATAATTCCACTGAAGTCAATGTGATTTCTCTGATTATTTTTTTCTTTCCAATATGAACAAGAGCAGAATATATCTCACTTAAGTAAATTATGACATCCCTGCATTCCAAGTCTAAGAAGAGCTGAAATGCAAAATTTAAAGGTGAGAGACTTAATGTATCCATGCCTAATGGTCTGTAATACAAATGAGAAACCCCAATAAAGCTCTTCTGTGCCTGTTCTCATAGCTATTTGTATCAATTTTATACTGGCTTCTTTCATTTCTATCACTCCTTATTACTATTTAACCCACTCAACAAGCAGCTTAGCTGAAACCTGAGAGACAACAAAAATTATTTGAAGCAGAACACTCTTTTGGTCCATGAACAGCAGTCCTCTGTTCTTCCACACTGGAATATGTTAGTGCACCTTAGAGACAGAACTGGCTCCCTCGTTAACACTGCAAAGCAGGGCTGGGGAAGAAATCATGGCAAGATTGAATTTTGCAGCCCTTATGTGGGAAAGCACTTACATAAGTAATTCCATTTATTTCACTGTGCTGCTGTGCATGATCTGTCAGCCTCTTAAAAGGGGTAGGTTGGATATTGGCATTAATCAGCTAGGCTGTATGGCCTTGCACCTGGACAGGAAAGCATATACATTTGTGCCCAGATCCAAATTCTAAGAAGATTCTATAGCATCTATGTCATAAGGTGTGTGTATTTCTGCACAGGGGCACCTTCTTCCCCAGAATGCAAGTGTGCAAGACTAGGGCTGGATCTGGCTTTTAGCCTGTTTCATCTGCAGAGAAATGACTGTTTCTTCTAACCCAGAGATAATCGTAACATAAGCTATTCCCAGTCCTTCTAGGAATATTACTGAGGTACATGATAGAGCATTCTTTGGGTTTTTTACTTTTTTTTTTCCTCTCTCAGATCTATTTCTCTTCTAACATTATTATAATTTCTAAGTTGTTTTTTCTATGGCTGACATTCTGGTATTCTGAAAACAAACATCTCATATTCACATAGCAAAAGAACATTCCAGTCCTGCAAACCCTTCACCATTCAGGTAACCCACAGGCATTAGTAGTCACCTTGACTTCAGTGGGATGAGGTACATCAGCAAGGCAACAAACCTCTCCACCTGACTGCGACCAAATTCTTGCTGAGGTATACTTTAAGTCATAAATAGTCCCACTGAAGTCAAGAGGAATAATTCTTGTGTAAAGAGCTCCCCATAAGCATAAGTATCAGAGCTGGCCTTACCAAATAAGCCCCAGCCCTTTAATGAATTTTATGCAATTGCTACCCTACAACCATGTACAGCCCCATTAGCTTCAACTAGGATCCATCAGGGACTCATTGCAAGACTAGGTCTTAAAGGCAGGCTGCCCAGAATGAATGGTTTAACTAAAGGCATGATGTTAAAATGATTTAGATTGACAGTTAAATTAAGTGAAACTACCTGTGTAGACACACACCAGTTTAGTATGCCCCTGTAATTTACAGTTTAAAACCCCAGGAGCACCCACACACCACCTCACATGGGCTTAATACTGCAACATAACAGCCTTTGTTTGCTAACAGCTCTCGAGAGACACATTCTACCTGACAATTTCTCCCTGCTTCCTGAGTTAAGAAGTCTGCAGCATGACCTATGCCTAATGATGAGTTTCTTTCCTTCACCAGGATGCTGCACCCCCCTGTTCTGTCCTGTCTGCCCCCTGCACTCCCTGATGACCTTGCACAGCTGTGCAGAGTAGCCCGTTCATTTCCGATCATTTTTATTCTTTTCAATCCCATTTGTTCTGTAAGAAATAAGTGAGCTTGTGAATACTGGTTTTTGAAATCTCATCAGAGTTACTTCTAACAGAAAATAGACTTTTTAAATCTTACATAAATAAAATAAAAGATCTTTTCCTGGCCTCTCAATCTTGTACTGTATTCAGTGAACTGTCTTCCATCTCTTGATACAGTATATTCTGAAAACTACTTGGAGAGACCAATGCTGACTTCAAGCCCTGTGCCAGTGATTTTACTGAGCTGTGGAATAAGACCCAATAGCAGATAATTTGTTGCAGACATGACACAATGAACTATTTTTCAAATATCCCTGTTCTCTGGTTTGCTCTTTTGGATTTGGCAACAAATTGTTGGCCCTTAATCTTGTGGTCCTTAATCAGTCACAAGCCTGTGCCAGCTACACACAATACCCATAAACCCAGACTGTGTTCTGGTAGGTAGCTCTGTAATATCTGTAACTTGTAGATAACCTAACCCGGTTTTGGGTTTTTTTTCCACTGTAGAAAAGGTTGGGTGCTGTTGTGTTCTCAGAATGAATAGGAGAAAATGGTGTGGAATAGACAAGGGGGGTTGTTTGCTTTCTTTTCCCTAACCTCCCCTCACCCACCCAAAAAAACCACAGGCATTTTATGATATATTTCATGTTGATTATAATAAAGATATAGAAAGATTTCAAAGAGTAAAGATAGGACAAAGCAAAAATTCAGTAGCATAAACTCTACTCTGTTCTCCCTTTCAGTGATGTGTAGCTACATCATTTAGTCTCATAGTAAGAGCTCAGACTAACTACAAGTGCCAGCAAACAGGTTTTTTTAAAACAAACAAACCTCTACACATAGAGAAATAGGTGGATATGCTTTTCTTTCAACTTTTTTCATCTCTTATTTCTCCTCTCCTATTGTTTTCTTTGGTCTGTATTTCCATGTGTGTATTACCTCCCCTTTTTGCTGGGGCACAACACAAAAATTCTCAGGTAAAACTCTGTGCTATGCAGAATGTCATAAAATGTCCATTACCTCCAAATTATATGCATCCTTCCAGGGAAAACTGGACTGTGAAATAATGGCTGCAACCTGTGGCCAAAGATAAGTTGAGTTGTTCCCAGAATCAAAGTACAATTCCTTTCAGAATTACAACTGGCCCTAACAACTACATAATAGAAGAACACAAACAAACTAAATAAAAACTGGATTAATTAAATCATGTTAGTATTCAGTAATCAATTATCATCCATTTATTTCTCTTAGGAATATAAAACTATGATCTTTACATTTGCCATAAAACACTTTCCAACGTTTCTTTCTCACTAGCTGCTCTTAAAAGCCCCAACTCAAGAGACTATTTACAGGTCTGTTGAGCTATATTAGTAGGCTTAATATCTCCAATCTGGTACAAAATTAAGCACATGTTTAAGAACTTCCCTGAAACAGAGCCAAAGATCCTGAAGCTGGCAGCAGTTTTCAACTCAACAGTGATTTAACACTATGGAGTCCATGAAAGTCCATGAAGAAACTGATACATAAGAGAAAAAGAAGAAACCATATATAATATGAAGAAGAAACCACACATAGAAGAAAAATATACATATACTTATATATAAAGCTTCTAAACTCCCTATAGGAGAGAAGTCTTTTGGGGGTACTAAAATCTGTGCAATCAGGTAAAAAAGAAAAGCTGATTTTAATCCACTTGCTTTATGCAGTTTTAGTATTAATTGAATCAGCCTAGAAATGCCCAGCAGATAACTCATGGTGTACTATTTATAGTTAGGGATCAAACATCTTATGTTCTAAGCCTGTCTAATTTCAAATTTTTATTGACAGGAAAAGTACACAATGTTTATAGTGCTGCATTCTTTCAGGGGAAAAAAAAAAAAAAAGAAAAGAAAAACAACCCTAAACCCACTCACATCTCATCTCATCAGTCATAACCTACATGAATGATAATAGGTTCTCAAAGCTCTCCAGTTCTCTGTGACAGTTCTAATAATGCAGTGCCAGATGTTTAAAATGTCTGCAATACCCAGAGGTTGCAGTGCAGTGACCTCCATGGTCTCCCATTCAATGGAAGTGGCTGGTAAATGTAAATATAATTACAGTGCAATCCATTTATAATAGGCATGATTATAATATAGCAAATAAAAACACTTACAAAACTAAACATGTTAAATTAAATGTATTGTTTTCAGATTATAATAGACACTTTCTGGGTGTCTATTATTAATGCCTCCTAAGAAGAGAACAGGGAAGGAGCTTTAAGAACATTTGAGAGATAGAAGAACATCAAGGAATGTAACCTCTGTGCTTTCATTCCCACAAGCTGTGTAAACTGTTGAGTTAAAACAAACATTTCTAAAAAACAAAACTGTTATTTTTTTTTGCTAAGCCTCTGCAACACCAGATGGGGCATGTTCCTACTGTCCAGAGTCCTTGACAGATAACTGGAAGAGCAGCATTCCTCTTATCACATTTCACCAGAAAACTTGCTGTAATAATACTACATTCTCACTTTCAAAATTAATTAAGTAAGCATGCAGAATTTACTCTTTTCAAGCCCCCAAGCTTAACTCAAACCAAACGAAAAAAATCCCCTTTATTCTGAATGATAATTCCTGCAAAATAAATAAATAGCCCATGTATTGGCCTGTGTAAGTGGTTGCAAGTATGTAAGTATGTTATATAAGTATCACAACTGGTGTTGCTGAAATGACATTAGAGTTGTCTGTTGCAAATTGCTGCGGTTTGTAATGATCATCAGATTAGTTAGCTGTTGTGTCCATGAAAGCAATAAAAGCTATGTCTGTTATCATATTGTTACTATTATCAGGTTATTAAAAGAAATTACATAGAGGAACTGAAGAGGCATTCTTTTGACTCAATACTTCATCATAGAGAAAAGCAAATGACAGTGCATTTTATGGATCTCATCTCAGGCCTACCGCAGTCACCCCTACGGTCAGACCAGAGCAGAGTTTAGGGGCCCCTCAGATGAGGCGCTGCCAGTGATGTAAAACAGAGGAAGCTGGTAGATTAGGAGGTCGGGGCAGGAATTCCCTAAACTGATTCTTCTTATCCTCCCTTTTCTCCCTACGCTTCATGAAATTTCTATGAAGCTACAAGTTGAGGTGCTTTCCCAGAGCAACTCAGCAGATGATAGCTGTTCAGACAGAGCCGGCCCTCTCCCCTGTGGAATGCAAGGGGTTGATTTAATATAGGGAAGTTTCTCTTACGTCCTAGAGGCAAAGTTCCCATGACCACACTTCTAAAATGTTGCCCTTTAATTTTTCAAGGGTTCATATTCTCTTTCACTGTGGGAGTCTTTTTTTTTTTTTATTTCAGTCCCAGCCAAGGACAGCGTTCAGACCTTTCTCTTCCTCCCTAATTTAGTTATATTCCTAATAACCATGACTCTGAGGGGCTCAGGAGAGCTCCCTCCCACCTCCACTGTCTGCCTGACTGCACAAAGCAATCGCAGCTGACCTGGTAACCTCTATCTTCCAGACCGTGACTGGATCTCACTGGGCTGCCTTCCCCAACTCACCATCTTCTCTTGGTTACAGCCGAGCAAGCCTGAGTGAACTCTGAGCTGCCTTCACACATACACTGGCATAGCTGAGAGCAGCATTTTGCCTCTTTCTGCGGTTCAGAGGCATCTGAAGCGCCTATCATATTACATGCAGAAACAGTGACTCATCCTTTCTCACCCTAATTAGATATTGGGATACTTCTCGGGGCACCAATTTCTGCTATTTTCACCAAGAAACAGGTACAGCAGTAGCCTTTATTGAGTTTCCTTACCTCAGAAAGAAATTAAAGTCCTATTCTGTAGAACCTTTCCAAACAGCACAAAATAATTCAGGCTCCTCAATCATCCCTTGTAGGATCAGGGCCTCATTGATCAGGTTTTCCTATCTCCAGAGATGGCCATAATATTTTTTTTTACGGGTAGCTGCTCACTTGGGTTCAGGGACAAGTTCACTCTATCCAAAAACTTATCTGTCTCTCACTGTCCCTTAGGTGGACAGACAGGTTTTCAGATACCTGCTGTACAGGTAAGATATTGTGAACACAATATGTGGATCACTCTAAAGGCAAGTAACTTCTCCTTTGTTTGTAGAGTTACAAACAGTCACACTGTCATAAACCTGGGGCTATAGAAAATGAAAGTGAATGTTGTTTTTACATCATTAAACTATTTTGGAAAGCTACAGTTTGAGGAAAAAATGTGTTGGGTTTTTTTTTTTCAAATACATCAATAATCTTCCATTTAATTTATATACCCACAGCTGTCAGCTACCTCCAAACCCTCTTAGTGCAGTGATATGGAAACATTTTTACTGAAAATTTCTTAGGAATACCTCAGAGAGTTCACATTCATATCTATTTAAGTGAGCAGATGAATAGAATCTACCTAACCTAATTGGGGGAGAGGAAAAAAAAATCAATAAAGCAAGCTTTCTGCTTATCAACTGTATCCCATTTCTTGTTGGTTATTGCTTGCTCTGTGGCTTATTTGGAGGAAACCTTTGTTCAGACTGTAATTTGTTCTGCTCATTCCATGGTCACATCCCCTGGTTATAAGGTTATATATATATATATATTAAAAAAAATAAGTAAGGAGTAGCATATGGGAATAAAACATTATAGAAGACCAATGTTGCTGATGCAGTACATCCACCCGGCAAACACAGTTTCATTTTATTACTGCAAATTCAGAAGTGTTTTGTCATAATGGGAAAAATGTTTACTCTTCTATTTAATTAAATAATGCACATCAGAGGAAATATAACTTTATGTCATACAACAATAGTTTTAATTTTTTCCAATATTGCTACTAAATATCTTTTTCTTTTTCTTTGAAGATCCTGCCTAGGGCAACATACCTGCCTATTGAAATTCACAGAGTCAATGAAGCCCCACACAAATAAATGGGATCCATCACCACTGGAGCCCACATTTTCTAAAAGGATACATGAAAGGAGGAATTGTTTTAGCTTTGGTTGTGGCAAAACCTGGTTCTTTGTATTATACAGTTAATGGAATAATTCCACCAGATATAAGTTACCTGACCCTGTACCAAAAGGCAGGGATTCAGTTCCCTGAAGTCAGTTTCCATAGGATCTGAAGGAGACCATCAGCTTCTGTATTATTGCCTGCCTTCTCTAGCTTTCTCCTGACATTGTTATTTTGGATCCTGTGCAAATCGTACTGCTACAGCATCTTCTTTTCAGGCACTGCCTTTGTGAGGCTCCCTGAAGAGAGGTGGAAGTCGTATGAATGGCAGTAGCAACTCTGTATGAAGTATCCTAGTTTTGAATCATCTTGCCACTGTTCTGAGTATGCAACAACTAGCTCATCAGCTTCTACTACAGCAAAGAAAAGGAATATGCTGCACTTTAACCTGCAGATCAAATTCTAGGATAATGACAGACAAAGTAGAAAAAGCAGTATTCACCATCCCCTGCTTCCCCAGGCCAGATGCACGATTCGGGGGGAAAAAAAAAAAAGAAGGGGAAAAAAAAAATAAAAAGAGTAAGGGGCTCAAAGAACCTGATACAATCTTTGATTATCACAGTCACAGGTGTTGTAATGTGGAATGCAATATAACGCTGTAATAGAAATATTGCTTCAAGGAAATCTCTGTTAGACTCAGGAATGTAGCGTGTAAGTGGTGAGAGAGAAAGTGTCCACTTTGTTACTCTGAACTAGACTTTTGGGAGCAGGCTGGTATTCCAAGACTGGTGATGTGCTTGTTATTGTAGATACTAATTCCTAGGAAAACAAGGACTTTCACTCTGGATGAATCACAGCAGATCAATCCCTAAATGCTCCCAGTTTCCTCTCTTGTAGTAGAGTGCATAAGCTTTAGTGTATTTATATTGCCTGGGAATGTAAAGTAAAATAGTGTAAAAAAAAAAAAAAAAGTAAAACAAAAACTCTCCTTGTGCATTGCTGAGGGAGAAAACTTGGTTAAATGACTGAATTGTGGTGCTATCAGTTTTTTGAATGATGTTGAACAATCCCATTTCTTAGGCATATGTTACACATTTAATTACAAATACACTTATTTGTAGAGGTTTTTTCTCTTCAACAAAGAGACTCCTACATCCATTTAAAGGTTTTAAAGAAAGAAATAAGCCATAAAGCCCATATAGTAATAATCCCTTGTGTTCCTATTAGGGGAAAGTGTGATGAGTAATGGTGTCTACTTTATCCCCTAATGTGTTGCCATGATACAACTGTCCTCCATCTCCACCTCTTTTAACTTTTAATGCAGAAGCAATTCTCTAGTATGAGTTACAATTTAGTTCTTGCAATGATATTTCCTATACTTGGAGAAATGATCCACTCTGCCTGATTTCTATATGATTTTTTTCCATCACTTGTCGCTATGCAAAATCATACAGGCACTTTGGAGAGAAAATGAAAGAATAAAATAACCAACACTGCAAATCTTACAGACTTCCCCCCTAATTTAGGAAATGGGGTATATTACAAACTGTAGTTTAATTCTGTGCCTATGGTTAAGAAGGCTGCTTGCAGCTTAACATAATTTCAAACGCAGTGTAGTTAAAAGGACCTAAAGAGATTCTGACACATCAGATTTCTGGTAGATCTGCATTGTGAACTCACATGGACCATTGCTTAGAAGTTATCTGAAATGATCTGGTTTTATAGTAATTTAATTGGTTTTATGCCAGTCTGAATTCTGCATCAGAAACAGACTTCATGGCACTGTTAACATTACTAGTTCTTCTAAAGATTTGGCTGTTTAAAGTTACTTGTTCATGCTATCTGCATAATGAATTGTCCTCTTCAAGGTGATAAATTATTTATTAGAGTAATGAACAAATCAATCAGGGGAGCTGGGTAACTGAAACACATCGCTTTTGGCAAAGTAAGGTCTGAATGTTTACATTTATCACAGAAAAGCCTTGACTTTGATGCAGACCTTTCAGAGATGTTTATTAATCATGATCTCATTACAGTTTTGGTGGACTAATAGCTTTTTATTTGTCAGAATTGTTTTTGATGATGTAGTGCTGTTGTCCTAAAAATACAGATCTATTTATACTATTTAACCTTCTACAAAATTGTTCAAAGCTAGCTTATTTCTAACATTGTGCTTTATATTAAAACAAATCAAGATTAATAACTTAAGTCAGAGTGATTTCAGAGCTAGTGTCTGTGAAATGTTGTGGCTCTCAGGTACAAAACTTGAAAGCACCTCACGGGTTAGCTACAGCACATAGCAGTGATTCACTGCAGAATTGAGAGCATTACTCTGGGAACAGGTCCAGTATTTTTAGAATATGGCAGGGAGCCTCTAACTGCAGAAAGATACATATTGGTACATTAAGCATATTTTAGTGTTTATTAGTGAGAGATTTGGGATTTAGACTGGAATGTGCTCTGAAACTAATCTAAATACACATCTGCTGAAGGGGTGAAATGGCATATACTGTAACTCATGAAAATAATGAGTGCGAATTAGTTTCTGAATCATAGCTCCAGAATTTATTCACATCAGATTTGGCACGAACTTGTTAAAAGGGCATATAATGAAGGGAGTGCATTCAGACCTATGTAAGAATTTAGCCACACAATTGCCATTATATTATTGAGCATTATCTGATGAAAAACCCTTTAACTGTTTTGGAAGTTTACAACCAATGAGTTCCATGTTTCTTTTTTTGTTGTTGTTGTTTTTTGATGTGTTTTTTTAAGTAAATTGGACTGGAGGACTGTGTTGAAAAAATTTACTGGAAAAATCTCATTTTGTATTGCTATGGCAGAAGATGATTGGGAAAGTGAAATATGTAGGGGTGGGGGGGGACCTTCTAATGTCAAACCTTTAATCTGTCTTAGATCAAATATTCAACGTAGACCAGTTGTACCATGAAATTAAATTATCAGACTGGTTAACTATGAGACCATATATTAGACATGTGAAACTAGCCATGTTAATGGGCGCAACTTTTCCAGTGCCTACATTTGCTTGGTTTAGCAAAATTGCCTTTGCAAATAAACTCAGATACAGTTAGCTGTACCTATAATTAATTGCAAACATACCAAGTGATTAGAAATTACAGCCCTCAACATCAATTCATCTTGGTGGCACACATTATTGATGATGAAATACTGTTGATATATACCTAGCTTTGACCTGTATTTCGATGAATATATGGTACAATCTGTTTCCTTCATGACATCTTACTGCTGGAGTTGAAATCAAATTTAAGTTTTAAGTTGGAATCAGGACATCTAATGAGAGTTCATGGGCAAAGCTCTATCAAAATGAGAAATGCGGGCATAAAGCATTGATCAATGAACTGTTCCCTCTTGAAAAACTAAATGCTTTAATCCTGAGGCAGAATATGCACTTTGTGTTGGTCTCATGCATATAAATAGCCACTTTTGAGTCCCCGTTTAATCTGAGTGAAAACGTCTCCATATAACTCTGAATGTAAAAGTTTCCCACTGCTCCCTTCCCCACTTCAGTGTGACCAGTGGGGAATTGACTTAAGTGGAAGAAAGGTCTGACCTACAAATTCAATTAAGCAAATTCTTGGTTGTTTGGTATCAGGTGCAAGATACCAATTTATTTTGTTTTATTTTAACCCAGTGGTCTAAGTGAACATGTAAATACATTTCTACAACCTTTGAGCACTAAAGTAAGAGAGAAATAAATCTTTATGTCCATTGGTAATTTAGGCATAAGGTATAAGTAATCTTTTACTTCTCCTGATACTTCTGGCTGTACGTACATCCTTGTCTGACTTCTAATAAATGCTTCATTTTGGTGCAGCTTTCCTCAGAATTACAAAGCATACAACACATATCATCACTGCTGTCTTGTAAGTGCTGGTACAGGGAATAATGAGTTGTGATCTTCCTTGATTAATGTGTAAAGTTGCTTTAAGAAAAAGAAAGAACTCTTTTATAGCACCTCAAATGGCCACAGGATATAGTCTTGGACTAGAAAAACTCACATTCATGTGGACAAATAGTGGAAGAGAAACAGCAGGGGAAGCTTTTTTTTTTTTTTTTTTTTAAAGGGCTATCTATGTTAAAGAACTTGCCTGACTTGCACAGAGAGTTTGTGGCAGACATGACACACTAACCACCTTTACTTGACTCTCTCTCCTTTTATTTTTAAATTGCATGCTTTTGTGTCATTTGGATTTTCAGATACATGTAACTTCCATTCACTCTAGCTGAAATCTGCAATGTCTTCTGAGGAACAAACACCACCAAAAATCAGGCTGACAGTGTAGAACTGCAGACTGCAGCATTAGCATTTTATTTTCCAATACCTATGCACCACAGCCTCACAAATTCATTTTAGATAGTAGACAGCCTCTTTGAAAGCCTCACACAAGGCACCATACCGCACTTTAGCCTTTTATTATCTCATGCTGCAGTCACTTTATCCAATTAACACACCTCTTCTTCGCAGACTACTACATGGGTACAAAAAGGATTAAATAAGAGGATACAGGATGGGTGGGAAAAGAACTAGTCATATTCTCCTGCCACCCAGATTCTAGGCTTCACAATTCTTGCTCCCAAATACTACAGATGTAATAAATACTACTTATTTTATTAGGATAAACTTTCCCTGATATCTATTCTGCTTTCTTTTTGTCCTTTCTACTGTTTCAGTAAAACACTGTGAGTCAGGACAAAACACTAATTCACATACTGCTCAGACTCTCAATCTGCTTATCCAGGAGAACTGAAAAAAAAAAAATCTTAAAAGGATTTGCTTCTTCCCCTCTCAGCCTCCACCATCTTTGCAGTATCAGTGGTTTGGGTTGCTTTTTTTTTCCCCGAGTAATGAGTAGTTTCTTTTTCCCTAGTACTGATATCTCTCTCAGTAGTTCTCTCATTTAAACTTGATGCCTATGGAAACACATTGCTCTGTTCTCTTCCTGAAGCATTTTAGGGTATCAAATATAACCTGGTCTGAAGAAGGAAAATAGCTACTGAAGTATAACTCATAATACTGAATACTGAAGTATTCTGAGTTATTAGTTAACTTGAATTTTATTAAGTAATATTCATTTTACAAATGAAGAACCTGAGATACTAACAACCCTTTTTCAAGGTAAAACAGAAAACACAATGCCTCCATTTCTCCATTCCTTCCTTAGTCCCCTGCTCATAGAACCATACTGACAACTCAGTTCACTACAGTTCTGGATGTACAGAATCTTGAAGACTTAATACAGACAAAATTATTAGAGTTCTCACTGGGAGCCTCATTGTCCTGGTTTCAGCTGGGACAGAGTTAATTGTCTTCCTAGTAGCCGGTACAGTGCTATGTTTTGAGTTCAGTATGAGAAGAATGTTGATAACACACTGATGTTTTCAGTTGTTGCTAAGAAGTGTTTAGACTAAAGTCAAGGATTTTTCAGCTTCTCATGCCCAGCCAGCGAGAAAGCTGGAGGGGCACAAGAACTGGGCACAGGACACAGCAAGGGCACCTGACCCAAACTGGCCAACAGGGTATTCCATACCATGGGACATCCCATTTAGTATAGGAACTGGGAAGTGGGGGGGGGGAATCACCACTCAGGGACTAGCTGGGTGTTGGTCACCGGGTGGTGAGCAATTACCCTGCGCATCATTTGTACATTCCAATCCTTTTATTACTACTGTTGTCATTTTATTAGTGTTATCATTATCTTTATTAGTTTCTTCTTTTCTGTTCTATTAAACCATTCTTATCTCAACCCACAAGTTTTACTTCTTTTCCCGATTTTCTCCCCCATCCCACTGGGGGGGGGGGGTAGCGAGTGAGTGGCTGCGTGGTGCTTAGTTGCTGGCTGGGGTTAAACCACGACACTCATCTATGTAGTGACTTAGCTAAAAGTAAATATATTAGCAACAACTCATCCAACAGTGAAATGCAACCACTGTTTCAGTGAAACATGACCTCCCTTTAACCATACAACAAAAATATCTCTGAGTGAGATTACCAGGATGGACATCCGACTAGCTGACAAGGCAAGGCATGGTATTATGTTACTGCTTTTTGGAGGGGAAAGGGGAAGGGAGAGGAGATTGCGGAAGAAAACTGGTCTTTTAAGTGATTCTACTGCATTACTTGGCTGCAATGTTGCTTATAAATGCTGAGGCCATAGAGGTAGGTTCATGACACCAATGAAAATGTGTATGAGGTGCCTATAATTAAATCAGACATCTGTTGAGCAATGGTATTGAACTACACATAAGCCAATACATGGGTTGCCATAATTCTGCCTAAGTACTGTCCTGCTGAAAATACTCAGCAATTAAGAAACTACTAACTTCAGACTGAAAAAAAGAACTATATTTTTGGAAGGTTATTATTAAAGTGGTAAACTGGAAGATTACTAATTACACAAGTGCATAAATATTTGCAGGCTCAAGTTTTAATACATAATGATTTAGACATAATACTCTATGTTGCAATGGAATAAGATTATCACAGATGCTTACATTTATGCACATATTACCATCAATATTTTGCTAAAAATTGCATACTGCTAGGATAATAAGAATGAAGGTCTCTGTGTTTCAAATTAACCAACATAAAAAAAGTGTCAAAGAAACATATGATTCTAGTTCACTTGGGTGAGATACCAGTTATTAGAAAGCATAAGTCTGTCCATAGCCTTTAGTAAGACATACCTTGTGCAAACATATAGGTTGGAAGAGACCACTAGAGGTTATCTGGTCCAAGCCCTACTGTTCAGATTAGTTCCAGTCAGAGGCTCTAGGCTATGCTCAGTGAAATGTGACTATCTCCAAGCACAGCAATACCACGGCCTCTCTGGGCATCTCTTGTAGTGTCTAACCACCATCATGGGGAAAAACATTTTTCTTGAACTTACTGAAAATTTACCATGTTCCAACTTGTGCCCATTGCCTCTCAACCTTCTATTCTTCTCTGAGAAGATTCTGGCTTGGCTTCCTCTACACCCTCCCTTTACATAGTAGTAGACAGCAACAAGATCTTCCTCCTCAGTTTTCTCTACCTCAAGCTAGATAAACCCAGATGTCTCAGCATCTCCTCATATGCCATGTGCTTCAGCCTGTCCCCTGACCACACCTGTGGTCATCCTCTATTATGACCATGCCTCTTTTGTACTGGGGAGCCCAGAAATGGACACAGCACTCCAGATGTGTCTCACCAGGGCTGAGCAGAGGAGAAGGATCACATCCCTTGACCTGCTGGAAATGCTCTTCCTAATACAGACCAGGATGCTGTTGGCCTGCTTTGCTGCAACAGTGTATTGCTGGCTCATGGACAGCTTAGGTTTATAGACCCCCAGGCCCTTTTCTACAAAGCCACTTTCCAGGTGCTCGGCGCCTACTCTCTGCTGGTGCATGAGGTTTTTCCTCCCCAACCAGAGATCTTGGCATTTCCCTTTGAAATTTATGAGGTTCCCATCAGCCCATTTTTCTACCTTATTCAGATCCCTCCTGTCAGCCCTGCCCTCCGGTGATTAGCCAATTTGATATTGTCTGGAAATGTGCAGAGTGCACTGTACCCCATCATCCAGTCTTTAAGAAAAAAAACATTAAACAGAAGTGGCCTCAGTATCTACTGCAGAGAGCACAACTAAGTAACCAGCTGCCTTTAGAATTTTCTACTGCTGATCACCACAGTTTGAACTCAGAGATACAGCCAATTTTCAACCCATCTTAGATCTCACAAATTTGACTCAAAGTACACTGTGGAAGGCTATGTTGAAACCCTTTCTTAAACAAGTTATTAAAGTATACAGGCAGAGGGCCAACTCCAGTCCCAAATCAAATGAGCGTGATAGCAATGTGAGAAAACTGTTAGGCACTGCAAAACCCCAAAATGGGAAAGGGGTTGGCAAATCCCAACTTGAGGCTAAACAATTAAGAATGAATATAAGAAACTACAACACATTACAAACGGTGAGGAAGGAATACCAGGACTGCTCCTGGGTGAAAGATGTCAAAAGACAGAGAAGCACAGGTTTACTGGGATCAATCTCTAAGACCAAAATTACCATATAAGGGTGGAAAATATGCAAAAGCAGTTGAGCAAAGAAAGAGTAAATGGGACAGGTTGTTCATTGAGAAACAGGAGAAAAAAGGGAATATAGGAAAGGCAAATAATTTGATTGGGCTGAGAGTGCTGTAAAGGAGAAGGAGGGTAGTACTGCTGCATAAGAGAAGGGGAACTGGGAGCTGAGACAAGGCCAGCAGGCCATGCCCTTACCAACAAAGGCAGTCCCACAGAACCTGAACGAGAAGAGCAAAGCAGGACTGGGGATGGTAACCGGGATAGCCAAGGGTCCAGATCACCAGACATATCCATAGTGACAAGGCAGGTCCAAGGTCAAACCGGAAAGTCAAGTCTGTGGGTCAGGCTCAGGATCAACAGGATACATGACCAGGCACAGACATATCGACAATATAGCTTGGGCAAGAACCCTTCAATGTTGCTCCCAAAGGGAGACCAGGACGTTGCTTCTCCCAAATCTCTGTCATCCAGCTCTTTCCCAGCAGTCTGAACCAAGATTGCACAAACACATTAAACCAGAGTTGGCCTTGAGCACTGGTAGCCAAAACCCTGGGAAGAAGGAAGGAAAAGGTTGCAGAGCCCATTGGTGCCTGATGAACCATTGAAGAGCCCCACACCTGATCAGTGCAGCCTGCAGTAGGGCAATAAACCTGTTCTAACTATACCCCATGTGCCCGATTTCCTTCCCCGGTTGTGGGACCTAGCGCAGTGCCGAAAGGCACAATCAGTTGCTGCTAACACAAACTAAGCAATAGCCAGTGCTCTTTCCTCATCCACATAGTCAGTCATGTCATCAAAGAGAACAGTCAGGTTGGCAAGGCACCATCTGCCCTTGGTTAATCCTTGCTAGCTGTTCCAAATCACCACCACATCTTTCACAGGCCTAGACATGGCTTCTGAGATGATTTGCTCCAGAATCACACTAGGAACTATAGTTAGCTGACCAGCTTGCAGTTCTCTGGATTCTTCATCTTGCCCTTTTTGAAGATGGGAATGTATTAGCAAGATTTATTAAAGCATGTTATATATTAAAAAAGAATTAATTCAGAAACAGTATGCCTTATATATGTTTGAAAACATTTATAGAAAATGTGTCCCATATGTGTCATCAAATAGTCCTCTTAAATTTGTTTTCCCCTTGCATTCCTTCTCTCTTCCAATAGACTCACAGATATCCATAGACTTCTCCCTCTACAACAAGGAATCTGGTATCCCCAATCCTTTGCAGGTGTATGAGAATACCTGTTATCCAAGGACTTGCTTTCAAGTACTGCTTTTTTTGAAGGGTTATGTTTTATATCCCTTTTCTCTTTTTTTAGGTATTACGTATAAAAACTATAGTAATTTCATTCTTAACTCACAGGAAGTATATTATAATTTTAGTATATTGACCCGAGAATGTCAATGTTGGGAATGTCAATACTACAGAAAAGCTGAGAGCCTTTGATAATATTTGCATTATAACCTGATCAGAAGAGATAATGATATTAGAAGTGCACAGAAAGTCTTCCTCTTCACATCAAGCCAGTCTACCCAGCATTTTTAGGTATAAATACTGTTCTACAAGTAAGCTCCAAAACATGTCCTTCACACCTGCTGGTCTACAAAGAGGTTTTTAGGTGTTCTGAGGACATCAGCAACAGACTTCCTGAGGAGACTACAGAATCTATACCTCAGTTTACGTTTTGTCTTCCTTTAGTGTGAAGAAAAGCATGGCTGCTGAACTTGAATGTCAATATGCTCCAGAAGTACAATTCCTAGGGCTAGCACAAATTTATACAGGATCCCTAAGTGTGCAGATGACTGGCTCAGATTCACCATTCCCCAACACAAAAGTAATTGTTAATGAATGGTACAAAGAACTAAGTGCAGTATTTGTTACATAACTTCTTATTTATGGGATTTTGTGTCTCACAAGCACCTTTCTTGAATTTACATCATCAGTAAATATGCCAATATCTATGTAGGTCTGTGTATATGTAGGTGTATATCTTTGATACTAGAATTTCTTAAAATTTAAAGGTGACAGGTGCATGTGTTATGCAAATCAATACAAAATGACAGTACTTCCAAACTCTGCTATTATATTACAAACTTTACCCCATCTGTCACCCCTACTCTTCCTACACCAAAAATATCTATGAGCACAGGGCTTTGAGATACAAAGTGCCCACAGCAACTCAACTGAGAAGAATCTCTTACGGCAGCTGAAGGAGAGGAGGAAAGTATGGGATATGCTCAACCCTGTTGATATTAATGTTTTTCCAGAGAACCCTAGGGAACTATGCAAAACTAGATCTGTTTGTTGGGTGCCTAGTCTCCTTGGCAATAAGGTTTATTGGAGCTGCATAGTTACATCCATACCTCAAGTTGTCACTTGTTTACCTGAAGATACATAAGCTTTTCTGCAAGATCACAAACATGGGCCAGTTTGGACAGGTTAGTCTGTTTCCCACCTCATTTCTGCAGGGATAAGTACTATATTCTATGGAAATGCCAGACCAGCCTCTTTCAAGATTACTCTTGCACAGGTCCTGAGCTGCACAAATCAAGCAGAATCAGAGAATGGTTTTGGTTCAAAGGGACCTTTAAAGATCATATAGTCCAACACCCCTGCCATGGGCAAGGACATCTTCCATTAGATCAGGTGGCTCAAAACCCCATCCACCCTGAACCTTGAACACTTCCAGGGATGGAGCATCCACAACTTCTCTGGGCAACCTGTTCCACTGTCTCATGACCCTCACAGTAAAACATCTCTTCCTTGTATCTAATAGCCTAGGCTGTAGAGGTGAATAAACAGTGCTGCAAAGGACTCTGCTGAGATCATTTGAATGCTCATTGAGAGAACTGCTTGTGGATAGGGAAGACAAGGAGTGCAGAAGGAAGAAAACAGGGAGGTGAGTGACACAAGCTGGTCTAACAAGCCCTATTCATGTAAACAGCTCTTAATTGGTCAAGTAATCTTAATGAGGACATTGGAAGTGGTAGCATGAATAAAGACCATCTACATCAGGACTACACACTTGGGTAATGACAAGTAATGAAAGTAATGATTCAGAGCATCAGGCCTTTAAAACATGCAAAGATGGCAAATTAAAAGAGACCTTAACCTGCTAAAAACTGACTTTTAATTACTTATAATTTTGAAGAATCATATTGCCTGATTTAAAGGTCTCTGGACTCAAGTCCTGATTTAGACAAAATAGGAAAGTATTTGGGAAATGGAAAAAATAAATTAAACAAACTATGCATTTTTTTTATCCTTTAATTCAGCCAGGAAGCGCCATCCCTAGAGAAATTATGTCCTGCTAACAACCTGATTCATTTTAACCTGCAATCCACAGAAAGCAAACAACAGTACCCTTCATCAAAGGTTTGAACCAGTATTTGAAGAGCAGACAGCTGTGGTCTTGTAAGCCTCTGGATTTCTTCTTGTCTCAGTGTGCTTAAGTAAACAGAAGCAAACTGTTTGCTTTGTGTAAGAAATAGAAGGGTTGTAAAAATGCCTTAGCTCTGCTTGGAATTCATCCAAACTAAAGAAATTAAGTTTCTGTCTGTAGCAAAACTGACATTCCTCCTTCTTCCACCCATCACCCTCCCCCCTGAAATCTTAAAATGTCAGATTGAGCTGCCCACCCCTACTCTTTGGAATTTTATTAGGTTAGTTATCAAAACTGCCTTCATTTGTATCTACTTGATAATTCCTATGAAGCAGGAGAGGAACATACGCAGTCTCCTGAGCTGCCATTCACAAGAAATGATGTGCAGTTTATATAATAGAATTATTTTCCTTGCACTCCCACAACCTGAAATATGGCCCTTTTTAATTTTTTTATTACCAACATGTTGCTTCTTCTTTTCAAGCTTTTGTTCCCCATGGGAACACCATACTTTTTTTTTTTTTTTTTTTTTTTTTTGCCACAGGGCATTAAAGTAGATCAAACAGAAGCAGCATGAATAGAACAGTCCTTCTTTTAACTTCTCTATTTTAAAATACAAATAACAAAACGAAACAGTTTCTTATATTTTCAAGAATATATTTTAAAGTAAGTAAATAAAATGAAACACAAAAACAAATTCAGCTTTCAAAATTTCTTTAACTGTAATTCTATTGTGTTTGAAGGGAGCCCACTATAAACCCCAACGATTTTCAGATTCTTCTGAAGATGAACCGAGTTAAATGCCCCTTTAAAAGGTAGAAGAAAATACCACTGATCTGTAGAAACAATGCCACTGTTCTTCCCTAATCATCTCTTTATTTGACAAAGCTGATCTCGGAGGAGCCCTGCCATGCCACAGTCACAGAGATAAAATCTGGTCTGTACAAGCATGTGTGTGTTAACATAAGTGTCCTGTCACCATGCAAAAGTGTAAGGGGTTGTCAGTGTGTGATGCTTTACCTGTACCACCTGGAACACATGAGGTAATAAAATGGAAAAGAGAACATTTTCTCCCACATTGGATCTTTTTTTGGCGTAACAGATGTGAGTGTGCAAAGAAACCAGAAGGGGTTGATCAATTTACTGATTCAGTCTTAGCCCTTATGAAGCTTAGGGTAGCAGTCAGGCTACTGCGAGCTATGGCATGCTTCTGAGTTGGTTTTGTGCTCTGTCATCAACAGCACAGGAAGAGTAAGACACTGCACTGTGTTAAAAAAAAAAGCAATCATGTTAAATAATACCCATTAAAACACACTCCCCATCTTTTCAAGCTGTAGCTTCCTCTGTTTTGGTTTAAAAGGTCTTTGAATGTTCTCAGGTTTCCCTACCTTTATTTGTATCATCATTCATGTGCTCTCTGCAGCAAATGCTATGCCAGCTCTGTCATTTTAAACTACTGCTAATCTTTAAATAGTCAGCCTTGAAAATTCATTTCAGGCAAGGGCTTTGCATAAAGGATCTTAGCTTAGAAGATTAAAATGAGTTGCCTAATTGTTGCATCCTCTTTCCCCCCAAGATAAGCAGTCACACACACTTTGCTGATTCAAAGGATTAGGTTTGCCATTTTTTTCATATTTTACAGCTATAAGAGGGGAAAAATTAAAAACAACGTTGGACATAGGAACTGCAAAGCTTCCTTCCAACTTCTACGCTTAGCTGTTTCTAATTCCTCCAGTCAAAATATAGGGACTATAATTTGTTTTTTTTCTTAGCAGAATGACTGTTTAATATACCCTCAATCATTTAGCTGAGTATCTGATAATCACTATACTTGCCCCACAGCACTGGCATCTGTGCTTCTCCGGAATTTTTACACTATTTTATATTCTGCAGTATATCTTGGCAGTTAAATAATTTCTTGCCAGAGAAATAAACAAACCAACAAACAGAACTTCCCCAAAATAGTATTGTGACTACTTCAGTGCCTGTGCAACTTTCTTGTTAAAAAGAAAGAAAAAGATAACTGAAAGGAAGCATTAGTCAATTTGCTCCTTAGGCTGAATGTTGCTACAAAACCGGAGTTCTTCCTTACCTAAGACATAGGGTAAACAGCAGTGACAAAAGTATTTTCTTCATGATATTCAGTAAGCATGTTCTGCAGAATGGGAAGTTAACTTCTTCTCAACCTGTTCAAGAAGACTACCCACAAGGGAGAGTTCATTTGAGTTTGGGTTTCACATGCCTTTAAGAAAGGGATGCCTCTGCAGGAAAAAGTAAACTGTGCACATTACTTCATTCTGCCGATTTCGTGTTTCAGGAGAAACTAAGGAAATAATTTTCTGACTATGTTCGTGTCTACAGTGGAACGTATTGGTGGATTTATTTCTTTATTCTCAGTTTGTCCTCAACAGAGTATTGGTGGATGCCCCTGGAGGGAAGCGGTGATGCTGCTGAGGATGGTAGGGTAGGCAAAGGCCCCTGTGGGAGACAACCTTCCAGCTTTGAGGGGTGTTGAGTAGCCCTTACCATCAGACACAGTGTAGCCATATTAAAAATGGTTTCCTTTCTCCACCACATAAATTCTTTGAGCAGTGCTAAAGATACTCCATTACAAAAAGGTATAAAACCATGAATGGAGTGATCAAGAATTGCAAGTCCCTGTACTTCAGCTTATGAATATCTACTCAAGGTTACACTGGTGTTTGCTGCATATGAGTTAGATTGCCCATAAAAGGCACTGTGAAAAGGATGTAGCTACACCTAAGACATGTAAGGTAGTGTATTCTTTTTCACAAAAGCACAGATTATACATCATTTTTTTAAAGTTGCTCTTATTTGACCACTTTGGTATTACTCAGAGAACTGTAGAAATGCCTGTGAGGTAAAAGGTCACGAAATCAGGCAGATTCCCCACAATGTTGCAAAAATATATAGGAAGCTGCCCAGCTGGTATGAGCAAAATGTTTCAGGCTCACAGCTTCAATGAATTCATACTGAGTTTGGTATCAGCTTCTGCTTCAAACTCTCCAACAACATTATTTAGCAAACTTTTCACTAATCTGAAATATCTAACCACAACGAGTAAGGAGCCAAACAAAGAAAATTTCATTTTCTTTGCCACTCTTTTTTGAACGCAGCCTTTTGCTATGTGATAGAAAATTTAGACGTTAATTTTGTCTCAGTCTTTTTGAAGAAGCTACAAGTCTAAAAATACTTGATTTAGAACTATTGTGGCAGGTGAGGAAAATGACAACAACCATCCTTTTTTCAATTCACCTCTGTCCTTTCCCATATTCAAGAACACGAGTAAAGGTTAGGTCAGATAAAGGAAAAGAGAGCAGGGAGGAAAAATCCACATGCTGTAAGTAGACATAAGCACAGATTAAAAGAAAAAAAAGTCAGCTGTAACTATTCCGTGGCTTTGGACAGCTTTACACCAAGTTAATTCCTTTATTTATACAAGGATGTGAGCTGAATCCAACCAGTTGAATTGTACAGTGGGTAATCCAAACATTTCAGCTATCTCAGGTCTTCTTTCCTATCCGAAAAGGATTCTAGAAATTCCCTTTCTGCTCTGACAGTTTCCAGGAGGAGAGTAATCTTTTGCTCCTTATTTAGCTGGTATCTTACCTTCTCTCTGTTCCTGACCTTTCTGTGTGAGATGATTTATGGAGCAGAGAGAGGGTAAGAAGAGAATGCCAAGCACTGTTCAAACAACAGAAGCAAACTTCAGCTGACCTTTCCTGTAACTGGGCATTGTGAAGATAGCTCCTTGCTTTCAGTTCACATATAAAAAGATTGGTAAAATCTAATTGTTTAATAATCTGTCCACTCCACCATGAAAAACCCAAAGTTTGGATAGCACTTTAAGACAGTGCAAATAGCATGTATCTCTGCAGGTGACAGGATTTCATAGCTATAGAAAATGTAGTTTTAGTTAGGTAATGGAAGTTCCTTACTTCATCAAATGCAAAAGGCTAACATACTCTCACTGTCTCAGCCCAGCATATCACCTGAAATGAAATGCATTGTTACCTTTCTTGCCCAGCTATAATATTCCAATCTGCTGAGGTCTCACCTTCGTATGTGGAAGCTGAAGTCATCAGCATCCATTACTACAGTGGATGACACCAAATGATATGATATTTGGCTCTGCCAAAACTTTGGGGTTTTAAATTGCAGAAAAGCCTTTGAGAGACAAGGTATGCTGGGTCCTGACAGGATCCACCTGTCCGGATGGGGAAAATGGGTCTTCGGGTGTAAGCTGGCGCGGCTGATCAGGAGAGCTTTAAACTAGAATTGATGGGGAAAGAGGATACCAAGAGGATTGAAGTAGGTAAGCCAAGGGTTGGCATGGCATCGCCAGAGGGTGGCAATCCTAGTAGGAACAATTACACTGCTCCTGGGAGCACAGAGGGCTCAGGAGCATATCTGAAACACTTGTACACCAACACATGCAGTATTGAAAACAAACAGGATGAACTGGAAGCATTGGTCAGCTCCCAGACTTACAATATCATCGGTATTAGTGAAACTTTGTGAAATGAGCCCCACAATTGGAGTGTTGGGATGGAGGGCTACAAGCTGTACAGGAGGGACAGGCAGGACAGCCAAGGTGGAGGTGTTGCACTATACTTAAGGGAGAGGTTTGATTGTACAGCCCTTACAGTTAGTGATGATGTGGTTGAGAACCTCTGGGTAAGGATTAGGGGGATGGAAAACAAAGGAGATGTTGTAGTGGGTGTCTACCGATCACCCAGCCAGGATGTAAGCACTGATGAGTTATACTACAGGCAATTAGGAGGAATTTCTGGATCAGTAGCCATTGTCTTTATGGGAGATTTCAACTTCCCAGGCATCACCTGGGAATATCATACTACTGTGACGAGCAGGACTTGGAAATTCTTGCAGTTTGTAGGAGATAACTTCTTGTCACAGGTACTCAGTGAGCCGACTAGGAAAGATGTCCTCCTAGACTTGTTATTTGCGAATAGAGAAGGCCTCATGGGAGATGTCATGGTAGGTAGCTGTCTTGGCCACAATGATCATGAAATGGTTGAGTTTAAAATTTTCAGTGTAATGAGAAAAAAAGACAGCAGGGTTGTCACCCTGGGCTTCAGGAGTGCAAACTTTAAGCCGTTCAGGGAGCTGTTTAGCAGAGTACTTTGGGAATCTGTTTTTGAGGGCTTAGGAGTCCACAAGTGCTGGTCAGTTCTTAAGAACCACCTTTTAGAAGCACAGGAGCAGGCAATTCCACTGTGTCCTAAGTCAAGCAAGCAGGGCAGAAGACCAGGTTGGCTGAACAGCTCCTCATGGAGCTCAAGAGGAAGAAGAAATTATATGATCTCTGGAAGCGAGTTCAGGCTTCGCAGGAAGAGTACAGAGCTGTGGTTCATTTATGCAGGGAGAAGACATGAAAGGCTAATGCTCAATTAGAGCTGAAACTCCAGTGTTGTTTCAGATAACAAGAAGGGCTTTAAGTACATTAATAGCAAGAAGAGGTCTAAAGAAAACATTGGACCCATACTTGTTGAAGATGGTCATCTGACTAATAGGGATGAAGAAAAAGCAGAGGCACACAGTGCATTTTTTGTCTCAGTCTTTAATAATACTGTTAGACTTTGGGCTGAATGGTCCCCTGCGTTGGAGGACCACAGCTGTGGGAACCGTGACTTTCCATTTGCGGACACTGAAATTGTAAGAGACCAGCTGTACCAGCTGAATGTTCACAAGTCCCTGGAGCCTGACGGGATTCATCCCAGAGTACTGAAGGAACTAGCAGATGTTATGGCAGGACCCCTCTCAATCACCTGCCAAAGGTCTTGGGAGTCTGGAGAGGTCCCTGCTGACTGGGAGCTAGCCAGTATTACTGCAATCTACAAAAAGAGCATGAGGGAAGACCCAAGGAACTACAGGCCTGTTAGTTTGACCTCAGCTGCTGGAAAAATTATGGAGAAGTTTATACTGGGTACTGTTGAAAGGTATTTAAAGAATAATGCAATCATCAGGCACAGTTAACATGGGTTCACCAAAGGAAAGTCCTAATTAATTTGATATCCTTCTATGAGAAGATCACCTGCCCAGTGGATGAAGGGAAGTCAGCGGATGTAGTTTTTCTGGATATTTGTAAGGATTTTGACGCTGTCCTCTCAACATCCTTCTGGACAAGTTGTCCAGCTGTGGGATGAGGGGGTTCACAGTGTGCTGGGTGAAGAACTGGCTGAAGGGCAGAGCTCAAAGGGTTGTAGTGAATGGGGCTACATCTGGCTGGTGACCAGTCACCAGCGATGTTCCTCAGGGTTCAATTCTAGGGCCAGTTCTGTTCAATATATTTATCAACGATCCAGATGCAGGAGTTGAATGTATCATTAGCAAGTTTGCTGATGATACCAAACTGGCAGGTGATGTTGACTCTCTTGAGGGACAGGAGGCCTTGCAGAGGGATCTAGACAGATTGGAACATTGGGCTAGGATGAAATTTAACAAGTCCAAATGCTGGATTCTGCACTTGGGATGGAGTAACACTGGGCACAAGTATAAACTGGGAGAGGAGTGGCTGGAGAGCAGCCCTGCAGAAAGGGATCTGGGGGTGCTGGTTGACAGCGGGCTCAATATGAGCCAGCAGTGTGCCCTGGCAGCCAAGAGGGCAAACCCCATCCTGGGGGGCATCAAACACAGCATAACCAGCCGGTCAAGAGAGGGGATTATCCTGCTGTATTCAGCGTTGGTGCGGCCTCACCTTGAATACTGTGTGCAGTTCTGGGCCCCACAATTTAAGGACGTGAAGGTCCTTGAATGTGTCCAGAGAAGGAAAACAAGGCTGGTGAAAGGTCTGGAAGGAATGTCCTATGAGGAGCGGCTGAGGACTTTGGGCTTGTCTAGTTTGTTGAAAATGAGGCTGAGGGGCGACCTCATTGCTCTCTCCAGCTTCCTGAGGAGGGGAAGGGAAGAGGGAGGTGCCGAGCTCTTCTCTCTAGCATCCAGTGATGGGACACATAGGAATGGTTCAAAGCTGCATCAGGGGAGGTTTAGACTGGACATGAGGAACCATTTCTTTACCAAGAGGGTGGTCAAACAGCGGAACAGGCTTCCTAGAGAGGTGGTCGATGCCCCAAGCCAGTCAGTTTAAGAGGCATTTGGACAACGCCCTTAAGAACATGCTTTAACTTGGTCAGCCCTGAATTGGTCAGGCAGTTGGACTAGATGATTGTTGTACGTGCTTTCCAACTGAAATAGTGTATTCTACTCTAACTTTTCTGTTGATATTTAAGTGAAAATATTTTGCCTGGAGTAGCTTATTCCTTACCCCTTCCTTCCAAACTACATTGCCCATTTCTAGTTGCCACAAACATATTGAAGCAATTCATACTCATGCCTTTCCTCTCTTTTACCTCCCCAGCAATGAAGATGGGCTTCATTGCTCCAGTTTATATTGTCACCATTTTTGATCTCCTAAACACAGAAATTCTAGGAAAACAACCTCAGCAAATAAGCAATTTTCCAGCAAGTAATAAAGGAAAAGCAAGCACAAGAGAGGAAAAACGAAATTAAGACATTGAAAGTTCTCAGAAAAACTTGTCTTTGGTGATTTGTGTTCACTCTAACAGGCTACGGAAATAGCTGTGGAAACGGATGGACTGGCTTTGCTCTGTATTCCACTGGTACAAAGTAGGAACAATGTGGGTGGTCACAAGTTTGCAGGAGAGAGTTCACAGTGGTTCCAGAATTTATCAGTACCTACTGAGATGTAACAGAACAACCAGTCTTTTTCATATGATTGACACTGATAAGAGCTGTGGATTTTCTTTCATTTTCAGTTCTCAAGTATATCAACAAATATGCATACCACATATATTAGGTCACGTCTCGGTTGTCTTTTTTATAATGGGGAAAAAAACAGATAAGGCAGAATAATTTGCTCAGATCCATTTCTCCTGATTTGCATGACTTGACCAACAGATAATTTTGGATCCACATTCAATTACCTAGCATTCTTGAATTGAATGTTACTATTAGATCCCCAAAGTTTCATAAATTCCATGCTGGAAATTCAGTTTGCTACTCAATATTGCTATTTCTTATTCCATTTTTAAAGGTGTACTTCTATAACAAAACAACAAAAACCAGCCAAAAATTACTTGTTGAAGTGAATGGCATTGTAGTACACAACACAACAAATAATAAACATTATCCTGGAAAGAAAATCCGGTGATTTTTTTTTGCAAGCCATTTGTGAGCTAAAAGAGAAACACAATGTGAAAACCTGATTTTGATCAATAACATACTTATACTAAACATCAGCTTTGTCTCTGAATTTGCTGAGAGGAATGGCAGAAGACTAATTTCCTTGCCTCATACAAATTCTAATGAATTCGTTCTGATGGAAAATTGCTAACAATACCTTAAGCAAAGGCTGACTTTATTTTCCAGCTGCAGTGGAAAGTTTTACACAGTGCTTAAAAATTTATAAAGCATACTTTAAAATTCTGGCAAATTTTGAAAAGCATTCGACATTCAAAGAGAATACCCAGTTTCAGATTTGTAAATCAGACAGACTATGACTATGAAACTGCTTGGCACTTCTTAGTCTCCCTGACTTCTCTCTGGGGGCTGGTACAAGATATCAAGGCTCCGTTGTGGGTCTGAGAATCTTTTCCAAAGTATAAAATCTCACCCCTCCCCAGGATTTAAGGTTGGGATCCTGGCCCTTCTCTCTGATATGACATTATGTTGCATAAAAATGTCTTTTCTACTTTTTTTTTTTTCCTTCCAGAATTGTTACTGTTTAACCTGTCAGCTTTTAAGGAGGAGTCAATGAATCATCTCAGAAAGCATGAAGGAGTAGGAAATTCTTTCCTAAAGTTGTCATATTATCTTTTTGGCCACCTGGCTTGAAATTCAGACACAACAGGGAACATTTGAGTTTGATACTTTAAAGCTAACCCCATTGCTGCTTCAAGGTAATGTAAGACCTTTTCTGACTTTTGGGGGGAGACGGAAGGGAGGAGTAAATTCATCATAGTTAAAACTCAAAAGACATCATTACTCTGACCTTCACTATCATTTCATTAACCATGAACTATTTTCAGTTCAGATGCCTTTTCACATCAAAGCAGCAGTTCATAATGAATATGCTTCTCCCTCCTTTTTCCCTGGAAAAAAATTATACAGTTGTTATTTCTTACTAAATGCGACTTTAGGAAACCAGTTTCTACATGGAAGTAGATTAAAAGTAAACATTTAGTATTATTAATATCAGCATATGAGGAGAAGAAAAAGGACTTAAACCCCCCCAAATTCTTGCTTTGATAAATTGTAGTTTTGCCATGAGAAATATGAATCTATGATTGTTTTCTTACACGTTATGTGGTATTACTCCTGCTTTGGTTTGGCTGAAAAGACTTCAGTAGTATTAATACTAATTTCCCCACTGTACAGCAAGGAAGAATAGCTCTATAATTATGCTATTTCTTAGTTGGACTTGGGATTTGGGGAGGGGGTTAATTTCTTCTAAATTCAAATTAAGGCCGAATTTTATTTCCTTCCTCTGTGCCTAGATGAGTAAAATATTATACTTAAATAAGTCATATAAGAGTCTAACCTGACATCTGTTGTGGTGTATAAAATAGAAACTAAAGAACATAACAAAAAGTATTTTTATCAGCTGTGATGGATTTTTTAAAAAGTCCTCATCCAAATGAAGTCATACACAGGGTTCACGGCAGTATATGAACCTGCCCTTTCAAAGAAACACAGTCCCTCATATTTTCTGGCTGTTGTCACTAGAAGTGAGCAAGCAAGGAATATAATTATCATGTCGATTCCTTATGACTTAAATATATATGTATATAAAACTTAATGCTGACCTAAGAAAATTTGAGTGCTTTTCTACTGAAGTCATATGTTAAAAAATAAAAAAAAAAAAAAAAAAAAGAAAAGAAAAGAAATGGGAAGAAGAATTACAATCAGCAGTAAAAAGTGTATGGTCATAAAAATACGTATTGATTCAATACTGCTGTCACTGCACACAACTTACTGGAAAAGAAATATTCAAAACACTGATGAGGTTTATAATGAAGTCTGATAGAAATTGTGGGATGCTGGAGTGTGATACACTTGTAAGGTACCTGGCAAAATCAGACAGATTATTCATTGAAATAATTGCCTAAAAACATAGGGTATCACTAAAATTCTACAGTATCAATTTGCCAAATGGACTCAGGTAAAACTATAAACTTCCTTAATAATTGATTTCTTCAATTTTGATACATGGGTATGCACAAGATAAATCTAACTAGCTAATTGCTAAGAGCCAGAAAAGTGGAGTGGAGAATCTGCTTGTTTACTTCTTGTAGTTTCAAACACTGTTGATAGTATTTGTGAAACAATAGCTCTGAGCTATTACATCTTTTACTAGCCAGAAACACAGGAAAACACTTGGGGATGTGAACCCAACTGGAACTTTTCACTTTGCACCACGAAAATTAAGGGGGAAAAAAAAAAGTGTAGGCTTAAGAATACCTCTTTGGCAAGATGTACATTTCATCAATGATTCTATACTTTGCTTTGCTTTGAGTATGCATGACTTGCTTTTATTTTTAGGACACTAGAGGAGGCTCAGGAGTCAGGAATGTTTTTTTTTAACAGGCTGAACAAATTAGAAAAGCAACAACTGGATGGTGTGCTATAAGAATGTACCCATTGTTCCTTGGTGCAACTTCAGGGCCTTCAGCTGAACTACATCAAGATTAATTCTGATCTTAGAGGACTATGCTTATATACATGAGCTTTTAAGGACTTGAATAAATGCTCTGTAATAATTCTCATTCCCATGAAAAATGCACTCTTTGCCTTTTTCTCTTCATGCCCCAAAAGGCCTAGGAAGGTGTTTGGCATTGGTTTAGGTTTTGGGTTTGTTTTTTTTTTTTAGTTGAACACTTTTGGCTGTAGCTCTGTATTTCGGACTTCATTTATCACCCTACTTCCTCACCATGGCTGCTGCTTGTAAATATTTTTAGTAAAATATCATTTAAGACTAGATAGATATACTTTCTTTTTTTTTTTTCCTTCTAGTTTTCAATTTCTTAATATTTGGTTTATAGTGTATTTGGTAAAGCCTTATTAAAAAAATCACATAAGGTATTTGAACAAACGTATTTTATATGGAAACTAGCTTCTAGATGGTCAGCATTCCGGAAAAGCTTAGCAGATCTTAATGTTATAAAGATTTCAAGCTCTCTAGGAGTTAAAGCAATGCATTCTGCTCAAGAGAATTATGAAATATTTTCTACTAAATGTAAAATGTAGAGTAGATAAATTTTACAACAGAATGAAAGTAAACCTGCATCCTTGTCACCATGACCACAATTCCCACCACCACTGTTTTCCATAGAATATAAAGTTTGTCTCAGCATTTCTACAGAGTTATAGAAAAACATATTCTGGATGGGACCTCCAGAGACCATCCAGTCCAACTTCCTACTCAAGGCTGGTTACACCCCCCCCAGTCTGATCAGGTTGCTCAGAATAGTGTCCAGCTGAGTTTAAGTATCTCAGAGAACAGAAATCCCACAGCCTCTCCAGGCACCTGCTACACCTGTTTGACCACTGTTACAATGAAAACCTTTTCCTTCTATCTTGTCAGAATTTCCCCATGTTCCAGCTTGTGTCCACTGCCTGTCCTGCTTCCACTGTGCACCTCTGAGAACAGCCTGACTCCATCTTTCTATATTGGCCCAGTGGTATGTCAATGTACTGGAGAGCCCCACACTGGATACAGTACTTCATATTTGATCTCACAAGAGCTGAGTAGGGCACAAGATTTACTTCGCTCAAACTGTTGGCTGTCCTATTGCTAATTCAGCCAAGTATGCAGATGGCTTTCATTGCTGCAAGGGTGCACTGCTGACTCCTCCAGTTTAACTGGTTTTCCAGCTGGAAACCCAGGTCCTGCATTCTGCAAAGCTGCATTCTAGCCAGCTGGAACCACGACTGTAGTCCTGCATGAGTTTATTTCATCCCAGATGCAGAAGTCTGTATTTACCAAAGCTGAACTTCATTCAGTTCTTGTCATCCCTTTTCTCTGGCTTGTGTGGTCTTTTGAACAGCACCCCCACCCTCCAGCCTTTCTTCAGGTTGCTACTGTCCAGAAATGTATGGAAAGTGCACTATGTATAAGCATCCACTTTGTTAGTGAAGACTTCCCAGGACACAAGGTGAGGCTGACCAGCTTATAGTTCTGTGGATTCTCCCTCTTCCGCATCTTCAAGATGGTGATATCATTTCCCTTTTTCAAATTATCAGCAACCTCACAAAGACTCCAGCTAACTACCCCAGCACTCTTGCGTGCATTCTGTCTGGCAACTTCACCTTGTGTGTGTCCATATGGCTTAAGTACACCTTCACTTGATCTTACCTCTATTGTTGGTAATGCTTTTCTCCCACAGACTCTGCTAACAGACTTGAGGACCTAGAAGGCATGTGGGCAAACCTAACTAGTGAAAAAAATGAGGTAAACCAATACTGGGTACCTTGGCTTTTTCCATGTCATTTGTCACTAGATTTCCAGCCCTACTGAGAAGTGGTCCCAGATTTCTTTCACCTTCCTTTGGTCCCAGTGTGCTTACAGAAGTTCTTCTGGCTGCCCTTCACATCCCTTACTAGTTCCAACTCCAGCCGAGCTTTGGCTTTCCAGCTCCATCCCTGCATGCTTGGGCAATGCTTCTATATTCCTACCAGCTACCCCATCCCTGCCTCCACCTTCTGTGTTCTTCCTCTATCTAGCTGAGCTCCATCAGGAGTTCCTTGCCGATCCATGCTGGCCTTCTGCCACGCTTGCTATGATAGTCCTTGAAATATCAGCTTTCACATTGGACCAGATTCGTTGCAATTCTTTGAAATTTTAGCTCTTGATAGTATACTTCAGTTTCCTTTTTTCTTTTTTAATTTTTCTTTCATTTTAATTTCAGCTAATTTAATTTAGCTACTGTGATAGCTACAGGGAAACCAATGAAGTTATACAACTGTGAAAAAGGAGTGGCACAGCAACAAATCAGCTTAGCACCACCTCTTATAATTGCCTGACACTTCTCATGGCCTACTGCTTAGTAAAACAGAACTTTGCCAAACCTTCAACATTTCAACCCCTGGTGAAAGTTTTGGGGATGGTTCAGTTTAGCTGTTTCTAAGAATAAGGCTAAGAAAAACAAAACAAACCAAACAAACAAATAAACCCCAAAACACTTTTTCTGTCCTAAAAAAGAAATTTGCGCAAACTTTTCTTTGAAAAGCTTAGCACCACTGTCGTTAGATATACAAGTGTTTTATCAGATGTCAGTTTTACTGCTCCCTCCAAAATCCATTCAGATACTTTAAAGAGGGACAAAAAACAATTGCCAGTGACTGAATGGTACATACTGGAACTCAGAATTCAGGCTGTCCCTTCCAGTGTCAACACTAAGCAAAAGCAAAGTAACTGAGACAAGGAAAAGCTCAAGGCAGGTATGTTTCCAGACACATGGGACCTAGAATCTAGCACATTACACAGAAGAAAGGTATAGCTGACCAGCATCATCTTCTGCAAAGCAAGGGCCTTCTGAAGAACATAGTTCCCTGTGGCTAACTTCCCCTGTGGGTGAGACGTGAGCTACCAGCTCTGGTAATGATGTGTCAGGACCCCGTTTCTCACAGATCCTTCCTGCCAGCTGAACCAGCCACTCTGCAGTGCCTGGCAGATCTCAGGAAGAACACTTGTTTTCCCTTTGAAAGCTGAGGCTCTGGTTGAATTCCTGTTGGCAGTTCAAATACAAACATTCCACAGTACAAGTGGAAAGAATATCATGTTTATGTTAAAAAAAAAATAAAATAAAAAAGTGACACATAGCCATCACAAGCGCCTCCAGTCTCAGCACTGCTGATAGTATATAATCCATAATTATACACATGTCAGAATGTTTATTCTTAGAGAATTAAAGTCACCCCAATGTTTCATGATAGCATATTTCTTGAATGCGGTAAAATTTGTTTGACTTCTTCAAGTCCACAGCCAGGAGGATTGGCAACATCCCTCTAAAAGAAAATGAAAAGGCTCATCTAGTAGCTCCTAGGTACTGGGCCTTTAAGAGAACAGTTGGGAATATTATTTTAATATAACAAACCTGAGGAATTTCATTTTAACGTGCTTGAACCGTGGCTCAGCATAAATGCAGGCAGATGCCTAACTTTAACACAACACAGCTTATTACCAACATTAGTGAGGTATTGCTAAACTACTTCACCACACAGGTGGAGGGTGGAATTTTGAAGGCTACTGAACACTGAATCTCCCAATGTATCACAATTACAGAAACACCTGTGTTAAATAACTTTGTGCTGATTCACTATGAAAATGCATGGTGTTCAATAGTCCTTAGAATTAAATGCCTTGCCAACAAGCCACAGGTGTACACCACAGGAGCACACGATAATGTAATTGTGAAGGATGTGATGACAGCTCTCCATCCATAATACCACCTTCCCAAGATGCACTCATGCATCTATTTTATATTTAGGTATTTTCTAACTGTAGCTTTAGAGTCATCTAAGCAAGCAGTATCAATTCCAAAAGGAGCACTAAACAAGAAAGAAACAAAAAATTAACATGTAATTCAGGTTTAAAACTGACTGAATCCAGTCCAGGAAGGGACAAAATAAAACCACGGCTCACTCACCCCTCAAAAAAATCCACAAAAAACACACCCTAATACTTTAAATAGATAGGATAACTTTGATCTGTAATATTTTTAAATTGAGGGCCTGCCAAATGCTTTCCTTACAGAAAATGCTACTATAGAAACTACTGACAAGATAAATACTTTGAACCTGTTGAACATTATAGCTGAATTTTATTAATCCATTAAGATCTACAGTTTAGTTTAAAAATTCTATGGCTATTGTACATTTCTATTGTACAAAGAAATTAAGAGTGTTTTTTAAAGAAATGTATTTGGGTTCTGTAGCACTGACTGATGTCAGTCCTATTCTTTGAAAGAATTTTCGCAAGGACTAACTACCACTTAGGAAATTTTGGAGGAGTTACATGATGTGTAAATTCCAGAAACTTTCTGGAGCTTTTAATCAGAAGTTTGTCAGCAGTCTGAAGAAAATACGCAAGGACAGCTAGTAGAGAATCTTCTTCTGCATTGTTTCACAATTAAAAAAAAAATATATATATATTATATATGAAGTTTTTCAATCAATAAACAGAAAATTAGTGTCCTAAAAGATTCTGTAGAATGATAAAGCTGTCGGTAGCAATTGTCAAATTACACATCTATCCATATCCACAAAATGTGTACTGCCCTTTGTTTTGCTGTTTTTTTGTAGAGCACATAGTCTAAAGGCTCAGTCAGGAAGACTTAATTTTCTCTTGAGTACAATTATGAGACCCTGTATTGCCAGAGTGGATGACTGGATGAAGGCAGGCTCCATAACTATATATGACCGAGGAATGGATGCAAGTTTGGCTAGCACTAGTAAGGGAAAAAGGGAAGTCAGACGGACTAATTTTCCTCTTGCTCCTCTCTGCTTTTGGTATGGTTTTTGATCTGACTATTTTCTACAAGTTTGGGTCAGTTCATGGCTACGTGTACAGGTACAGAAATTTGCATAGAACCTAAACCATGCAAAACATTTTTATTAGTTCATGTGTTTTTACTTCGTTTTAATTACAAAAATTGAGGGTAGCATCATCCCAAGTAGCAACAAATTTGTGACAAGTTCAGTCCAAGCTCCTTGTATTATAACTGAAACTTTGCCTTTAGTTCCCTCCCTTGTGTTTGCCTATTTGCAGTAATGATGACATTTATTCACCTTTTACCCACAGCCTAATTATTAAAATGTTGGATAGAAATTCTGTGGGGATAAGAATGAGCAATCTGTCATCCCGCAATCTGCAAATATGCTAAAAGCGTGAAGAAAGGGGATCATACAAGAAACTGTTCCCATCCTCAGTAGCCACTGTCTATCAGATTCATGTCATTTAATTACCATAATGTGAGTCAGTAACTTCTTCCATTACTTTGTTTCTAATTGTCCATCTAAATCTGGCGCAAACTCTCTCCTCAAAGTGCTGAATACTGAGTAGTATTGAGATTTTCCCTCACACTACTGCTTTGGTAACATCCCCACTTCTGTTCTTGTGGCTCTCATGAAGGACAGCTAGACACTCAGCCCTTTTTAACTCCTCTGTGCATACATGCACATACAGGCATGCACCCCCCCACAGACGCACCACACACATGAACACACACACACACACGCACACTGGGTCTTCTCAACAATAGAATCCAGAGCATGTTTTACAAACAAGCATCTACTATGTCATAGTCTTTAAGCTGAAAAGCCAGGGTCTCTGGTATGACTGCAATAAGAGTTACACTCTCTGATGGGCATAATAGTGGCAGTTAACATACACTGATCAGTGGATTATGCAGCTGCCTCCTGACCTCTGTGCATTTATTCAGAAAACTCAAAACCCACAAAATACATTCCCTTATATTAAGCTCCACACATGGTGGATGCATCTTCTCTTCACTCTTTGCTGGGTAAAGAACTGGCTGGATGTCCAGGCCCAAAGAGCTGTGGTGAATGGATTTAAATCCACTTGGCAGCTGGTCACAAGCCCCAGGGCTCAGTATTGGGACCAGTTCTGTTTAATATATTTAACAACAATCCGGATGAGGGGGTTCGAGTGCATCCTCAGTAAGTTTGCAGATGACGTGTAGACGTGGCGCTCAGCGACATGGCTGATGAAGTTGGCAGTGTTAGGTTAACAGTTGGACTTCATGATCTTAAGGGTCTTTTCCAACCTGATTCCAAATGATTCTATGATTCTATGATTGATTCTCAGCTCTTTTCTTTTGCAGTATTGATATTTTCATGTAATACACTATGTTTCTCATCCCAGCTTCTCTTCCTGCTCAATCTTGTAGTCAAACCCTAATCCTGCTCTTTTGAACATCACAGCCTGAAGTAATTCAGTATTATGTGTTCTTTTCGAAGTCATAGAAGAGGATAAGACAGGTCATGAGGAAACAAATCTTTGCCGACAAGTAAATAGCTTTGATAACCTAACTGCCAAACATGACAACAATCAAGAGACACATGGAAATTGATTTAACTAAGCAATATTTCATTCTTTGCTTGCATGTTTCTGATCAGTGCTTTCATCAGGATACAGAATAACAGACCAAAGTTTCTGCCCTGGATCAGATGAAAAACAAGGCCCAACTACAGGGACAAAACTTCCCACGCTTAAATGGATCTACATTGTAGTCCCACATACTTGAAAGTGCATGGCCATAAAGGAGAAAGTTAAGAACATATCTAAGTCGTTTGAAGTTCAGGGAATCTAAAAAAAAAAAAATCAGTGATACTTTCCAGCTGCATCAATTTCTACCCATATTGTCTAGAACATGGCAGTAAGATATTCTCAAAGAGCAGTAAAGATTTTCAGAGAAATAATGTACAACAGACTATTAAAATTTCAATGGTTACCACCTATCCTGAAAAAAATAACTGAAGATCTAGTTAAAACACGTTGAAGAATATAACCTATATTCAAGAATACAGCTGTCATGGAATTAAGTATACACTTCATAAATTTATGAAAACTATCTGCTGGTTAAATAATTGAGGTGGTTTAATTTGAGATATATGGAAGCTAACATGAAAAACTTCAATGGTGGTGAGGTAAGACAGTCTTCAAGCAAATTGATTTATTCGAACAAAGTTGATTTCTTAGCTTTCATAATTTTAAGCTGTCCCCATCCATCCATCCATCCACCCACCCACCTGTTGTCCCACTTGTTGTCCCAGAACAGTGGAAACAAAAGCACTATTGAAATTCAAAGGCATCTCCTTTTTTCTCAAACAGATGATTAATAAACAGAAATACAGGGACCCACCCACAAAGGTTTTTAAAGGTTTTTTGAAAACTCTGGTCCACTTTAGGTCACTGTGAAAGAATCAACAATTTAAAGAGTCTTGTGTGCCTGCCTCCTGCTTTAAAGTAATTTTTATCTGCATTCTTTCTTCACTTAAATAAATACTATTTGGTCACAAAAAGTTGACTGGTCGCTGTACTCGTTGCTCAGAGGCCTCTGCATATGAGTAAGTACAATAGATATGTATGCACTGTGTTTAGGATAATTTCTGGTTTAGGCCTGGTAAAAGCCTGAAAATTGGTACTTCAGTAGACACGCTTACAGAGACCAAAAGGACAACAGCTGTGCAGCTAGACCTGTAATCATGACAACCGTTAAAAATGAATTCATTCTATCTACATGACTGAAATTCATTTTGTGTCCAGGGACAACAGTGTTAAATGGGTTTCATAAGATGGTTATATATTGCACTGTTGAATCATTTTAGGAAGAGACTTATCTTAAAGATAGCCGGATAGTTTGCTAATTTCTCTGGTGTACAAAAAGATAAAAGTAACTAAGATTGTACTCTGTAGTTCATTAGATACTATATCAATTGCTTTGATATCTTCTGAAATATTAGCTGCATAAAATTAAAGGTTGTTGTTTTCACATTCCCATTAATCTAAGGCTATATGCAGCTGTTTCTTGGAGGAAGAAAACATAAGCACTGAACTGGTGCACAGGCTCTAAATACCTTTATATTGGCAGCATGCCCAATTTCTATCACTAACACCCAAAGCATTGCTTATCATGATCTTCCTTCTTATCTACTTTCCAGAGAAGTTTATGAATGCTGATATCTAAAAAGAAAGAGGCATAAGAGTACACACACACACACACTCTGGATGATATTAAACAGAAGATTAACACATTAGCTGTTACATTCTGGATATCTATGATCAGTTTCTGCTAGTGAAAATCAGTTTGATGGTTTCATTTTAGTGTTTATTTGCAGCTGTCACAAAATATTGATGCTACTGGCTGATTCCCTTCAACAGATGACCAAGAGCATCTTGTGCTGATCAGGATTGAAATATGCATGCAAAACTGTGCAAGAAACTTTTGAACATTGTTTCTTCTCTCTCATGAACACTAACCCCATGTAAAAATATCTTAAAAAGTCAAATCCCAGTGAAGAAAAAAATTTGTTGCTGCTGCATCTACAGGCAGCTCCACATTCCTGTTCCCATAACAAACTGGTAAATTGACAAGAAAGGTGTTTCTTCTGTAGGAAATTCTTTGCACTTTAACTTAATATGATAATGTAGCAGCAAAACTTAAGTCTGCTCCACTTGTGAATGTATCTTAACACTAAATTATTAGACCATTACAGAGAATGATACCAGAGAAGTAGGAAGGCTAGCTGTGTAACTGAGACCCATCCAATTTCCCACCATACTCAACATATCTTGTGTCATCTGATTTGAATCCCCAAGATTAAACCTAAGTTTAGATCTAAAGCAGGAGCCCAGACATGCAATTTCCCACCCTTCTCCCTCCTCTGTATCCCTGTACCTTGGTTTTAAAAGCAGAAAGGAAAGCCTATTTGTCAAGACTGGAAGAGAACTGCAGTGTGCTCTGACAGCTTCCCAGTATGAATCCTGCAGGAACCAAGGCTCTTGCATGGGCCATGGTACACACCTGCTACTCAGCATAAACCTAAACTTAATTTTCCTGTAGCTAGGCAACTATCTGCAGATGTTAATACTTGCTGAGGACAGATAAATCAATGACTGAAGTGTTCCAGCACCACAATAGCAAAATATTTGAACAATCTGGCTCTTACTGTTATACACTATTGTTTTGAAATGTGGCATCCAAAGTTAGGTAACCTAGCTCAGTGTGCAGCCCAATTGACATTTTGTGATGGCAGGTAATGCAGAAAGTTACAGGTTGTGATGTAGAAGGAGATTTTTCCTTTTCTCCCCTTTTTGCTTAGTGTAGAAGAAAAGTCCTTTGGAAGATATTTATATATCTGCCTCTGCCTGTGTGTTTGTGTGTGTGTGTTCATAGAAAATGGTAATATGCACCTTGCTAACCTTCATATAATCCTTATGCGCTATGAGATTTAATAGGATTTTCATGCTGATCTTGTAACAGTATGCTTTTAAGTCTTGCTGTTTTTCTTTGGAAGCAAATGGCCTATGGCTTCAAGAACCCAAAGTCAATGGCACTAGGTTATCTCTTGACCATCCTCCAGGTTAACTTGGGGCCAGTTATCTGTGCATACCAAAGTAATTCCTAGAACACCACAGCAAAATGCTGTGGATTCATTTGTTATGTATAGTACCCTGGAGTTACAGATCTGTAACATTCATTCAAATGTTTCAGTAGATACTAAAAGACAAAGTAACTATTGCAGACTGGAAAAAAATCCCTCAGGTTAAGGGTACAACTCAAGTTTTCTTTGGAAATTAGGTTAGACTAAAGAGAAGACATGTTTTACTGCGAACTAAATTGTAATGGGAGTAGACAAGCTAATTTGCTTTCATAGCTAATAGTTACAGTGCTAAGTCTGATACATTATCACAGAACCGAAAGCTTACTTATTTTGGTAAGAGAAGGAATTTGTTCTTACTATTTCGCAGTTTCTGGATATCTCCCTTTCATTGGATTACTAAAAAAGGATGCTGTCTATTCTGGCTGGTAATAGTTTGGGGAAATGATTTAGTAGTGAGTGGAAGTTGCAGGACTTTTAAGTCACAGAATTATTTGAAAAGTTTAGTGTTCCAAAGACATCTCACTCCTGAGACCTGATGTAACCACTGTGACAGAAAGGACAGCCAATTTAACACAAAACTAGCAGAAGCAGCAGATGGGACAGAGGTCATAGCAAAAAAAAAAAACCAAAACCCAAACAAAAAAACAAAACAACAAACATAACCAAACTGGGAAGAAGGGCCAACATGGTAGGAGAGTATACTCTTTTGTGAAGGGTGAAAAAATACTGAATGGCATGTTTGGGAGCCTGAAAGTTAGCTGAAGACCTTGGGAAGTGACCAAGTAAAGAGGCAGCAAAATATGTTTAATAAGAAACAGCAAGAAGAGAAAGTAGGAAAAAAATACAATTAGGAAAAAGGATTTCTTTATTATTATTCCCTAGTTGCTGTTGGTTGCTGAAACTTCCCCTGTTTTAAACAAGTTGGAAATAGACATTTTCTTCACAGACTAAAGTAGTTCAGGTTTTTGTAGCTCACACTTGCTTTCCTTTTTTATTGTTGACAAGGACTAGATAACATTTATCAGCTCTCTGAGAGCTTGATCCAGCACCGCTTGAGTCAATAGAAGTTTTTCTAGTGACCTCAATAGGCTGAAGATCAAGCAGTGAATGAAATGTCTTCTGTGTGTGTGCCAATAATAACAAACTCATCCCATACCCTGGGAGTGCATCTGATCCAATATCCTTCCCCTCCCCAAAACACAAAGTGAGGTGAAAGAGATTATAAGCACACAGCTGCAGCTGTGACATCTTAATGGATCTCATGTCAGAAGGTAATACAAAACTATTAAAATGTCCCAGCATAAGTCATTTGTTACTAAAGGAAACAGAACATCACTGCTTATACTTTCACAAAATCCTGTAAACAATAATGTTGACTCTGAGGCACATGCCTATCCATTTTAGGGTATTAGAATTACCATCTTCCTTACGAGCACGAGAAAGAAAACTATCGACAGGTAAATGCTTATTAAGTGGAAAACAGCAGCCAACTGCAAAAGGCACTTCTGAGGTAACTGCTGTGACTCTGCCAAATTTAAAGGAGACAATTAGAAAGATGCATTAATAATGGTTAGTTCCTTAAAATGGCAACTTTGTGTTAGTTGGTACAAACCAGCATGGTAATTGATTCTGTTCTTCAGTTTTGCACATGATCATTATATTTTAGATGGAAAACAACATTTTGCCCGTTGAATTTTAGAATATGCCTGTAAACTAATAAACTTATTATTCTTTATTCATACAATTCTAACTATATCTTACTTTGGCCATGGCTATAATATTTGCATTTGACTTAGATTTTATATTTAAATTTAACACATATATAAAGAATTAGAGCATCCACTCTGATGTTATTTAATTTTGAGAATTAAAGTCTCAATTCAAAACAAAATATTTTCTAATAAAAAGTATGACATTGTGATTACTTGTGTGAGCTTAGATGCAAGCTATGCATTAAGTTCTTCCCAGATATATTTACCTATTTAAATTATTTCATGAGTGTCCATGATTCTAGTAATATTAGCAACAGATACTAATGCATTCCACAATGTCCCTCTTTAGTGACCAAGCATAAGATTATAAAAGCCTACTACTTATCTCTGAAATGAGAGCTGTGTTTTAGCTAAAGAGGAATAAGCTGCTAATGCTGAAGGCCTTAGATCATCATTAACCATTTAATAGATCACCCTGATTTGCACGCCAGGATTTAATCTAAGGCTTTATCTCGGACCCCTTTCTAGTCTTAGTTTAATTTAAACATCTATGATACTGTTTTAAGTCTATCTGTGAACTTCATATTGACCACATATCAAATGCTAGGTAATGCAGCTGAAAAATTGCTAATGTATCATGACTGTGCTCTTCCCAGACACTACATTTTTTTTACAGTTTTTAGGAAGACTTTCAATTGTGAATTTCAGCAGCAGCTCCAAGCAGAGGAACAGGGGTGGGTGTGGAAGGGTGAATATCACTCACTGCTTTTTCTCCATTAGTATACAACAGACTGAAACGTTCTCATCCTTTATTTATTGTTAACTTTCTACACAGGAGCTTTCGTGCAGGAGTCTGTTTCAACAATGTGTCAGGGACTTAACCTGCAGAAATTGTATAAAAATGATAAATAGGCAGTGGTAAAATCTAGAGTTCATGCACCAGTCTTGAGTGGCTATAAAAGTTCATACATAATTTTAAAAACTCATGACAATGAAAATCTGAGAAGGGCAATGGGCCACATAAGGGGACTTGACTTCATAGATAGTGATCCAAAATATACGAGCTGGTTTTAAGATGTGAAAAATAAAATATATTGAAATTATAAAGACAGTATGTACATATGCACTCATATGCTCATCTACACATAAGCATGCATATTTACAGGCGCAATAGACATTGCTTTGTTAGAACACTACACTCGAGAGGCTTCCCTTCTGCCCTAACCATTTGTGTGTATAGCAGTTGTATCAAAGCATCAAAATGCCACACACTTCATGCATGAAGTCTGCAACATGTTTTTGTCTGCTGAGGGTAAACAGGCCAAGGAAGATGATATGCCAGTTAGCTGGGGAAAAAATAAAAAAGAAAAAAGCTTTTTTTATTCACAGAACCATTGAACTGACACTACAGTAATTAAAGAAGACAGGGCTACAAAGCATATCCTTGGACTGTACCAGTTTACCTCCTGACTCAGCCAGAGTCTTTGTATGTTAGTGAGGTTTTGTATGAAAAGTCAGAGTTTAGCTTGCTTTTTGTTATTCATTTACTTTAATTTGCCATTTGTGACTATCTCTCCATGACCGATTTGGAAGCTCAGAAAGTACAGGGGTTTTCATGCCCTTTGCTTTGCTCTACTTTTCCCACCACTCTCATCATACACAGAGAGAGAGGAGTTATTTCTTGCTAACGTTTCTTACCCAAAATAGACATCTTTATTTAGTTTGATTTGTATTATCAAAACATCACTGAGGAGGAAAATACATGAGGATCCATCTACTTTTCAGTAAAAGTTAATGCAAGATAATACAGTCCCTGCACAGCTGCCACAGCAGGAACACAAGAATGCATGGGCTCCCAACAGCTCATACCAAAGAATCTGTATTTTGCTTCAGTTTCTACCATGTCTGTGATTGTATTCACACTAGACATAGATGCCTCTAGGACTGTAAACTGAAAACTTCACTGATTGCTAGCATTTTCCTGCACAGAATAAAGAAAGGGTCTGATACTAAAATCAACAAGTTGGAAAAACTCCCCCAAATAATCAAAGTCCTGCTAGAAGAAGTGGTTATAACTCCAGAAATAAGCAGAGCACTTGATCCCTGGTCTTTCATGATGTCGTGGTTTAACCCCAGCCGGCAACTAAACACCACACAACCGCTCACTCACTTGCCCCCCCACCCGGTGGGATGGGGAGAGAATCAGGAAAAGAAGTAAAACTTGTGGATTGAGATAATAGAACAGAAAAGAAGAAACTAATAACGATAATGATAACACTAATAAAATGACAACAGTTATAATAAAAGGATTGGAATATAGAAATGATGCACAATGCAATTGCTCATCACCCACTGATCGATGCCCAGTTAGTCCCCGAGCGGCGATCCCCCCATCCCCACTCCCCCCAGCTTATATACTGGGCATGATGTCACATGGTATGGAATACCCCTTTGGCCAGTTAGGGTCAGCTGCCCTGGCTGTGTCCCCTCCCAACTTCTTGTGCCCCTCCAGCCTTCTTGTTGGCTGGGCATCAGAAGATGAAAAATCCTTGACTTTTGACTAAATGCTACTTAGCAATAACTGAAAACATCAGCGTTATCAACATTCTTCTAATACCAAACTCAAAAACATAGCACTATACCAGCTACTAGGAAGACAAGTAACTCTATCCCAGCTGAAACCAGGACACATGAAAATAAATATTTACTTTTACCACAGTAAATCATTTGTAATACAGATGTGAGTTGAGCTATCTTGCTGGATGAAGTTTTAGGCTTTCAATAGAAAAGAATCCAGTCCAATTTTTGAGGTCTTAAAGATCCTTAAAGCAACTGAATTTTGCGGTTTTATCCATGCTCCCTAGTGGATAGAATTCTATATCTCAAAACTTCATACATAATCGACAAAAAAAAATTCTGTCAAGCTCAATTCTGCAGACTGAATTCTCTCTCACTCAGAAAGAAAAGACAATCCCTACAGATCAGATTTGAATCATGGGTAGGATAGAGATGTTCTAAACCTCCCTGCCATCTTTAGTAAGCCCAAGGATAAATGTAAGTGTTCAATGTCCAGTGCTTTTATAATACCAAGAATTTAGCTCTATTCTTTTAAGAAGGACTCAATCACACTTTAAAATAATGATGGAAAAATTTGCTGCAAGGCCTTGGGTACATAAATGGAGTATACTAGGAAATAAAACAGTCTGCATAAGCAATAAAAATACTTTTGGTAGTGTAACGATGTTACTTAAACTGGAATGAGTCTTCCTGAATCTGAAAGAAACTAGTTCACTCTACTGCAGGATAATTTCTAACCCAGGCAAAGGCACAGGGACAGCTTCTTGTTCCTGCACAGTTTCCTCTCTATCACAGCAGTTTCATTCACACAGCTATATACGGTCCTTACCTAATGCAGACAGCCAGCACATTTTATTTTGTAACTAACGTCAAAGCAAAGATTGCATTCCACACAGCAAATGTACCCACACCCGTGATTTACTGAGGCCATGCAGCATTTCATGACAGAGAGGAGGGCACTGTGCCAAGACAAAGTGCTGGCAAGCTCTTCTCTCAGGTTGCAGGACGCCTGTACCTTCATTAGGGCACAGTGGTTAATCAGATTGATATACCATGGACCCAGAAATGGAAAAAGGCTGAGGAGCACTGCTTGCTGTGCCTCACATTTTTTGGTTTGCGGGTTGGGTTGGTTTTTTTCTATTTATTCTTTTGTTTAGAAAAAGAGGACAGGGGAAAAAAATCTACACAAAAGAAATAGTTAATTTTCATCAGATGAAAATCTGCTTTGCTGTTATCTTTATGCTGAAAGATAAACTTGTTTGTTCAAATAGGAAAATACATTGTAACCATACCGATATACCTCTTCCTATATATACACACATGGGCACAGATGTTCCTACCTAGTCTCCCAAACCTCTATAAAAAGGTATTAGGAAAATCATTATATAGGTAAAAACACATCATCTATTGTCAAACATTATTTTACTATGGTACTAAGTTTCTATCTAGCACAGCAGTTTATCATCCTTTGCCCTTAATACATGATAATTTCAAATCATTTAATATTTTTATCCAAGGCAGTGAAATTACAGAATGGTATTTTTAGAATTCAGTATAATGGAAGGAAAGTTCAGAATTAATGAGAATAGCTGAGATATGGGAAGCAACTGAAAGAAGCTATGTAGCGAGGTCAAAAAAAAATATGAATTTAACAAAATGAGTAGGGATCCAGAAACAGGAGGACAGCTGTTAATGGGAGCATGGCAAAAAGAGATCTGAAAAAATGTTTTAAAAATATATTGCAACCCCCTCCTAGAAATTTTTAAACTCCTAAAGTCTCAAAGTTAGAGGAACTGCAGCATCAGCATAAATTTTAAGAATGTTGCAGATGAGCACTAAAAACATACACATATAAAGGAGACCAGAAAAGAACAAAGAAAACAGAAAGAACAGCAAAGGTATCAAGCAGAACAAATTTCAGAAGTAAATGCACAGAAGACAAAATAAAAACCTGAATGACAGTGAAGGTCAAAGAGGTAATAAATTTCTCTGTGGAGAAAAACTTGATGAAGAAATAAATATTGATACACAGATGAGCACAAACTTGCATCAAATTAAAAAAAGAATTCTGTCCCCATTAGACTAACAAGAAGTAAGAAATATGATGTGAAAGAGTCACCTGATTACAGAATTGGCATAGCCAGAACAAATTCAATATGTCTACTGCCCATAAACACATGCATTCCTATATTCAGCTTCAAAATAATCTGAAAAGTAACATAAAAATGACACGGCCTTTCAAACATTTCACCTACATTCTCTATGGCAGTGAAATGTTGTTGCTAATGATACAGGCATAGCCAGAGAATCTAATGGCATAGAAATATGGTGCCTGATTATACAAACTTATTATTTTAAATTACATTAAGCAACATTAACATGCTTGAAATTTCACGACCATTAGCAGAACTGAGGAAAACTTGAAATACCTTTTCACGTATTCACTTTTTTGATAGAACAGTTGTTTTTTTCACTGTGGCACCTCAAACACTTGAAGATCATGTACAGTGGTGGTAATGGTGTTTATCTTATTCTACCCCTTTCAGCCCAACAGAAGCACTGCCTGGGGAAGGGGAATCAAACATGGCTTTCAACTGCCTTTGTGTGTGTTCTTTTTTCTGCTGGCATGAGTTCAACATATAGATAACTTTGCAAATGTGGAGGGGCTTGACATTATAGCTGTAAATAACAGCACAACATAATACCTCTGTGCAGACTCTGTGTGAGTAGTAGGAGCCATCAGAGGTGAGGAAGCTACCCCTGCTGCTTAATGTTGTAATCACCTAGGAAGAAAATGAACATTGCACTCCTCAGTTCACAACTACTTAACATGACGTGAGAGAATTGATTTCATGCGCAAACTGAGGCGGCTAGAAACCTTAGGCCTTTTCTCAAATAACAGAAACTAGCATTGTTCCTTAAAGCTAAGTAGTTTAAACTTGTTACACCTTATGGGTATTGGCCTCTGTAGGTAACACTTTTTTCAAAGTCCACATCTGTCTGTTAAAATCTCCAGAAGAGTCCAATATGGGCTAGATTCAGAACCACAGCCTGTTTAAGGGCAGGATACAGCTGTCTTGCCTCTGCTGGAGCCATTAGGGAGGAACAATTTCCTTCAGGCTGTTCCAAACACATGAGAAGCAGGGGAAAAGTAGTGAGTGATTTTCCCTCTTGGATACTCCACTAAGAGGCACAGACAGTCTTAAGAAAGATACTAAAGAGCAAAGAAGGGTTGGAGTGCTCTGATTTATCTCCACCTTCCCTAGTCAACCCCAACGTATTGCTCCGGGGAAAGATAGAGGAGTGAGACTCCATAAGCACAAGGTGTCTGGGGAGAAACAGCCTGCCTAACCAGGCTGCATCTTTCTAACGATGGCTTATGGCTTTAGATTTTGAGTTGGCTCACATTCATCTGCATTGGAAAGCACTAGACTATGTGTATCAGCATGCAAAGGACTGTGCAGATATACCTTTTTTTCCTCATTGTTCAGTGCCTTATAACAACCACTCATGACTAGAATGACTACAACGTTTTTGAGCCCATATGACACAGAAGAAAAAAAAAAAGCCTTAAAAAAATCTAATTTACTGAATTCACTGAGTGTTCCTGAATAATAGATTTACTGGATGGGTACTCCTAAACATGCAAAATTGTTCGTTAATTATTGACAGCAGAATAAACCTTAACCTCTCCTAAATGCCCCTGTGACATCAACATTTCCTTTCAGTTTTCTCTAGTTCCCTTCTTGAACATTGGTGAAGTTAACTCAGTTTAACTCCATCTTGAAGTTAAAATGAAAGGGTTTTCCTAGTGGAGTTGAACTGTTGTAATTATAATATCAGGCTCAGATAGTGTAATTACAGTTTAGTTTTAAAAACAAAACAAAACAAACAAAAAACCAGTCCATTTCAGTATTGGTAGATTTCATATATGTTGGTTTCAGCACAGAGGTTGAAGTGAGTCATAACACAAAAGTGCAATCAATATGATACATGGCATATACTCCCTTCACCCTTCTACTGCACTTAGAGCACATATTGCTGACTAGGTTACTGCTGAGAGAGACATTAATTTTCCACAGTTGTTTCAATAACATGAGACAAGGTGTTTCCCACAGGCCAAGCCATTTTCATCCTCAAGTGCTGCTTGTGTGCCTGTACAACTTGAAATATTCTTGAAGGAACAGCTGAACAGTGCAGTTTTATCACATGGAAGTTTTTCTTGGATCATCATCTTGATGAAATCTTTCGTGGGAAAGACTCCAAATGAATAATTATGATTTTTTACTTGATTAGTGCCAAATCTGTTGTGTTAATCCTACAGTTTAGATTACTTATGTTTTAACTTTTATTCTAACAGAAGTTCAATGCATTAATATACAATGTTATGTAAATAAATAAGGTTTAAGTGTGACAAAAATGAAAATTCTTCATGCCTTCAGCAAACATTTTTTCTGAACTTTTAACAGATCTTTCCAAATCTTGCCTTTTCATTCCAGTTCATAATGAAAATGCATTTTGAAATCTGAAATAGGAGCTATAAAAAGACTGAACAACAGCTAAATGGCTATACTGGACTGACAGTTACTTTTCGGTATTTCTGGTTTTCTTCTTGAACATTTATCAAGTGTCTGACCAGCTCTAATAAACAGCAGCAGAAAGATCTCTAAATGCTCAGAATTTCAGTGGCGTTTCCATGAGGAACAAAAGTCAGAAATTTATTTTTTTCTTTTCAGATAGCCCATTTCTGCAAAGATATATTACAGAAGTAACCATATTTTCTTATGCTTGTTTAAATTAGGCTATAAATAACAGAAATACTAGGATATCTGTTTGGATACTGGGGTATAAAATGATCATATTTTTATTAACTGCTGGAGGACATTTTTCTTACTTTATCTAAACCAGTTTTCCTGCTTTTCCTCCTGGCCTGAATTTTAGTAAAGTCAGAACTTTTAGTAAACTTAAAAGCCTTCATCATAATGCAATCTAACAAAATTTTAAAGAAAAAGAATGGTAACACTACTTCCCCAGTCTAAATTAACACAACTTAAATGATAAAGTGCTAAATTAACACAAGTCTTAACGATCTTTAACTTGTACTACGCATAGCACCTGCAACTACAGAAAAGGACGACAAAGTAAGCATGCAGTATTTAGGCTTATTGTTTTGCTCTCCTTTGGCTCTGTTTTCAAAATTCTCAGGCAAAGGAAAACTACAGACGCTTACTTAGAGACCCAGTTGCTTTGAGCTCCTGGAAATTAAATCCGCAGTGCATCAATGTAAATTATTGCCCAAAAATATGGCACAGTGGGGAATCAAGCTCTATGTTTGGGGTTTTTGTTTTGTTGTTTTTTTATTTGTATTTTCTGTGTGTTTTATGCTTTGCTTGTATGTTACACTTCTGAGGACAACAAAACCAGCCACCTCGGAATTCCTTCTGACAGGACAGGACAAGTTTAATAACTAAAACAAAATACACACATCTGTTCAAGGTAGTAACTGGGTCTCCAACTACACTACTGCAGTACCAACAAGTCGTGCACCCTGGCTACACAAGCTCAGCTCACACAAAACCACAGGCTTTTACTTTGTCCCTTCAGATGGAGCTCAAGAAGCAAAGACAGGGTTATCTCCCAAATGGCACAGTCCCTGATACCACAGGCTCCGCTCAAACTAAAAAATACATACTTTTTCATGTTGCCCTTTCCTTGGGTTGAGATAAAAAGACTTTCCCAACGTTAAAACCTTCCACAGAATAAGATCAAATGAAAAACGGTCAAAAGGAAAAGGACTTGTATTTTAACAACAGCCTCCAGCAAAAGAAAGAAAAACAGACACAGCACAGGTCTTCAAAACCACAATGTGTTTTGTTACTAAACATAATCATCTGGAATTTGAGGTGCTTACCCGAAATACATTGCCAGCCGATTGGTTTTCCCCTTTTTTCTGAATCTGACTTTGTACCGGCTGCAGGAACCCAGGCGGCGGCAGCAGCGGCGGTGGCGGGAGGCTCTGCAGGGGCGGCGGCCGCCGTGAGGAGGGACTGGGGGCTGCCCCGGGCCAGACAGGCCCCAGCCGGTTGCCGCCCAGCCCCGCCGGCTCCAGCGGCCCCACCGCCGGGCACAGCGGAGCCCCTCAGCCTCGGGGAAAGCCTGGGGAAGAAAGGGCAAAAGGGCTGAGGGAAACGGGGTGAGAAACAGCCCTCTGAGCTGCGAACCTGGGAAGAAGGGAAGGGGAGAGGTTTCTCACTATCCCAACTGTTTTCACTGGCAAAAAATTAAATTGGTTTTCCCCAAGTCAAGACCTGGAGGATCAGGCAGGTGGCCCGATTCAGACATGCACATTCTCTCTCAGTTCCACTGTTTCCTAGCCGTTGGATTTACTGCTAAGAAGTTTAGACAAAAAGAAGCATTAGAGCCATGTATTTAGACTGTCTGAATATAGAAGGAATGGTTCCTCCCTTCAAAGTACAAAAATGAGAGTCGCTTCCATGTCCTGTGATGATTTTATTTGATTTATACTGCATTATGAACTGCTACAGGAATTAAGAATTCCTCAGGCAATATTTTACCGGCTAGGGTACAGCTCATACTGCCCTAGTTTTCACTGATGTCAATCTATTTCCTTTGCTGATGTGCACGAGGTCATTTAGTTCTGGAAAGATTAAATCAAATGATAATACGAACTAGTCAAACGGCTGGTAGGGCTGTAAGTAGGTTTGTATGGCCTGTCTACAGGGATCTCGGGATCCAGTTAAAGTTAGGATAAATTTTAGTATTAATGAATCAGGAATCAGGCACAGTTCATGAACCAGGGTTGCTTATTATTAATTATTGATATTACAGCTCCATATATAGGTCCTAGCTAATAAGACAGTTTCATTGTGCAGTGTAACTACACCTACCATGAGACATTCCTTCTCCTAAACCTTACAGTTCAAATGGAAAGAGAGATAAATGCTAAGAAAAAAAAAAGGCGGGGGGGGACGACAACACTTAGAGGTGAATGTACTTACACAAAAACAAAACCATACTCCAAGGTCAACGGCAGAAACAGGGAGAGAACCACCTTTTAAAAGTCTTAGCCACAAGAGATTCACACTGAGCCCAAATCCTTTTGCCACATGAGAACATAAGCAGGAACAGAGATCCTTTCCTGCCTCAACCATTAATTGTATTCTGACCCTGAAATCTCAAATGCCTCAAAACGTACCCACAGCTTCTTCAGTTTGCTCCCTCTTCCTGTGCTAACTCCAAATTAGTATGCTGCTGATGGCTTCTTCCAGTAAGAAAGTATTATCCTTCCCCTAGAACAAGACAGGCAAAACAAACACATTACAGCATAAATGGAAAATAATGCAAGCGCTTTAGCTGCTCCGCTTTCTGTCTCTGTCTATCTGCTCTGGACAGAGGAAAAAAGCAGGTGAGTCCTGTATATACTCTTGGTAGGGACAGCCAGAGATCGGCGCAGAGGACAACCAGTGTATCTGTGTATGTCACTGCCCTCTTTTTTCCTTTTAGCATCACTTAGCCAGATCTAAAACAAACCCAGCCACATCATTTTATCCCATTGAGGAAACTACTGTGAAGTCATAAATTCGATCTGTTACCTTCTAGAGTCAGAGTTTTGCCATGGACTTTCATAGAAACTGGATCTAGTGTGGAGAAGGATGATTTAGCACATAACATAGTGAATAGCTTTTAACCAGATACTTTGTAATTTAATAAAGTGTCTGTGCAATATTTCTAAGTTGACGAGGGCAAACCCTGTTAGGATTGAATTTTTAATTAAAATTGTTACTGCCTCTTTCCCCTTTTGGTGTCAAATAGATAATTTACATTTTCAACATAATTTCCTTTAATATCTAAATAAATGTTCCATTTAATGAAAGCATTTAAGTAACTTTTTATGAAAAAGTGAAATATAATATATAGGGCTGAGACTAATTTTCCTGAATTTTAACACACATGTGGAACATGTTACGAACTAAGGAAAATATTTTGAACCTGATGGGCTGTAAATTACAACCCTTGGTGTATATTCAATTTTTAATTAATTTTCTTAGTCATTCTCCATAATCCTAATAGCTGCCTGAAAAAAATTGTAGATGCCTTGGGGCGGGCGGCGGGGTGGGGGGATCATACATTTACATTTCTGAGATGCTTAACAAAAGCTTCATAGCTAACAGTAATAAATAAAGAACATAAAATATTTCAAAGGTTCTCAGTACAAAGCCTGTTTAGGCTATACTTTTATGTAAAGCAAGTGCCTTTTTTTCACTCCATGAATATAGTTAGAGATTTATTCTTTCTTAACATCCTAAAATAAAACAGTAAAGAAATATGCATTCCTCCGTTGCAATTCTTATGTTAAAAAATCATGTTTAAGAAATATCACTGCAGTGATTAGAGAAATAATATATTACCTACCAAAATAGGCATATTAAACCACAGGAGTGGCTTAGATGTTTAAATGACTTGCATGCCAAACCATAATTAGGGATATCTCAAGTCTGTCTTTTTTGTTCGGAAATTCTACCTTAGCCAGAACCTATGTAAGCTCTAAAGCATATTATACAGCTGCCTGATTTCTGAAGAGGTATAGTTTTTGGTTTTCTTGGTTTTTTTTCCCCTGGCTGATGTCATATCTTCATCGGACTGAATGTTTTTAATAGCTGTTTCTGTCTAATTACATTTTACAAATAATGTTTCTTCAGAATTTTATTGTAAACTGATTTTATTGTTTATGACAAAAAATAGCTTGCAAAAGAATACAGAGGATTTTTTTTTTTCCACCACAGGATATATAGCATACAAACATTTCTAATAAGCAGCATAGTAAGTAAGTTCTCTGTATAGTATAACTTAATGTGATAGATGCCCTCAGCTGATGTTATTTTAGTGATCCAGAGCTTGCTAGCTAGAGTTCACAACCTGTACATTTCACCTAGCTTTTCAGGTTCACTTCACACAAATACCATGATTCCAGATGAACTGCAGTGCAAACAAGTTCCACTTCATCTTGAAGAGTGCAATATCATCCAGGGACCAATTACATTGACCCCCATGTGGTAAGACTAAGACCAGAGTTTCCCTTTCCTTTTACTGTAAGGTAAAGATGTGAGTGGTCAAGAATCTTCGTTGCCATAAACGTGTATCCTTTGGGCACACATAGGAACTGCATGCATAATGAATGCAGTTATCAAGAATACCCACGTCTCTTAAAAGATCTGAACATTTTATTGAATTTTAATAGGCCTTCATGTTGTGAGTGAAAAAGTGTTGTTCCACCCTGGGGTTCCTAAACATCCTAAGCAAAGGGAGCTATTCAGTTACCCACCCTGGGGTCAGGAGCAAAGCAGTTTGCTTAGCCCACCTGCAAGCGCTCACAAAGTGCCACCGTCTGAGCAAAGTTGTTATGTCTTTACCCTAAAAGGTGTTACCAGCACTGGGCCAGCGTGACTTCTGCACAAAAGTAGCCTTTGGTGTAGGCAACCTGCAGGATGGTTTGGGTCCCTCTCTTTCTCAAGATCCAGCTGTGCAAAACTGACTAGCAAGGATTTTTAGAGAACTGATCACACTGCAGATGATATCTTACATTCTGAGAATAAAATGTTTTAGAAAGGGTAGAGAAATGATCTTGGATGTTACGAACTTCTTTATTGAGTATCCAGAACTACAGAACAAATGTTGAAAGAAAGAATCAGTAAATGACAAGCGGAACGAAAAGCAAACAAGGTTTTAGCACATGTAGGTTGTGACATTTATGCGGTATCTTTCTTTGAAAAAAATCAAGGACATTTCTCTCATAAAGATTTGCTAGACTAGGAAAATCTATTTTACTTAGGAAGGGAACAAACTAAATGAGAGACAACAATAGCTCACCTTAAAAAGTGGCATATCAGGCTCAAAGGCAGTTATAAACAAAGTTTCTGAAGGGTTGGTCTTAGGTTCTGACTTAAACATTCTCATTCAGGACCCTGCTACTAAATTCAGCCTGCTAATTCTGATGATTATGTAAAGTAGAGATACTGTCAATACAGGAAAAGATCAGAATCTTACTCAGGGGGAAAAAAAAAACCCAAAACCAAAAAGACCTTGAGGACTGGAACAAGGAAATGGCATGAGATTTCATAGCAAAGTGCAAGGTCATGCATTTGGGGATTAATAACAAGAATTTCCTCTTTCACATGGGAAGTCATTAGTTGGAAATGTCAGAGGAAGAGCAAGATCGAGGTGTATTAGTCAATTATAAGATTACTATGAACCATCTCTGTGAAGTAGCCATGAAAATGTCAAAAGCAATCCTAGGATTTTTCGGGCAAGGTATTTCACAAAGAAATATGGAAGTATTAATGTCATTGGAGCAGGCACTCCTAATATATCAACTGGAATGCTGCATATAATACAGGTCCATCATGTTCGAGGAAGATGTATTGAATGTCAGGTATATTTCTGCTGAATGTTAAACCTGAGCTCACTGCTAGCAAGCCTACTTACCACTGCTTTGAAGTCCACAGTCAGGCACTGACATCAGCTGTGAGGTTGAATTAGTTAATCCCAGCATCCTCCTCCTCTGTTCCCTTTATGGAGATGGTCTGACTGGAGCGTTGTTAACTGCAGTCACTGTTTGGACAACGCTGTGTAAGCACAACCTGGAATAGGAGCAGAGAAGAGCCACACTGATGATCATCGGAGTAGAGACCTTGTCTTACAAGAGGAGCCTAAAAGATCCCGGGTCAATTAACCTAGAAAAACTGGTGCTGTGATGGGTTCATTCATTCATTCAAAAGAATGAAATTAACGTCTTTCGGGCAGAAAATAGAATACATTTCAGTATCACCAGAAGAAGGAGGGAAGCATGTTTTAAATCTGAAAGTGATCTTCCTTAAAGAGTTAGACCTTTCTGTTTTCAAACCCCTCTTTCCACATATATCGCCCCCACACACACCCTGCCACATACACAGTCTTAGTGTGCAGACACCGAGCTGCCTTGTAATTTTGAAATTTAAATTTTGACATTTATAAAGCTTTCAGTTGTACAGTTGACTCAATGAAATATGGTGAGAACTGCATTTTCCAATTGGAGTTAGCTATATCACACTGCATAACAGCTGGCATTAAAATGTCACCATTGTTTTCTTTATTTAGTGTCTTCTTCCAGCCTTAAGTCTACTCAAACACTCGCACGAAGTAGGTAAATGTGACTGTAAAATATGAAACTTGTTTTAGGTTTTGTCTTTGCACATATTATTTCAAAGGAGTAACAGCCTCCCCATGGAAAGAATTTACAGTGTGTAAGTATAACATTACATTAACTTCAGACGTTTGACTTCTGGAAAAATACCCACCAACGAAACCATTTGCCTCAGCTAGAGAGGTGGATGATGTCTGGGACATTAAGCTAGAAAGCTAACCTTCACCACAACACAGGCATGGCCCAAGTAAAATAGCTGGGACTTGTGCCAATGTATTTCAGGAAGAATTTAAGTCAAATTACTTAGTATTTACTAATAGCAGCTGTTAAATTTGAATAATTTGCAGTACCTTAAATGAAAGTTACAAGGCTTCAAGTGAGATACTTGTGAACTGTGCTGCTTTAGTATACATGTGGCACTAATTAATCTCTCAAGACTTGGTTCTTGAGTTCGTACAAGACATTAAAAAACCTTGGATGAACTGTTTTGGAAACACTTTTTTACCGCCTCCAAAGTCCCAAGCAGGAATTTTGAAGAAACTTCTTCAGGGTTGCCGACAGTACTGATGGAGGCCAATGCCACACTCCCCATATGCTTCACTTTGAGAAGGGACTGGGAAGAGAAGATAATACTGAATTGGAAATTAATGGTGTTTTCCATGTGGGCTGTAGACTTCCTGACAAAAATGAGGGTCAGTCACTTCTATTACAGGCCCCAAACAAACTTCTGGTCTTAGGCATGGTTGCCATTATAGAAAATTACAGCAGAAGAGCTTTGAGAAATAGCACTCGCAACTGAAATTTGCAACATATTCTCATGATAGATAGACAAAGTACCCAGAATAACGGTTTCACAGAAGTTTATGGCACAATAAAGTGAAAAAGAAACAAGATCCTCTGAAACAGGAGGGTTCTGCAGACAATCTTACCTTGTAGTCCCGTTACACTTGGTGCATACACTCACAGTTCCTCAAGTCAGACACATGTGTAGGGCATTAAGTGCCCACACAAGCACAGGTTGCCTCACCGCTAGACTTGGAAGCCTAGGTGGGTCAGCTGTCACTAACATTGCTATTAATAGGCCTAAGAAAAAAAAGTGTTTATGAACATAAGAACTATTTTAATTGCACAGTTGTACTCTTCACTAGTGCAGATACATAATTACCAAAAATCCCTTCCACAATGACTCATGTCAAAGCATTTAGCAATAGTATTTTCCATATTGCACTCTTAGTCATTATTTCATAAAATCTACTCTGATTTTCTTCAGTAAACCATTCTGTGAACCTTCAAACCTCATCCACTATTAATACTCCTACAACTGCTGACATTAACTTTATTGCTGATATTGGAGGCAAAGATAAGCTTCCTAACAGAAGAGTGAAGTTAGATTATTTAACTTTCTCATTGATTTTTTTTTAATTGTTCAAATTTAAGAAGGACTGAGGGCTGTAATAAACAATTTACACTGTTTAATTGGGTTTAGAATTTGCTGTGGGAATATTAGATGAAGGAGGATTGGAATGCTTTCAATAGTTTAGCTTGTTCTATTGTAACAGAACAGAATGTTATGCAGAATCTTCACAAATGTACTCCATGCAGGCTAATGTTTTCTTGTACATAATCTCTGCTTCAAACTGATTAAACAAGGATATCAGTAAAAAGTTCTCAACTATTTGTGGTCCTGTAATTTTGTTTAAATTTATGTGGCATCTTTGTGTCGTTAAATGATAGGCCCTGTCTGAAGTTAAATGATTTCTTTTTATGATAAAGACAGCTCTGTTTTAAAATACCTAGTGGGTTTTTGGCTGAAAAAAATGCGCATGAAGCAATAGCGTTCTGATTCTGTTACCTGATCATGCTGAATGTAAAACCTATTTCTGTAGACTCTCGTTCTGGTCCATTGTCATTCAGACACCAAACTAATGAAGACTGAGAAAAATAGCTCCATTTTTTAAATGATGCAATCAAGCCAACATGTTTTAATGTATCAAAGGCTTGGAAAGAAAAGCATTAAGAGAACAGCACCAAAACACAGAGTACCTGCATCAAAGACTAAGATTTTAGCAAGACAAAATGAGGATAAAAAAATAGAACAAACCCAAACTTCCAAATAACTAATTAAAAAATAGCTTCTATTTCACAGCTTATTTTAGTTACAGTTTGATTGTCTTTGTCAAAATTACTGTTGAAATATCAGATGTGCAAAACAAGGAGGCTTTCTTTTTGAAGTGTACTCTTAACAGTTAATTTCACTTGAGCTCAGATAAGCTTCAGCTAGCCACTTTGGAAGATTTCTATTAAATGTCATGCATAATTACATAAAACTTGTAAAAATTTATAATCATCATACTTTTGGATGCTTTCAAGATTCTGGAGAACCTCTCAAGCAGTACTAGTCTGCTACTCAGCTTTCCTGTTAAGCAGCCAGCTGCCTTGAAATTCAATTAAAAAAAATGTTTTTCATTCATTTTCCAAGTAATCAATTTAAACTTGAACAAAAATATTGAATTGACTATGAAGAAATGTGGCTGCTACATTCCATAATAAAATATGGTAATTTTGCATGGCCTGTAATTGAGGTTGGTTTTCTTAAATAACATACTGCAGAATTTTCATTTGAGAACAGGTTGTTTGGTTTTACTTTCCTTCTGGAGGATCAAGAAAACCACTGTATCTGATTATTAAGGAAAAAAATATTTTTTTCAGAAAAATGGCCAACAACGTGAGCAATGTCATCATAGTGGTACCTCTCTATGGCTGTTTTACAAACCAGTTATCCCAAATTTCTCATCTGTCCAGATTGATCAACAGCTAGTTCCTCTGGTTTCAGCTGACATGTGGTTAATAAACTGTGTCTATGAATCCCATTTACATGGCTGAATAAAGGGTGATCAGGCTGCATTTTAATACAAGTGTAAGGCTCAGTGTCAGAAAAAGAGCTGTACAAAAGTTTGAGTATTGCTCTAGAAGGCAAAAAAATACTGTTTTGTCTCAAAATAGCTCATCAGGTTCCAATAGATTAGTAATATACTGAAGAGTTAGTATGCTATTTGGAGAATGAGTATTAGAAAGTCTTACTGAAATTAAAAATAAAAAGGAAGTCTTAACAGTTAGGTGAAGAGGATGTTTTAACCTGAGTAAAAACTCAGGTTGTATTCAATATAAGTGATTATATGTATGCCTAGATCAACGCCCTCTTCAATGACAAAACATCTAAATTTATGATGTTTATATAAAAAGTAAATTGCTAGTGCTGTAGATAAACTAAAAACCACAGAGAGAACGTCTTTTGGATAGTACACAGGGTGAACAGAGTCCTAATTTTTGAGAGAAGGAGCAATAGACAAGTGTCTTTTTCTTTATTTCTGTATATCTGTCTCTATAGTATTTTTCATGTTTAAATACATTTATTTTATAAATAAACTGTATTTTTACACTTACTTTTTACATTGTGCTACACTTATTTACGATAGCCTTCAAGGTGAGAAGAATTGTTCTGAGAGAACATACTTACATAGTTGGGAGTACTTTGTCTTCACCCTTCTTCCTTCTCCATTTTATCTCTTGGTGGTCTGATATATACTTCGTTGGTGCCTTGCCTTTATCATGAGTTCGAAAGAATGAGAATGTATACTACTCTCAATGTGTAGATTTTCACAGTCCCTCACATACTACGAAAAAAATATTTTAAAAGTCAGATCTTGAAAGGAAAACAATATAACAGGTGATGCCTCCAATTTTCAAGTAGAGGCAGCGCTTTCTTTTACATGGAGAAGATTTTTAACTCAAGCATGTCACAGTTTAGCTCTATGCACAAAAAGCCTTGGATTTCATCAACTGGCTACACGAGAAATTGTAGTTCTCGCTAAAGTTTTTTTTTTATTGAAACAGTCTCGATAGCCACACAACAAAGATCCTCAGGGTCAAGACTAGACCCAGTTTGGGAGATTACTGGGGAGAAAGAATGTTTCTGGCTCTACATCACAGGGCCCTATCCTAACTGCAGGCCAGGATTTTCTTCAGATTTTCAGTACTCAAAGCCACTGTGTGATGGGGGCTGCACCACAGCCTGCTGAGTACCCAAAGAGAAGGCACGTAATCAGAGCTCAGACTGAGCTCAGAAACAGGTCAGACATCGCAGCCCCTCATTTGAGTAGTCTGATTGGGGTCTCTGCTGCTGCCACCTAAAATCATCCCGAAGTATGTGTCAAAATGTTTTGCCATGTTTTCACTTATCTCGGGCTACGCGTTCCATACTGTTTAATCCATCCCCCCATGTTTGTTTGCCTCCATCATCATCATGCCAAGCTGTTGTGCCATGATGCATGCAGCAGGAGTGCTCCTTGTGTGCTAAGCACTTCAGATTGAATTCCAGGGGGCTGTCAACTTCCAAATCCTTAAAATACCAGGTCAGAATCAGTTCCAGCTTCTGTTTCACCAGAATGCCTTCCTTGACTCCAGGAATACAGTCAGGTACAGAAATGGATCTTCTGTTTGATTATAATGCATTATCTGGTATATTACACAAAACAGTGCAAATGAAGACTACAGTAAAAATGTGGGGTTAGGGTGGTCTGACCTGGGTTAGATAACTTCACAGATTGCACTATACTTTTGCTGTCCCAAGGACTGGTTCTCCCCACTCACTGCTCTTCTCCTTTTTCACTTTCAGATATAGGATACAGCTATTCCATGAATTTGTCTTAAAATTAGGTAATCCATTGCCCAATTTTGATTATGGAAGGTGACACAACATGTGAGCAGCTGTTACACAAGGAAATACAGCATTCCAGCTAGCAATGCTTTTTTCAGGGGAAAAGTTAGCTTTAGAAAATGTTTTACTCTGACTAACAAAAGACTTGTGCCAAACAGAATCTTAAATGCCCTTCAGTGCTCTAGCAGAGAAAGAAGTATATCTGAACACCTCCCTGTGTACTTTTGTTTTGTGCCCTAGGATATTCCAGGCAACCTACTTCTCATATTTTACCAGCCTATTTAGAGAGGGATAATATATCAGCAAGAAAATGCAGCGTCTTCCAAAGGCTAATGTTGCGCAATGATAGGCAACTTGCAATCACAGTATGTTACTTTCTTGTATGATATTATTCTACATAACTATGAACATACTCCCTGATGTCAGCTGCAATGTACAGGGAACTGCACTTCCCTTTGAACATCTGCTGACAACTAAAATATTGAATGGAAGCACAAAGCACTTACTGTTGCAGATTGGAGCTAGTCAAACAAATCAAATGCAAATTGAATATTTCTTGTAATTATCCCTCCCTTCAATATTCAAAGGGGGGGGGGGGGGCAGACAGAGGTGCTGCATTCTCCTTTCAACGTAATGAGACAGTCCTCTGCCATGATTTGACTTTGGACATTTTGCTTATCAAAAGAGTCATTCATACCTTGTGTGCTATTTCAACTATTTCATATTTAGAGAGATCAGAAAGGAACAGGGGGCAGAAGGTGCAGAGAAAAGGATAAAAAATGAGACTCTTCACTTGAAAAACCTAGGACTGAAGGTACTTAGACTACAAACTATAAACAAATTCTTCTGCTCCATTGACAATACAGTGCTGCTGGAAGGTTGTATTTTGTCAAAATGTGCTAATTCTAAAGAAAAAACAGCAATGAGAAAAACCTAACATCTCTCATTTTATATAAGTATTACAACATTGAATGTTCATAAGATTGAAATAGTTAATTGTACTTGTATCAATTTCATGTTTTGCATTTGACTATAGTTTAAATTTAATGTCATATTTTAGCATATTGGAAAAGTTGTGAAGCATCATGCATGCAGACCTCCTCCTAATTTATGCAACTTAGAAGACAGAATACTGCTATTTGCAGATTTAGCAAGTAAAAGTTGTAATTACCTTGAATCTTGTTTAGCGACATCAGCTTCAACACAGAAATAGAACCCAAATCTCCAAAAAATGTTGCATTTGATAATCTTGAAACTTATCTGACTCACCTAGGTTTCTAGTGTATATGAGGGTATAATTCAGCTTTATAGGAAATGGCACAGGATTTAAATTTGCTTACAAAATGTGAGAACTGTCAATGTTATACAGTCATAGAGACTGTAACTAGAGATGTACACTACCTTGATTCCAAAATTTAAACTTTAAAAAAAAAGGCTCTGAAATATTTAGGATTACAGATTCCTAGATTTAACTCTTCCAGGCTACATTATTTTCTGTCTGCTTCACCATGACTGTTAATTATTACATAAGACTTTGTATGTAAAAAATACTGTGTTTAATACTTCTATGCATCGAAACATGTAAGAAACAATAATAATTTAAAAAAACGAAACACCAACAAAAAGAGTATTAAAGCTGAAGGTTATCTTACAATTTCAGGATTGCTAGGTTTAGACAGTCATGGGGACAGTATTCAAGTATGAGTATATTTAAATACGACCAATGACCTGTAACGTCCATGAACCCTTGAGTGTAGCCATGTTTCTTAAACCTTTTGTGCCATTTAATCTGCCTGAGCTCTTCTGCAAAGATTTCCCCTGACAGACTAGCAACAAAAGAAACAATGGCCTTTCCCTAAATAAAAAAAGATGCAGCTTTGGGCAGTCTGCCTTTACAAGCGCCAACAACGTTTCTTTCAAAGGCACCTGCTGTTACACATCAACCCTAGCCTGCAAAGGACAGCAACAATGACAGCATCCTTTTTTCTACTGTGTGAAACCAGAGTCATTAATTGTATACTGATGGCTTTAATTTATGGCATGCAAACAAGCCTGGGTTTTCTTAACCTTCAAAATCATGAATCATAAACATTATTGAAGAGGGTAAGGGGAAACAAACCATTTCAACAGAAATTAACTCACAAAACATTTGTTTTAGAAAAACTCACTGCTTTTCCAGTGTATATAACTGAGTTTGAAGCTGCAGGTTAGACTCCCGCCTACAGAAAGCACAGATTAGCAGCCATTAGCATCTTTGCTGCTTTAGTGTTTGCCCAGGACCATTGAGTTTGCTTTTACATAGGGATGAACCTAATGTGATGGTAAGAGGAGAAAAGTGCCATCACAATGCCTGCATTTTAACAATGCCAATTCCCATGACAGCATGTCTGAAAAGACACTCATGGTGGGAACATAAGGATTCATCACCACTATGCTGGCAGAGTTAGGATTATTACTGGAGCTGCCAGAGAAACTTTCAAGACTTTCTTTCTTCAAAAAGCTTGTTATAATGGAGTCCTCCCTCCTTTTTTTTCTTCCGCCCCCCCCCTTTTTTTTTTACAAAAGCCTTTTTTGCACTAGAATTGTCTTAATAAATCTCTTGTCGAATGATAAATGAGTAGTGATTTTAAATTTTGATTGTGACTGAGATTCTCATCAACTTTGTCCTGTGTTAGAAATGACCAGAAACCTGGATCCCACACTGATGTATGAATACCCTGATAACCACGATCTGCCTTACAGTGTTACTGAGGCACAGAGGCTTAACAAAAACGAACAAAAAATGTGGAGTAACTGAGACCAGAAGAATAAAGTATTCCAAAAACAAAAGCCTGACATTTAAAGGTCTGATTTTTCTGTTTTCTCAGTGTCAGCCTTTAGTGCCTGCATCTTGAGAATAAGCTGAAGGACACTGAGGACCTGCAGTTGCTTAGAGAGTGATGGTTTTGATACCTGAGACTGCAGCAAGATCCAGATGTTGGGAGACTGTAGTTTGGATGCCTGATTTTCTAGACAGAAATTTTTCTTTTATTCCTTTGTTGATTCCAAGAGGTCTATATATCTTAGTCTGTTTTTCAATGGATACCTCTTCTAATTTCTCATGGGAGATATATATTAGGTTCCCTTTTTAATTGGAACACAATTGGTCTAAATTTTTTTCCCCTCATTCACACTCACATCACTTACAGAGAAAGCATATGCAGCAGTCTCTTAAGAGTTCAAAGGTTTTTTGTCCTTTGTGTTTGTGAAAGGCACGGAAGCTGTCTCCTAAAGCAAGAATGTGTTTCAGTGCAGACCTTAGAAGACACTTTACGTGCCATGAAAAAACTTCAGTGAAAGAGGAAAAAAAATAAAATCAGTAGGCATAGATACCCAAGCAAAATGTTAGGTGACTGTTCTCGGAGCTGAACAAGTTACTGGTTTGATTACTGCATTATGGAGTTTCTTCAAGGGTCACAATACTTTTCCACAGTTTAGATGGCAGAGGGGCAGAGTATAGAAGGGAGGGCACAGAAGCCGTTGTTAGATTTTTTCTAATAGTGGTGCTAAGCATCGTGGCTGAGGTAACCATTACCTAGACATTAGGATTTCTAGACTGGAACAAAACAGTGGTCCATCTAATCCAGTATAGTATTTCTGGTAGTACGTAAACCTATAAAGCATAGCCACCACTTAATGCTTTTAAGTGTGGTATTCCATGGACAGTAATTTCATCTTTAACCCAGCTTCCAATAAATTTATTCTCTGAAGCAGTAAAATTTGCTGCTATGAATTAGGTAGTGCAGCCACAGGTGTTAGCTGGCCTTTATTTTCTTAATCTAGATGTGTTTTGTGGTCATCTGCACTCTTACAGTATGCAAAGAGAAGTTGACAGTTGCACTTCTCACTTATTATTTGTATTTTCAAATATATTTATCTATCTTGAGATTTTTCAAAGATTCTAATCTTTCGTTACATCTAACTAAAGTCCTGTACATGTCAATATTATTTGTTTTGGCTTTTTGAGCTGTCTAGTTCCTTCTTAGCAATAGGAATTATAGTAATAGTAAAATAATACATGTATACAAACTACATGCATGCGTACAAATGTCTATTTTAAAATGGTTGACATATTCTTTCAAAATAAATGTTTTCAAAAATTCCCTCCTGTGTCATCAGAAGACAAAAAATGGACTACCTGCACAATTTTTTTCTCTGTTGCTAGTAAATATTAGCACTGTTCCCAAAAATCAGTGGATTTTTTGCATGTGTTTTCTTTCACTTTCGAGTTAGAGTTGCCTGTGTTTTCTAGAGAAAAGCACAGAGATTAAAAGTATAGGTTTTGGTTGTACAGCTACAAACTTTAAAGAAAACTAGCTCGCAGGCTGATGTTTCAGCATGATTATAAATAAACACCGAAATAAATATGCTGAACTACAGGGTTGTTTTCTTTTTTTTGCTAGACATAGTGCTGAAATATGTAAATCTTAATATGTAAGAGCCAGCATCTTTAATAAAAATGTTTCATTGACCTGATAATTTTAAAAGCACCCTGGAACTGAAAGAGATTCTTTTTGTTTTCTTTGATGAAAAAGAAGTAATTATAAGACAGCAACTATTTGGAGAAGTACAAATTATATCATTTAACTTGATGTAGATATAAATGTACTGGTTCACAATAACACATCAGCAATATTGAAATACATCTGTTGGTTTTAATATTTGAAATTTGGATTGTGTGCCTGCATATAAAATAAGGCAAAGAAGAGGGGTTTTTTACTTTGCATGTCATCTTCATAGCTTTGAGCATAACATAAAGCAGCTTTTGCTCAGATATGTCTTTATTTTCAAAAGATAAAAGTATAAATTTTGCCTAAATTTCATTGTCCTCTGAAAAAAAGAAATGATAACTTTATTCCTTTTATTTATGAATTAATAATTTGATAGGAAGATCATTCTTGCATTGAATCTTTTTTTTCCCCAAATCAACAGAAAGAATTTCTAGTAATAAAGGGAAAATTATGTATAAACCATATTCAATGTTTAGAATGCTCTGGTATTGTGAAAGGCTGAAATATATATCTTCAAAGTACTCGAGGGACGAGTTTCAGTAATGGATCATTTTGCTATATCAAAGAACAATTAACTTATTCATTAAAAATTTAGAAACATGTCTAATTGTATTCGTGAACATATCTAACACTTATTAATTAAATTTCTCACTTGAGAAAAAAACTATTCAAGTATGAGCTTAAGTGTTTTCTTACATACTTACATCTCGCTGAAGTCATTGAAATGTAAGCAGGTGCTTTCATAACCAGAAATAGTACCTTGGCCAGTGAAAATTATTTTTCAAAAGAATGACATGTAAATAACTAGCATAGTCAGGGTTATGTATCTCTACAAATATGAAAAGTTTAACAAGAAAAAAAGGTCTGTGCAATTTATTTTGACTTGTATGTCATGACTATTCCCTAGACCATAACATTCATTTGCTTAGTGTGTTCAAGTTGGAATCTGAACTTCCTGACTCAAGTTCATCTGAGCAAGTCAGAAACATTACTTTTCCTTGCTAATGTAGCCTCACAGTTCAGCATTAGCACAAGATCATACTTGCCACCAGAGACAGTAAACAGTGGAAAAATAAGCTGTTACATACTGGAGATTTGTTAAGTTTTCATTTGGTCCCTAATTCTTTCACAGTCACTTCAGCTGCAGCCAGATCTTCTCTGTGAATACTCCCTATCCCCATACTGCCCAACTTTTCTATAAGTATTTTCTTCCCAGGGTTTCAGTCAAATGCAATTTATAAGCCTGATATTTAATTGAGACTGACTACATTGTTTATTCTGCTGTGGTCTGCCTGTCAAATATTATGCTAGTGTAAAATTTGTATTTGAATGTATTTATCTTTTTACGCAGTGGGCACATTCACCTAAGCATTCCATTAAAGAAAATAAAAGTTTTTGTTCCAGTAATATATACATCTGGAGATATGGTGTAACATATGAGTACCATTTTTTTGCCTCTGTCTGTTACTTTGCCTTGGCTGTGCCACCACAGCTTCTGGGGATCTACAGAGTGAACATGAGTACTGAACTGATCTTTGTTAAGAATAACGGGGGGGGTTTTGACTCATTGATCCAGTCTGTTGCCTATCCAATAAGGGGTAACGTTCACACAGCAGAGGAGACAGGAACTCTTTAACCTACCTTGCTGCTACCTTTAACCTGCCTTGTCTGCAAGACATTTCTGTCTCTCATGCCTGAAGGATGCAGGCACTGTTCAGTCTGTCACCATTTTATTTTAATGTACTTCATAGTATGTATTAAGAGATATATACTTTAGGATTAAATGGTCAAAAGGTGCATTTCCCTGTAAGTTATAGGCCACAGTCTGTCTTGACCTGTGGTTGTGGGTTGATTGCAGTTGAATTAGGAAGGGTACAAGCTGCAACAGGATTTGCTCTCATGTCATAGAGCAAAGGCCCACAAGTTCTGACTTGTTGCCCTTTCATGTGATAGCTCTGCATCCCTTCACTTTTGGTTTTGTCTAGGGGCTATAAATATTTGGTCATTTGTACCAAGCCTCAGGGGAACACTGATTACAGCGTTGCATGAATTTTATCCTGCCCAAAACAAAGAATCCTGCCCAAAACAAAGAATCCTGCCAGGAAGGATAGATTTGGGGGGGGGGGGGGGCGGGAAATGAGGAAAGGAGAAACAGACAAAGCAAAATAACTGAAATATGTTTGGGAAGGACTTCAAAACATAATAAACTAATGACATTGCTGTCATGCTCTGGCAATCTAATTTGACTGAAATAGCATTCACAATCAGGATGCCTGAACAGACTCAAAGCTTTTCTTTTACTAGCTGGATTCCATGTATTTGGCTAAGCCTAGAGGATGAAATAGAAGTGAAAATATGATTAATGACAAAAATCATAAAGCCTACCATCTCTTCTAGCATTTAATGTTGACAATATGACTTTCAACCCAAATTTGTAATACTTAAGAATGATCCAACATATTTTTTCATTTCCTTGATGAGAAGTGAGAAAAAAAAATAATTAGGGGACAGTTGAATTCAGTCCTTTACTTTAAAATATGTTCCTGTTTGATACAGAATATACTTGCAGCACTTGAAAGTTGTTTTGGCAAAACTTTGTAATAGGCAAGACTCTCAGCCTGCGTCTGAGCTGGCAGAAGTGCATCATTTATAAAACCCAATAGAGCAATGTCAGCTGCGTGACAGGATATCTTAGCAGTAGCTTAGGAACTCTACTATATTTTATCTCTGGCATTGCAAGTTTTTCATTTGGACAACAAACTGCTATGACAGAAATTATATCTTGTGTATTTTGTTCTTCACTTACTCAAGAATTGTTTTTCAGCAATTACAGAAGACCACAGGAACACTTGATCTGGTACACCCTCTGTCACAAAACCACTCCTTCCTTCTTCCCTGCAAAGACTGTGCAGTGGTCAGAAGACTAAGAGGTCATTGCTGAGAAGTCTTTACTTGCATGTCATGAGGCTCTTATGTACCACATGTGGAGGGAAGTATTTCTGGTCTATTTCTCTAACTATGGATTTGCTGAACCAATTTAGATTGAGACAACTTTTTTTCCTTTCATATAGAATTTACATAGCTCTATTTTTTCTTTTTTTTTTTTTTTTTTTTTTTTAATTGCTGCCATTTATACATACCTTGGACATGATGTTTAAAATTTTGGAAATAGAAGTGTTTCAGAATGCCTACAGTCCATGGTTGTGAACCCTCTAAGAACTTTTGGACATCTTTTCTTTTGGCTGCAGATATACCAACTTGAGTAGCTACTGCTATACAGCCCCTTGTTCTTACCTATCCTGCTGCTAGATGCTACCCCCTCAGAACTTGAAAACATGTTTATTAACCCATTTCAGTGAAAATGAGTTGAGCTAGTTTACAGTGCTTAACTGTGGGTCTTTCAATCTGAAACAAGTTAACAAGTGATCACAAGAGCATCTCAGCTGAAAGATCTGAATGAACTGTCACAAGGAGCAGGATGAGATTAGGCCTGGTTGGATGCAGAGATCGGTCCAGAAGGCACAGGTAGAAAACAATACTCCGTCAAGCCCCTCAGCCAAAGTTAATTCTTCATTTTGACTAGTTCTCCTTCAGTCAAAAAAACAAGGAAAGAGGAGAATCAGGGGAATGCAGAGAAATCTGAGCTTGTGCACAAGTGGTTCTATTCGTTTATATATGTATGAGCCAATAACATAATGAAGAACAGATTTAAAGATAATTTTGAATCCTTCCTTGCAATATTGAAAACGGGAAATTAAAAACATCCTTAAGAAGCACCTGTTTAATTATTATGATCAGTATTTTTTTAAGGCCCACAGAGTACAACAGTTCTTTTTAGCTTAACCAGGTACAAGGCATCGCTTTTATGAAAGAAAAAAGGCCTAAAACCACAAAAAGTACTACAGTGAAATGCAAGGAGACATAACCAGATAAATATACCTCCCTGGAAAGAACACTATTGATTTTTATAGTGTTTGTTCTGCAGGGATTTTTTATTCAGTCCTGGCAGGCATTCAAAATCTACATTTAAACAAAATTTTTTAAAGTGATGATCCTGATCCATTTTCTCAATGTCAGGAAATAAAAGTGTATTCTTAATGAAAAATGCACTCTAGATATAAAATATTTAATAGCTTCATGCTAGAATACTTACTGGTTAAAAAAAAATGGGGTGAGGGTGCAGAAAACACTTAATTTTTTTTTTTTTCTATACCAGCACCAACAAGAAATTCAGCCAAGAGGAGACAAAATCAGCACTCCAACACCATCCATCTGGCCCACATCTTTTATTGAGGATGATGTTTGAAAATTATTGATGACTTAAGGTGCAAAGACTGTTTCAAGCTTACAGTTTCCAGCTCATATGATGAGAATGTCACCACAAAGATGTCTGTTCATTGATTTCCCCCTGCTCCTTCTTGCTTCCCCCTCCTTGCCCATGAGCTATTTACCTGTTAGTGGGTCTTGCTGTATGTCATGTACTAAACAAGCAATGAGGCCAGGTGGTTGTAACTGTAGAACCTTATAGTTAAAAATAATTCTTTCTCTCCTTGCCAAATGTTCACACACCACAAGACTTGTCCAAATTCTTCAATGTTGAGTTTTATGCTAAAGAAGAAAAAAGGACAACAAACCAAAATCTTCCTGCCTCTCATGCCTCCCTTCTTTCTGCTCATACTCTGCAAATGCTTGGTGGGAAAGCTACAATAGGGAGATTTCCGTCTTGTTTGTTTGTTTGTTTACTAATTTGGCAAGAGCTTTGAAGCTTAGAATCACATCACATTTGTCCAAATGTTTCAAACAGGTACAGTTACTGCACCAGACCACGCTATAGCAATTCTAAACCCTTGAATTAAATTTAAATACACCAAGAACACTTGCATGGTGGTGGAGATAACACCTGGGTGAAGCTGCCATCATAGGCAACATAACAAGGACAGCTGCTGAGAGCATGGTGAAAGAGAGAGGGAACCCTTTCCAAGAGCAGCGGTCACTACCCCGTCGCATTTATAGCCTCTCACGCGTACACCCCCTTCCTCTTTCTTGTCTTCAGTGTCATCCACCCCATTCCCCGCCTCCTTCCTTCCTTCTTTCCTTCCTTCCTTCTTTCTTTCCATCCTTCCTCCCTCCCTCCCACTCACACACAAGCAGCATGAGAGCTTCAGGTACCTGAACTGGCTGCAGTCAGGAACAGAAGGGAAAAGAGGACAACCCTGAAGTACACCTTTGAATTACCTCTTCAAAAATCAGATCAATGAAGGGGTTGCAAGCTACATTAGGAAGTGGGTGGGGGGAGAATAAACAAACAAAAACCCACTTCTCATCCTTCTAAATTCCCCGTAAGTCCCCGGATTCTCACCCCTTCCTCACAGCCTCTGCCGACACCTCTTTCTCCATTTTTCTCAGCTACTTACCCCCTTGCCCTACTAGCCTGAAAATCTCCACCCTCTTCCTTACCACTATATACCACTGCTGTTATATTGATTTTATACATACTGTTGCGTGCCTTGAGCTGCCTCTTTAGGGATCTCCCATGGAGAGAGGATTTTAAATCCTGTGTTTAAGGTAGAAACAGTTTTGCTGCTGCCACCACCTATCCTCAATGCAACAGGGATCATATTATCATTTTCCTCATTTCCTGCCCTACTGGTCCCTTAGCTAGGAGCTTACATTTTTGCTCGCTAATCTTAATTCTAGAGTGCTGTATAAACATGTATGTGTAAAAGGGGTATGAATTATGCCATGCTGAAGAAGCAAGAAAACAGCCATATCTAAAACTTCATCAATACCAAAACCGCTTCCATGCAAACCAGTTCCTACTATTAAGGAACTGAATGCCCCGTGAGGTTTTTTGCCTGCTAGGAATCTGTATCTGCACAGAGCCAGCTGTGCTCTTTGAGCTGAATTCTACTGAAATTGGGAGATGGGGAAGTGACACAACATGGAGGAAAGAAGAGAAAGAATTCCCACAAGATAGCAGTGTCATGTTTCCAATTGCTGTATCAAATCTACCTTGCAATGACACTTGCCCCTTGAAAAAACTCTCTCAGGAATTTAAACACATCCATCCCACTGAAAAAAGCTTCAGCCTGAAATACACTGTGACATTCAATCCAAGTACATTAAAAGCCAATCCATACTGTAAAAATGTTATGAACAACAGCAGCAACTATAAAAAGAAAACTAAAGATCATACCTTCCTTAGAGGTATGTATAGTTAAAATTGTTTGAGATCTGTTTCTCCTTACATTATTAATGTGAAATCAGAAATCTCACTAGTGACTGTGCTCTTGCTGTATGCATAAAATTAAATGCATGTGTATGTTTTTGCCAAGATTAGCATCTTTATCATGTCCAAATACAGGTGTATGCTGTTTCAACTGTACAAAGTTAGAAAGCAATTTCAGTTGCAAATAGCGGTGGGTAGGGAGATGTTATGTACAGGCAAGACCTTGGTCTATATTAACTTATTTTTTCCTTAATTAGGGACTCAGAGTTTTCCTATACTTAAAAAAAGGACACATTAACAGATAATCATGCACACAATTTGACAATAGAGCTAAAATTCTTATTTCACAATAGGAAAATACTGTCAAATTATACACATCTTTCCCCAGGAGACTTAGAGTTGTAAAGAAATGGTGAAGAAGAGAATTATTCACGGCATATTTTACAGAACACATTCTTAAGCCTGACAGCAAGCTATGGTTGTTTTATTTTCCTTGAATGCCTTTCTGGAGTACAGCACAGTGGGAGATAGGACCTAAATTGTTCAGTGTCGCTTTGGCAGACAGTGCTGACAACGTGAGCTTCCTCAGTGGACAGTGATTTTTATGCTATGTAATCTAATAGCGACAGCAGGCACAGTAACAGCAGGTTTTCTTTCTGGCATGGGGCAATACAAGACAGTTTGTACTAGGGACTTCTGAAGTAGTCCATTAGGTCATTAAAAAGAAATAGTAAAAGCATATGCAAAAAAATTCCAGACATCAAATAATGAAATAGTCTTACAACTGGTTGGTGATGATGGAAGGTCAACAGGTAACATTGTGGACTAGTATCACTAGAGTTATTCCTAAGAGACACGGACATGAGATCCTTGTAATTGCCCATGTAAATATAATAAAAAGATGGTTCATTGTTGCAAGCAGTTGAAAGATTATAGTCTACATCAATAATAGTGCTTTCTGAGGAAGAGCTTTGAAAACAGATGTGCTAATCAGTGAGCTTAAATCAAACCTGGAATGAAGGATCTACATTTTTAAAATAATTCAAGAATTCCTTGAGTTATTCCTTGAGTTACTCCCTGAAAAAATCTCATGCATCTAAAATCACTCATATTAGGAATGTAAGCCTGGTAGTATAAAAAATGTGGGGAGTGGAGGATATAGAAGTAGCAGTGATGTAGTATGAAAATGACGAGATGAAGCATTATTAAAGGATACTAAACCTGGGTTGGATTTTATTTAGCACCTACTTCTTTTCTTGTTAATGGGACTTTTGATGAGCGCACTTACTGTGTTATTTCACTGGTGCTCTGGACTACACACCCAGGGTAGGAGGTTTTGCCAGACTTACCCAGCAGTACATCACTGGGGCTGCCTAATTAGTTAAATCACAGGGATGCGCTACCTCGCGGATTAAAGAGCCTGGGTGTCTTTGTAAAATACAAAGCCAAGAAGCATTCCTTTTATTCTCAGTAAAGTTAATAAAGTCCCAAAAGGCTTTTTTAGTGTCCCAGCTGGAAGTTCCTCCTTGAGCTGAAATGTTGGAAGCAGCTGAGTCTAGATAAGCTCTGAATCTTAAAGACAGTTTGGTTCCACTCATGAGAGGGGAAAATGGGGCATTCTGGAGGCACTAGAGAAGCCCTGTTTCTGCTGCTTCTTTGAAGGTTAAAATGTGTTAAGGGAATATAGCTGGTGACTTTACTGTCTGTGTTCTTTTGGCTAACAAGAACCTTGTGAAACAGATGAGAAATTCCAGAACTATTTTTTTAGTTAGTACTTACTGTTGTTTAACTTGATTCGTCTGCCTGTGTGACCATGGCACTCTTAAAACTATTTAGTACTTACATAGCACTATAAAACAAACAGAAATAAGATTAAAAGCTTGGGGTTTGGCTCACATTTTAATGAGAAAGTCTACACTAGGAAATCGTCTACCTCACAATAGACAGAACTTAGATCTTAATGACAGGGGGAAAAATAATATACAAACATATGTCCTCAGAAGACTGAAAGCAAATGCACACACAAAAAATGAATTCAGGTTATTAAGACATCATGCTTTATTTTAGTCTTTGAGTGATAATAGTCTAGATTGCCACTGAGTAACTGTCCTCTGAATAAGACAAGTCTCCTATTAATCTTACATTTATTCTTAGGTCAGCTAATCTGAAAGCACTGGAATGATACCATGGAAAAAAGGCTAAGAATGCTACATTTGCACACCTAATGTTAAGTAAATCATTCTGTTGTTGATAGTCCAAAGGGTAAAAATCATTTTGTAGGACAGCGTTTGGTTGTTAAAGGGCAGGCAAATGTTACAAACATGTTGTCTTCTGGCAGCATTAAACAGACAGGAAAACGTCCAGGAAGTGCACTTTGATACTTGTATTAAAGACTCACCAAAACAGTGCTTAATAGGAAATGAATCTTTATGCATTTTAATCTGTTAGTCTTAAACAAGCATAATTGAAATCTTCTGTCTGGAATACAAACAGACCATGTTTTACCTCAGTAAGCAGCATGATTACTGCTGCTCTGTCGAAGCCCTGTTGCTTAACTGTCTTGGACTTTCAAATCAAATTATACATCCTCTCCCTCCACTGCACTGAAAGACGACAAAATAAACAAGGCAGTCACAAAACACACTCTCATTTTTTCCCCATTGGTCTGGCAGAATCCAAAGGAGGATGAGGTTGAAAAAGAGAGTGGATAAATCCCCTCTGGACCCTCTGTATTCGATAAAGCAAGCTAACAGAGAGAGAAGTGATCGCTTTACAGCAGAGATGAACTTCTTGCAGGAAGTTTGATAAATTGGCGTCATTCCAGGCAATTTGAGGTAATACAATCTTCATGTCTGAACAGTGTAATTACTAGATATGTGTCCAGCATTCAGAAACACTCTGTATCAATCACCATGAGCAGTTCTAGCAACCATTTCTTTCAAGAAAAAAAAGGAAGAGAGAAAAAAAAAAAAGAAAGCGAGCAAACAAAAGAGGGGAAAAAAATGCTAAACAGTAATTTAGGGGTTTTTAATGGTAAACAAAATAATACAGCTGGAGGAAACATATGCCACCTCAGTTTGAGGCAACGAAGAGAAGACCTGATGCAAGTGAGATGGTCTCAGCAGGGAGCCAGCCTAACTGGTACCAGGTAGGTGGCTGTGCTCTAGCATAACCTAACCTCATTTCTGCAGGGAATCTGCAACACTTTTGATGCTATCAGTCTGATCCTACACTATTTCTTCTATCAATCTCTGTAACTCCCAGGCTTAATGCATGGGCATTTTGCCCAGTGACGTGTGGTGTAACAAAAGTGTCCCATTTTCAAGGGAGGTGTGGTGGTATGAAAAGAGCACAACAACATAGAAGCACCAGCTGAAATAAATCCATTGTGTGTATACAGCACAATCTGAGTGTGAGAAGGTCACTTCTGACACCTACTCCAAAGGGAGAGGTAAGGCTGCCTGTCGTGTGGAACTGTAATAAATGAAAACAGCTTAGCTATTGGGCTTTTTTTCCCCTCACTCATACAGGAAAAGCTTGCCCCGATGACATGCTAGATTAATTCCCAGCAGCATGTTTTCAAATACCTTTTCTTAATTCAGTTCCATACGGGGGGCAAGAGGTTAATTTTTAAAGCTACATGTAAGGTTGCAATTAGTCATTTTTCATTTATAATGACATTTATCAAAGTGGCAAGAACCACCACTAAAACATGTACTAATTGACTTTCTTTTATTTTTAATGTCAGATAAGAGGCAAGCAACAAAAAACGAATGACTGTTTCATATGGTCTATGCAGAATGTATTTGTAGGAAGATGAATCATTGGAATTGCTCTGAATATTACACTGCTTAGGATGAAGAGGTTCTGGACAGCTGTTCAAAAACGTTGTCTGGACTGAGCTCCAGCTGTTTTAATTTCTTAACAAATGGAACAGGTCTAAGGTTCTTGGTTCTTCCCATTGCACATTCACAACGCTCCACTTGATTCAGCCTGCTACTTTGGGTACTGTATGCTGGGGCTGGAGTTTGACTCGACCGTATTTTAAATTACAAAAAAATTTGCTTTTCACAATGAATCACTTTTGAAGATAAAGGTACACCATGTGAGAGCCACTCTTTGTTACACTGACAGGTATTTTTCCCTTATGTTGCTCTAAAAAGAAAGTTTTTTAGCTCATAAACAAACCAGGAATCCATGTCTTGAAAAGTATGTCTTGTCCCTCCATTAAAGACAAAAGTGTAGCTAAGATAAGCAGCTCAGTTCTGAGTTTCGTTTTCAGTTCCAAGGTTTACATGTAAACAGGTATGGATCATATTCTCCTGATCAGGATATTATAAAACTGAGATCTAATGCCTGAGTTAGGATTTTTTTAAATTATTATTTTTCAGACTTATATCTAGTAACTATGCAACCGTTAGGTCCCAAACAATAAAGTGAACGGCGTTACTGAATTCAGGGTAGATAGCATTAACCTTACACAAAATAATATGTAAGCATCTACAATCAGCCAGAACAAGTGGAAGGGATGCCATTTTTTACTGTTGCTTTTTGTAATGAGCCTTACTGTCTCTCAAGGAATCGATAAGGGATCACTTTGATTTCTACAGGCTCCTTCCTCAAGGGAAAGCAAGGAGGCTTTCTATTGTATAAAGGATATTCTTTAGCGCAAACTAATCTAAAGGAACCTTCACTCAATAAAGTGATTGTGTACGTATTTTTACACATAAAAACACTGGAATAAAAATAAGACTTATCCTTTATTCCAATCTTAAATTTATTAGCCAAATGGAATTTATTTATGCTGGTTACACACAGACAGTAATGAAGAAGCCCAAAACTGTGGGCAAGCTTAAAAGAAGGTGACAGGGGCTGCTACTATAGACAGGAGAATTTTGGCTACATGATGGGAGATGAAGCATTGCTTCATTTAAACAATCAACAAAGAATTAAAAAAATATATATTAAAAGAAAAAAGAAAAAGTAGACAGAAGATTCCAGGAAGGAAAAAGTGTCTATAGCTTCAAACATTGAGCTGCATGTTAGTCTACTGCTGGGCTCATGAAGACAGACGATTTTTAAAAGCTTTGATTAAAATGTTTTCTGTGGGACTTTACATAGCTGTTTAGAGATGTAACTTCAAAATGGTTAATAGGAATACCAAGACAATTAATACGAATTTTTGTGCAAAAAGTAAAAATATGCTAGAGGGTTCAACAGAGTTATCTTATGACTCATATGCGTATAGATCATAATGATATATAGGAGAAGGAGTGGCCACAGTGAAAATTTTTCTTCGCTTTTATCCACATTATGTAGGCTGTACCCCTACCTTTATTCTGACACATACACAGAGTTTCATCTTTATAAAGCTAATCAACAAATAAGTTTTAATACAATCTCTGGCTAGAAATGCTTTATATATTCCTAAAGAAACTGAGACACCCTGAATCGATATTGCCCTTGATAAGAAAGGATCTTCTAGTAACTCTAGTGTCTCCTAGCTTCTCAGTTAATCTCTATATTTTAGGCTGTTACATAGACTATCTTGTGCTTATTGCTCCCTTAAAGTGGTCAGAAAATGAGTTGTTTAGGAGCAGGGACAAAGCTTTAGCGTAAAACAGAGCGACAGCAGATGCAATTACATTGAACTAAGAATTACACAAAGCACTTTGTATTAGTGCCCAGTAGATAAGATAGGCATTGAAGACAGAAAAATCATAACCAAAATAACTTATTTCTCTATCTCCATTCTGTATTCACATACAGATATATTTATACACACACATAATTCTGTGCTCACATGCGTCTGTGTACATGAATATATTCCAACTCTCTAATAGTTCTAAACAACATACAGAAATACATAACTCCTGAACTAGTAATGTATGTGCTACTTGACAATATACAAATTACAAATATTAAAACACTTTTTTAATTTTAATTTTTAATTTTACCGTTAAAAACCAACATCATTTGTCTTTTGTTATATAAAGATATTAGCTGGTGAACATACCTACTCCAATTTTATCAGGATCTTAAAACAAGCAAAAAACCACCCCACCCAAGAGTAAAATGTATAATAATATATAAACAGAACTCACAGGCTGAGATTTTCACAGCCATGTCAAAGATTAGGATGACCAAATTCTTTAAGAATCTTTCTCCAGTATCATCTTTTTAAGATGAGATGAGAGCCTTCTTTTGGGAAGACTGTCTTTTTACTGAGAAAGATGCAACTGCCCCTGCAAAAACAAATTTACATCAAAATTATGGCTAGGTACAATTTAACAATGTAAACTTCAAGGTATTGGTGAGCCAGAAACAAGGAATTTTTGCTCTTACTGGCTAAGGATTGTCTTTCCAATATTAAACTGCTTCTGATTTTTGTCTAATTTCAATAAATCTCTACAAGCTTTTGTTGAGACAAAACTCAACAAAGACTGTTATAGGATGGACTAATTTTCAGAATAAAATAGTTCACTTTTAATTTCAGATTTTGTATCTCTTCTAAATATCAAATCTAATTTTATTTAATTCACCTCAACAGTATCTTTACTTTCTGAAAAGGCTGAATAAACTTCCGTTAAACTTCTGCTGAATAACATAAAACTTGCATGTGATTAAACTATGTATTCTGTAGAAATCCTAGAAATATTTTCTATTGTATGAATAATATGTAATTTCCTGAGATACTTATATCTTTCTTACAAAAGAATTGTATTTCAAGAAGAAGAAATCAGGGGAGAAAAACATTTGTGTATAAGAAAAAAGGATAAAACCCCCAATGTCTACAGCATTATAATGCGTAGCATTATATATATTTCTATGTATTTTTAATAAATACGGTATGCATGTATGTTTTGTATATGTGCATTTACCTATATCTGTGTATGCAGATATATACACATGTATACAGATAGCTATATTTTATATATGCCATATATAAGTAAATACACGCATATGTTTGTATACGTAACCATATGTACTTATATTTTGTCTGTGTATATGTGTCTTGATATATATGCGTGTGCGCTTTACTGAAATAGTTTACCAAAGCAGAAAAAGCCATGTCAGAAAAGTGACAGAAATAGAAACTTCACGTAATGGTAACAAAAAATAATTAAACACATGGGGTCGCGCCAGCAGAGTGAAGGATTGAAAAGACTGCAGAAGGAACACAAATGGAAGATGACAGAAAAGAGAGTATACCATAATAAAGGATATTACAAGCTAAATAATGATCAACTGTTCCCTTGTCTTGCCATGCCAACACAAGGAGCTACTAAATAAAACCAAATAAACAGATTTAAAATTAAAGAAAGAAATCTTTTTGATGTCACAAATAACCAGTAATAATCCTTGCCTTATCTATCGCTTAGATCGAGTGATTGGCCAAATAAATTAAAAATAAGAAAAGATGAGGCTTTCATATGGTTAGAATAACCACAGTTACGGTATATAGACCATCAGGGCAAGATTCATGTATGGGTTTAAAAACCCATATGCTATGGGCAAACTCTTCTATAATAGGTTATTACATCTGATAATTCTGATTTTCAAAAGTACTTTGAAAGCTGTACATTTTTTCAGAAATAAAAACCCCACATTCAGTTACATGGACCTCATTTTAATGGTAAGGATACTAACATGTAAGTATAGTGACTAATAATAAATTGAACAAGTATGACCATAAGACTATCTACACAAAGATGATTAAATGAAGTAAACATTGTGCAGAATAATTTCACAATACTAACACAGCATAAAAGATTAAGCAACCAATCTAACCTGTTCATATTATTGCAAGCTAGGGAATGTGAGCATTTTCCCACTTTTATTCTGAGTTTGAATACAGGCATGTGAAAAGAGATCCATCTAATTTTTAGAAGACATATGAACTGGATATAATTATCTGGTGAAACACCTTGAGAATGCAAATTACCTTCAACACCATTGTTTCTCAGCTTCAGCTTTTACCTAGGGGGACAATGACTAAATGATATCAGGGCAATGGGGTTATTATTCCTCCCTACTTCTTTAAAGCCATGCTTAAACTATGACATAGCGTACATCTACTAGTAGCACTGTTAGGTTCTGTGATTTGCTTACAGTTTGCGCCATCCGAATAACTGAACCTGCGTCCTGTGTAACCAAGGAGTGACAGAGTCACATACGCAATCCATCAAGCTGCAGACACCCTCAAGATTTATCCAAGCATGGTTTGCTGCTTGCACTGTGATCAAAAGATGAGCATACCGAAGCCCAATTAAAGCACACAGCAATTAACTGGAAGCCTTTAGAAATAAAACTTCAAAAATAAATCATCTGAAGTTGGAAAGAACACTGAATGTAGCAGCTGTTACAATCTACATTATTATTAAACCCTTTAGCACTGAGAGTTTATCAAGATGGCAATGAGATACATAAGATTTACTACTTAGCTCTAATAAACATTTTAAAGATCCAAGGAGTTAACAATGGGGCATTTTCACAGGAATGGAGAAAAATATCCCATTTCATATAATTCTTTCAAGTTATTTAAAATAGTATATTTTGATTACTGAAAATGTCATTTATTTTTGCTGCACTTATTTTCAGAAATATTTACAGATGTCATCTATTTGAATTGATTTTGTTTCCATAAACCATTGAAGAAGCTGGAGGAGATGGGTAGGGTTTTCTAGGCCCTGGCATCATGGGTGTGTGCACACACATCCCTGTGTGTGTGCGTAAGTGGTTGGAGGAGGTCAGCCAGAGCCAGTCTAAGCAGGAACCTGTACAACAATTCACTAGTTCTGGAGATGCTAAAATTACAGCTATTGAAAAGTTACCAAGAAAGAAAAATGAACCTTTCCCTGCCTACCTCATCCAGCATTAAAGCCTCATTCTTTTTCCTCACCCCACCTCCCTAAAATGTAGGAAATATTCCTTACCCCTACAGCAGTAAATAACCCTCACAGAAAGTGAAAGACACAATTATTGTCCTCTCCTATTATTCATAAATATTTTATTTCCGGTTTAAAAAAAAAAAAAGCAAAGAAAAAAAATAATAGTTACAAAGATTTTTAGTATTCCTACACTAGGTACATTATTATGTTGTAGGGCCCTCCTTCCTTCCTTTTCTTTTTGCTAACCCACACCACAATATGCTTCCCGCAATATTTAGATAGTAACACAACCACACTCGATACCTGCTTCTTATCCCATCCTTCTTTTTACCGAGGAAGAACTGAGCCATCAATAACATAGACCAAACATTTTTTAAAAAATTCATAAACATAGGCTATTAATGTCAAGCATTTTCAAACCTGTCCATGAACATGTGCCATCCATAAAAAACATATAAATGGAAGTTTCTTTCACACTGTAGCCTGAAGAAATTTTATTTTTTTTACACAAATATCCATCTTTGAATGCTAAATGAAATAATTTAATAATTTTTTAAATTAAATACTCTCTACAGAGTCTTGACAAAGAAAACCAGACAATGACAGTTAAAAAATGAAACCAAAACAAAAATCATCCAATGCAGGTACTACAGTTACACATCTACATTTAAAGACTGCCCAAGCAATATTGTTCTTCAGAAGGAATCACAGCATGGTAATTAATTTTACTTTCTGTGGATGCAAAAGGAACATTTCTACTTGTAACAGCTCTAAACCCAGCAGGTCTATAGAACATCAGTGGACCGTGGTTTTTAGTTTGATTAAACTTTTAAGCCCATACTGCGTGGGGCTCACTAACGATATGCCTGGTAAATTGTCTATGCATGTAAAATGAAAGCAGTGTGATTTGTTTGGAGGCAAACCAGCTTTCAAATGTAAAATGATGAAAGAGCAGTTTAACTACTTGAAAAGATCATACTTGCTTTTTTTAATGTATATATACATTCTTAAATCAATTGGTAAATTTCTCAAAAATATGTAATTATGTTGTTCAGAGTGTTAAGCAACTATTGTCAGTTTCAAGGCTTTGCTACTATAACATGCCTAAGGCAAATACTCTCTGCATTCATGAATATTGGAAAGAGTAAGTCATAAATCTATAATCTGAACATAAACATCTTTCAAGCTGCCTGCATTCTAGGGGGGTTTACTAGTAGTAACACATATTTCATTTGAAGACTGCTGATTTTATTTGCCTCCCTCCAATTTCATAGTTTGTACAGTATTTCTACGTGTAATCATCCATCCACCCAATACTTTCTAAATTAATAAAGGCTACCAAGGAATGGAGAATGACAAGGACAGTGTGTGTCCAGTGTTGTTCACCCTTAGTGATGTAACTGCAATGGAGATTTTGTCTTGTCTTTCAAAAGTGCACATGGTACAAACCATACTTTTCACTGCGCCAAGCAACAAGTTACCAGGAGAAGAATGAACGTTTCTATACTATTAGAGCAATTTAAGTTTGTCAAACAGAGGTAATATTAGACAAATTCATCCATTCAAATGCCATCCCAAGCACAAATAACAAATCCTAGAGCTCTAGTTTAGAGATGGCTGCATTATACTCTTCCAGAAGAAGAGGAAGACGGCGCTGATCTTTTCTCATGTAAAGTGGCTCTTACAGGTACTCCCTCTTAGCCCCAGTCTTCAGGACATCCTGTATGGACCATCCATCTTGCTTATAGCTTAGGGTTGAAACCAAGCATTTTTTTCTTTTGTCCTTCTTGAAGAACTAATATTCAGTATTAACAGTTGATGGAAAGGGAAGAAGGGAAGGAAGGCTAGAAGGAAGGAAGGAAGGAACAAACCAACCAGACAGCACTAACCACTTAACCTTTCTTTTCTTCTGTCAGTGGATATCCTTTTCCCCAGAGACAGAGAAGGCCGGGAAAGGAAGCTGAGAGCAACAGGGGGGAAGCCACAATGCTTCTGACTGGGAGCCACTGTCAAGACAGCATGCCTCATGTGCCTTAGGTTAGTAAACGATATAGTTAGATAGACAGCAATTGCAATCTTTTTTCTTATGCTTGTCTCCAAATGGTGACACCAAGAACAGAGGGGTTCTCCTGAAGTTTTTTTCTGCTCCAAAATCACTCAATTCATGGGAAACTCAAAAAGCCAAGTCCATGTCCTGTCTCAGCCTAAATGTAGAGAAATGGGTGCAGGAATTTTCCATGAATATAGTGAATAAGGATGTCAATGCTTTGGTAAACAGAGTCAATTACAAAGCAAACAGCTGTGTGCTGTCATCCGTGTGATCTTCGGGGGACCGAGGAACTGCTTTCTATTACCCAGTTTCTCAGTATATTATTCATGAGGTACTTTCTTCCATCTAGTCCCGAATGAAATTCTTTAAACATGAAAAAGAGTTATGCCTGAAAGACTCAGCTCTGGTAAGCTAAGGATCAGACACAGTACAAAACACCTATAGATTTATGGGAACCTCAATGATTTATAATAATTTCATAGTTATATTTCATACTGCACACATGAAAACCCTCCCTGAACTTGGGCAAGCTCAAGAGTTTAACCCAGCCAATGACCATGGTACACTGGATCTTAGTATTTTTATCCAGCACTGTAAAACGAGGAAGCAAGCAAACAAACAAACCAATCCAAAAGCCCAACCTGGAGCTCAGTTTTCTGTGTCACATACATCATATGGTGCAATCTACTGTCCTGAGCAATTTGCAGACTGAATGGTTGCTATAGCCAGTAAAACAAAGTACAATTTGAAGTAAAAATATCTCACACACTGAGAGCAAGAATGGATTCATCACCCTTGCTACTTTATGAACACCATGGCCTGAGTGAATTAGATTGCATTTCAGATTCAAAGCAAGAATAAACCACAAATAGAAATGAAGGAGCTGCGGCCAAATCAAGAACACACAGTAGCTCTCTTCTGTGAGGAGAATAGTTTACCTGTGTGTGTTAAATCTACTCTGCCACACATAGTTTCAGCTGCCTCTCTAGGCCACATGTGAATAAATTCCTTAAGTTGCAATATTTACTAGCTACATATTTCACTCAGTATGTGAAAAGGAATATAAAACTGGACTAGAAGAATTTTCTAATTCCACCCCTTCCATTTACTGATTGTTTTCAAGTGAACAGTTAAGTACTTTCAAACTAGTATACTTGGATCCTTATGATCTTTATGAATTTCTTACGCATCCACCATTCTCACTATAATAAACAGGAGTTAACAGTATGCCTAGAAGGTAAAGACTTACTTATTAAATGGTGTAATACAAAGAAATTCTCAGGCTTCAAAATTCAGAGAAAAATCCCAGTTTTGAAAACCTGATTTTGACCATTAGTGGTAATGAGGTCCAAGGATATTAAATAATAAAAAAGAATGCACAGGGGCAGAGGGAAAGCTGATATTTAAAGGTCTGGACAATTCAGGTTAAGCGTTTTGGCTTGGGCTCTTCACAAGGGAATGCGCTGATCCTCTGGGATAAATCACGCATGTCCCACTCCTGTTTGTGGATCTGCAAAACTCCAGAAGGTCCCAGAGGAAACGTGTGCTTACAGTCTACAGCAAGAAGCGCTAGAAAATGGGGGATGAGTTAGTAATAAATTGTCATTCAAGTTGGACAGAAGGTAAGCATGGAAGAAAGCAAAGAATGAATATGTGTTCTTGGGGCTTTTGTTAAAAAAGAGAAACTGTGTGGCAGAAAACAGAGAAGCTAAGCACACGTGAGAAATAAAGAACTCAGAAGTCTGTTAAGTGGCATTTTTTATGAAACTGAAGCTTTCAGAAATGAAGAATTATTCAGGATTTGGGTCTTACTTAATCTAATATTAGACAAGGACTAATTTCACTAAATGTTAATAGAGATCCTCATTAATAAAGACAAGGGGATAGAAGGGAAGAGTAATTCTTGATTTCTACATCCATTTTTTTAATAAGTAAAACCTTTCATTAGAATGACAGCCTAGTACAAGAATAATAAAGGTGCATTCCTTGTGCATCATCAGCTCAAAATCTGTAAATCTAGTTGTTGGTTTTGGTTTTTTTCTGGATGGTATATATATTTTTTTCATCTAATACTATTCTATACTGCTTTTATCATGCTTGTTTTAAGCTAAGTCTGTCCTAGTATATACTTTCAGGTTTAATCTTTTTTTTTTTCTTTTTCTTGCCATCCTGTAGCGTTTTTCGTCTATGGATTGAGACAGTGGCATATATTGGTTAGAGAACACAATATAATGTCACTTAGACTAAGAAATCAGAAAGCAATAAATCATGGAATTACTCAAAGCAAAAAGACAAAATAACCATAAAAGTTATCACTAGTATTCTATAAAGGAATTAATATTTTTGAAGCCTGATTTCAGTTTTGCTGGAACATTGATTTCATGATGAATTCTTACGATTAAAAGTTGTATTAGGTCAAATCATTAAGCGTGCAACATTCTGCCTAAACACAACAGGGTATCTTTCAAAACTGGCCTCCATAAGTTAGCACAAAGAGTTATAACCTTCTATTTAAAGACAAATACACATGACCAGCTGGTAGAACAAGCATTGAAAACAAAGTTGTACTTCTAAAAATATACATAATATATCTAAAAGGCTGTTTTTCCTCATCAGAATTTTCTGTTTAGTCAAGCTTATTTCTTGCCCAATAATTCTAGCTCATTCTCTCTTTTCATTACTGGTTCAATAGCTCCCAACATACTTTCTCAATACCTTATTAAATAAATGTTTATGGAATTTACAATGCAGTGATCCAAGAGTTACATTATACATACTGCATACCTCCACAAAAAAACTCTGAAGGCTTAGGCTAACAAGAACATCTGTTCATTTGACTTCTGCAGTTATCCTCTGTTAACTGTCCTGACAGTCTTCCTTACATTATTTCTAACACAACCCACTTACTTTCTGAGCTTGCTGGAATCTACATACATACTGTCCTACACACAAGTGAACCACTGGAGAGGAAAATTAAATATTTCCTCATTCTTCCCAAACCAAAAGCAAAAGCAGGGAGAAAACTAAATATGACCTTCTTTGGAACCACATCTGCTGCTATTCAGCTGTTTATTCCCTCACACACAACTATTTTAGGAGGCAGGGGTTGAATCTCACATTCATCATAATAGCCACATTCCCTCCTCAGTAACTGTTTTGCAATTCCTGTTAGAGCGTCTAAGAGTTAAACTTGCATATCTGTGGGAAAACTTGGAGCAGAACAAGGGTCCAATCTATAGTAAAGGATTTTTGATTTTTATTTGCTCTCCTACTCATCTGCTCTAAGGAGCCACTGAGGGTCAAGAGTCAACGTAAAATTCATAGCATTTTAATGTGAAATCAAGGGACAGGGAAATGTAAGAAAAAGCAGAAGCAGACATGTGATGAGAAGTGCAATTTAAACTGAGAAATAACACAGCACATTCACAAGGCAGCCCAGAATGCCATAGCTTTAATATCAGCATGGAGTATGTATCCAAAGAAGGTGGGGCATCATGAGAAATTAAATTAGTAAGTGTGACATTAAAGAACTGGTTTAGCAAAGTTCAAAGAGAAAGGTAGGTGATTTCAATAGGATTTGAAAAATAAGTCTTAGAAGTAGATGAAATGACTGAATCTATTTTGTAGATAAGAACAGTTAATTGGTGGATGTTTTCAAAGGATTTGCTATTGCTGCATCTTTCAGATGTAGAGGGGTCATAAGAGGGAGAAAATAAAGTTCTGAGAACATGCTAGGATGAAGGCAAACAGGGTGGTATGGCTTGAAAGGAGACTAATGTTTAGAAACCTGTGAAAAATATAAAGTGACTTAAAAGACAATGTAATCACACTGGAATGTTAAGAGAATAAAAATTTTGTGGGGTAATATCTGCTTTCAAAAAGGAGAGAAATGCTTATTAGAGACAAATAAATAAAAACTCCTGCTGAAGAGTTGCATTCTGAAATAAAGGAGTTTGAATTTCCTTGAGAATGGAACTAAAAGCTGGCAACATCTGTTACTATAATTATTGCTTATTACCTGTATTACAACAGTGCCTGAAGCCCCAATTAAAGTTCGTCCCCCATTATGCCAAATACTTATAAATACATGATAAAAATCACAATCCAAAGACTACCGAAGGAAGTAGATAAACAGGGGAAGAATTGTGATCTCTCTTGTATGCTTAGGGAATGAAGAGACAGAGGTTAACTGCTTACTCCATGTTGAAAAGTGGGATTTAGACGCATAAGTTACCAAGGTGCTTAAGAAAATTTTGACTGGGATTGCAAATGAGGAAACACCACAATACAGGGGAAAAATGATTCACTGTGATTTATTTTGCAGCTGTTGAGGTTGCATTAATACAGTGGCTGGATTTTTCTCTTTCACTTCTGAAAGTATTTCCCTGCTGATAGTGAACCGGGTCACAAGAGGAAGAAGGGGGCAGGTTTAAAATATCCCAGTATATAGGGGGTTAAAAATCAGGATATTACCCTTGTGTTTGACAAGCATTCTAGGTGCACAAGAGGCAAGTTTGCAACATGGCTTTCAGGGAGCCTCCAAAATTTGAGGAAAACTCTCATTTAATAACCAAGTAAGTATAGCTATACAAAGACGCCTTCATGAAAGCCAACTTGGATAAATTTTAGAAGCCAGGAGAATGAAATTAGTCTTCACTTACCTCCTATCACAACAGATCATTATGCAGTGTAACAGGTAATGTAGAAGAGCTCCATCAGGCCAGATAACAAACAGAAATTATCTAGAAATTATCCACAAATAGTGCTATTAATTGGAGGCAGCTGTAGAAACACATATTTTTGAGAAAGTATCCCATCGGTTCCTAAAGAGGGAGATTTCTTTGGAAGTAGAAAGTAGGAAAAATTAATTTAGGAGAAAAAGAAAATTTATGGGTTTTAAAGCAACTAATTTTAATTTTATTTTGGAAGTGCCTAAGTGTTTTTAAAATGCCTGTGCTCTTCATTAAGCAAAAACACATTGGTAACTAGAAGCCTAAAATATCTTTTAAATGCGGACTGAGCTCCTAACACAAGGACTGCTGAAGGTGATTGGGCACTAACCGAGATTTTCAAGGTACTGTACCTCCTAATTTGATTAGGGACAGTTAGATCCTAACTATATACATATTAAGTCTTGTCTGCACTTCTAACAAGCCAAGTCAAAAATCTCAGATCCTCAAAAGGAACTATATGTATTGCTGGTGGGCCAAACATCTTTTTTTCCTTCCAGACCTGTGAAGGGAGTTCATGAACAGAGCTGGATGCCTCAGTACAATGTAAAATGAACGGAGATATGGATGCCCAGGGGTAGGATTCACAGTAATCAGCTTCCTAAACAGGGAAATGCATAGGCTAGCTAACAAAAAATTTCATAGGTAGAGATGATCCGCAATGTTGCCTCCCTCTTTTAAGTGCCTAAGTGCAGCCCAAATTATGTGCTTGTGTGAAAGTGGGATTCACAGCCTGGAATCCCATCTGCACTGACACTCCTTTGATTATGGAAAATTGGTTCACTCTTTTCACTTAAAACCTGTCTGTCAAAGGAGGAGGAGGAGGAGAAGGAATGTTAAAATAGACTAGAGATTACAGCAGTTTCTAAGGAAACCAAAGTCAATGCCCTCCTCACGTAAAATTATCTGGAATTCATACCCCCCACCTCCCACGGGAGTGCCCCCTCCACTGCTCACCTGGGGCTAGGGCTGGCCCTGGGGCTAGGACACACGTTCCATACAGCGAGTACAAAGCAGATGCTGTGTGGTAACCGTCCAGGTACGTACCCTTTAATCCCATTATGAAATCCTTTGAGGCTATAATCCTATCGTTTTGAGGCAATCATTTGAGAAAAAGCTGTATCTGCTACTGTTGTAACACTCAAATTTCAAATAAAAGCAAAGATTAAGGAAAGGCTAACAACACACAGAAACGGATCAAACAGTGGGGGAAATAATGGGAATGCTGCACACCCCCAATAAAAACACTTCAGTAGCATGAGAGCTGTAACTGAAATGTTATTCTTAGAAGATCATGCAGATTAAAAAAGAAAAAAAAAAAGCCACAAACGAACCTGGAGGAAAAAAAATTAAAAAAAAAAAAAAAGTAGAACCATGACAAATAAGAGTAAGGCATTTTTGCCAGAAACAGAAGTGCTCAAAGCACTGGGACAACAGATATTTGTGACGCTCTTTTAGAATAAGAATACATGCTGATAGAGTTATTTACTGTTTAATTAATAACTGAGAAACTGAAGCTTGAACAAAGCTGAAAAACCTTACATTCTACTGTAGACATATTAAACATTCCCTTATCAAAAACTAAGTTGCATATTTAATATGGAAAACCAGTTTTGAAAATAGTTGAAATGAACAGGTCTACTTTTAAAGAAATTCTTCTGTTACAATTGCACGTACCCTGTGTAGGGTTGTGATCAAAACATTAATTTCTAGAGCAGCAGCAGAAGAAATACACATGCTGAAGTTAAACGAGGCAAAACAAGAACAGATGTTCCAGGATGCTGGGCACACAAAGAAATATGAAGCTGAGAGGGGGACCATGAGGACATGGAAAGTACCAAAAGCTAGGAGAGAAGTAAAATAAAGCAAGGTATGAGAACAGTACAGAATATGGAAAAAAAAAAAAATTTGGAAACAAGAACCTTAAAAGTTAAGCGTGATGATAACTACAGGCCTCTCTGGCAAATGTCATACCCCTACAACTATCATTAGCTGTGCATAAATAGTTGCTGGTCCCAGAAAGCAGGCAAATGCTAACCCACTTACACCCCAAACAAATACATGAAAAATGAAATGTTTCAGCCTGAATGAAACTTAGAGTAGATGATTTGCAGCAGCTTGCGGGAAGAGACGGGGACTGAATCCTAAGGAAGGTGCTCAGTCTCTGCATCGGCCCAGAATGACAGCTGCACATCTGTAAGTGATCGCAGTAAGTGCCAGTTTTGTTTCTCAAGCATGGAGTGTTTGTGTGTTAAACCTGGAACCCACTAACTGAAACAGTTTGCTGCAAGACAATGAGTGTGAAATGCCACAGCACTGCTTAGGTATAAGTAGTCTCACTACTTATGTAGCAGTCGCTAATTTTAGGCTAGGACCTACTGAAATTCACTGGACTTCTACTCACTTTTATATGCCCTTTATCCTATTTTCTGCTGTATGTCAGCCCCAGGTCTATTCTGTTCTTGCCTCTGAAATTTTCTGGCATTCCTTGGAAAGCAACCTACTTCCTTAGAAAGCCAGCTTACTGGTACATGTCTCTTTAATGACTAGGCTCTTAAATACAAAACTAGCAGGGTCTGTAAATAGCATCTGCCAGTCATTGAGTGATAAGATGCTGCAGATAAAGCAAAGGAAAGTTCAATGGGAATATGTTCTGAGAGTCAGGAAATATTATTTTTTTTTAGCAAAAGAGAAGCTTCATTTTCTATTCTCCTAGTATTTGGTGCCAGATCTGGCATTTGCTTAGAATGTGTTGAAGTATGACAAACTGCCTTACGGAAACAGCCGCACATACAAGACCTTCAGTAATTACAACACGCAAAGTGTGCCTAGAAATTTCTGATTAATAATCAGATTAGTGTGTTACATTTTGTTTTCAAAGCTAATTTGCCAGCATTGTAACAGCACTTATTGTACATTGTTGAATGCTGATTGCTGAGTTAATCCATATCACAGTAACCTGACATCTGAAACGCCCTGACGACGGCTGCAGCAACACCCATTAACTAGCTTGCGTGTGCAGTTCTCTGCAATAACCAGGAAGATGCAATTCAAGGTCATTACTAGTTCAGTTACTGAAACCACAGAGAAGAAATAAAAAATAATGTTTCAAAAGCAATGAAGAGTGGAATGAATAACATATTTAAATGTAAGCAAAGGTTTTACTTCACTCTAAAAGTACATGAAGGTACTTCACATTGTTAAATATTGTACTTGGCTTAATATACGAGTAAATCTCTCTCTTACTATCGACTGTAGGTGTCTGAGTTATTGAGAATGTTTCATTTGGAATTTTTAACCTTAAGGAAGCTTAGAGGTGGTAGCTGATACTTCTACCAGAGAGGCAAGTAGGTGTATGAGATGGGCATGAGTGTATTTGCCCATACAAACGTGGGAAAGTAAGTTCCATCTCCACTCTCAGCGTGGTGGACACGAGGCGTATTCGGACTGTGCCAAGCAATATTAAGTACCCAGCCAGTTTGTGTCCTGGCTGTTTGAAATGTTGCTGGACTACAACCGCCTTTGCTTCTAGCAGAACAGGCATCCCCCAGGGTTTTCTGGTTTGCTTAGAAAAAAAAGAATCAGTAACCCAGATGTTACACAGTGTTGTTTACAGCAAGAAACTACAAGAAACTACTCATTAAATACAAATGTTCACTGAAACCAGGCAGATCACTCTAGATCTTTATCCCATTGTCTCCGTCCTCACTTATTTTACATGCTCTAAATTTATTTAATAATATCAATAGATAAGAAATCATTAAAGCAGAATAAAGATCTTATATTTGAATATGTATATTTATAGGCTTCTTGCAGAGATGTTAAGGCTCTAATATTTGGAATCTGGATGCTATTCAGTTTCAGGGTATTTTGAAGTTTTTCCTCATCTTCACCAATTTAATTTCATTTACAATTAATGTAATTTCTGTGAACTATTCAGATAAGAAAATAATTGTTTTTCCCTTTTTAGATCTTATTATGAAATAACATTGCTGAAGAACAAATGATAGATGGGTCTACTAAAAGATCAAAATAAAGCAGCAAATCAGACACTGAATCTGCAAGTTTAAAGTTGTCATTTGTTATAAATGCTAGCGTTGCTGATGAAGCTTCTAAGATCACAATAATAAATACGCATTAAGAAACTCCATCTGTTTCAAAATGTTATATATTACTGTGCAGTATGGAGCCCAAAATCCAATTAAATGACGACCAGAAAAAAAAGGGAGAGTTTGTAAAAAAAAAAAAAAATATTAAAAAGTGCATAATCCTTGGGGGAAAAAAAAAGACAAGACATTAAACTGAAGTATTTAGTTTCCAGCAAGAAACCCAAAAAGTAGTTAACATGTTGCAGTGAAAGCTGCCTAAGATATTATCATCAAAACTCTCTTTTGTGAATTACTAATCATTCTTACCAGAAACTTTTTCAGGAACATTTAATTTTTATCAAAACACCTATCGAGAAAAATTTTGGAAGTTTGCAATGGAGATTTTCCACAAAAAGTTCAGCAATTAAAACCCCTGCATTGCCTGTCAAGCTCTTCAACTGGAATATTTGGGACCTAGTGTGCATGGAACCTAAAAAGTATTTGCAGCTACCCCTACCACTCACAGGTAAATGTTTTGAAACTAGAATAGTTATTTTGGGCACAGCTCTTTTTCTGATAAAATATTTCTAAGGATTTCTCCAAGTGAGGAGGACAGGGAAAAAAAAAAAAAATCTCAAAGAGTTTTGATTGATGTGCAAACCGGCTTTTATCCAATACTAATTACAACAATAAACATTTTCATTCGGCTTCATGAATTTTTTTTTTTTTTTTTTTTCCCAGATAGTTAACAGTTACATCTGTTCTGGTGAACAGGAGCGTACGTAATTATTTTTTTATCTCATTTCCCTTAGATAGAATTAAAAAAAAATAACCAAAACCAAACCTACTGTTATGCTGCCTGGTTTTTCACTTGATACAGCATTTTCTGGATAAAACATTTTTAACAAAAAAAGTTACAAAAACGTCTGGAGTGCTGCCTGTGAAATGATAATACTACCACCCTCTTGACTTCCAACTTTTCATCCTGTGAAGTTATTTCACCCGCATTGCACATTATTATCACTTCTATAGAGTAGAGTTTTGCTTTGCAAAGAGAAATATCCAGAGGTACTGTGTTTTCTCATGTAGTTGAAAAATCACCATTCTGAGAGTGCACACCAGACCTTACATGCTGCTTTTATAGCACACACATGCTCTTTCTGTGTCTTTTTTGCTTCCCTAGTGTTTGATAGATAAGGGGTCCTGTAAAATTTATGGCTTATTCTGCCTCTGAAAGCTGTTACAGTGGTACCTTACAGATTTATGTCCTGAAAGATCTGCATAGCAGCTTCCCGTCCCACTTTGAGAGGACAAAGTCTAGTAAAGTTTTCTGCAGCTTCTCTGACCTTCTCTGTCCATTCCTTCTGGGCAAACAATTCATCTTCTTCGGTGCAGTCTGCAAGCAGAACTCTATTGAGCCTGTTGACTGGTGTCAGGGATTTCCCTAGCTGGCTACCCCTTTGCTCTTTCCTCCGTGCTGTCACAGCAGAGAAATGACTGTGTGGCAGGCTGAAGCTGGTATTTTGTGACAAAGGGTACAAATTGAGTGGGAAAGAAAAAAAGATAGCTTGCTCGTGTGTAGATTTTGGGAAGGGGAAAACCCTGACTGTTTGCAACATATAAAAGGCCAATATAAGCTCTCATTTCTGTGTTGTGCAAATTAAATGTTTTGTTATAACCGAAATTATACTATGGAATGGATTATTACAACCTTTGAAATAATTTTGTATCTTTGTAGGTCTTGCCAGGTTTTAAAAGGATTATAAAACTGTTTTTTCAACAAAACTAGATTACCTTGTTTGTGTAGCATGGTATTATAGCTGTTGGTGAAATATGCTGCACATAACAAAGACAGAAAATCTTTAGAGAAAGTATATTAGTTACATCAGACAGAAAAGGTGGTTGAATCTGGGACCAAGTCAACTCCCAGCTTAAAAACAATAGACTGAAAGGGCCACGCTACTACAGTTAGGGCTCTATTTTAATAAACTGGGAAGATTAGATATATTTTAAGGTATATATGGTCACTTTTTTTGCTTGTTTGGCAAATTACGGAAAACTTGGAATGATCTGTACATTGTTTTAAAACCAAAACCACCACCACCCTCCCCAAAAGAGATGTCATACAAGATTGTTAATGTAAAGAACTAAAAAATCACCAGTACCAGCAACACAAAATCTGTAGGTCCTTAGGATTACTACAGGATTCCAACGACTTTTGTAGGTCAAGGAGTCAGATCTTTCCTATAACATTAGATTGGTCTCTGGAATTAAGTAAATCTACAATACAGCACTGCAGTGTATTAATAGTGAAAATCCTATTCAGATACTCCTAACAACCCTCTTCTCTCTAGACCTTCTATACTGTTCCCCATACCTCCCTGCTGTATCTTTTTCCATTATTAAAATTAATGTGCGTATACATGCCGTTGATACGTATATTAATATGACTATATCTACTATCCAAATTTAAGCCGAGGGTAAATATTATCTAACAATATTAGGCACTGACTTCTAATGATTTCGCCCAGATCAGAACACAGCAGTAATACCGCAGGTGTACTTCGTGTGTGCTACTGTGTTGACTCGGTACGCTGGAGCCGTATCAGGCGTCATTTCTCCAGTATGTGGGATGACAAGTGTAGGTGGCAAGAAGTGCAGGAGCTGAGGAGGGTCAGGATGGCAGAGCCACCGTCAGCAGCATGGATCAAAAGGATGGTGTTGTACAGTAACAGAACAGTAGCAGTCAGATGCAATAGCCCATCGGTCAGCATCAGACAGGATGAAGAAGCATCACCACAGCAAGGTCCCACGCAGTACAAGACAGGAAGAACTAGCTGTCAACACTTGCTAAGTTCAGGAACCATGCACTAATTAAAATTACTAAGGAATGAATCACTACCCATTAAATCCTCCTGGTGATGCTTAAGATTGGAAAAGCAAAAAAAACCCCAACAACAACAACAACAACAAAAATGAGCACCCATGTGAATTCAGTATCTTAACCATTGACATTTTGCAGAGAAATCAAAGCAGTTTTCAAGCTGATGCAAAATGTAAATCATTCTCCCCCATGTAATTCACATTTATATGGGGATTTATAAGAACATATCTATTCTTTTAACAATATGTCCAAATTAAACAAAGCCCAGAAAAACATTTTGTCAAACTGCACATCAAAAAACTGAAAATGCTGGACAGTCAAATGTGTAAACATACAGCTAATGTGGCTGGAAGCGAAGGGTAAATTCTAGGAGATACATTTCAAAAATATTTTTAGCATGAGTAGAATTGCAAATAAAATACCAGGGACAGACACCAGCAAGTCCTCATTCCAGCCCATAACCACTGGGACAGGTAGGTATTTTCTCCAGTAGAACTGCATGAAGGTGCCTTTGCCAGCACTCCTTCGCTCCCACTTCTCTCGATGCTTCAGAGTGCCACCCACACAGTTTTCCCAGCACAACAGCTTGTAGGGCACTCTTCAAACACACTCACTGAAATAATTTTGTTGAACTCACACACACACACACACACAAACATACTACCAAAAACATGTTGTACATTTACTTTTAACTCGGTTCATTTCAGTAGTCTGTTTTGCAGCACAGTCCCACAAACAATAACATGGGAAAAATACAGAGGGATGGAGAACTGTAAATGCAGCAGAAAAAGCAGTCCTGAGTCAGAGTCAGGGTAGAAATGCCTTTCTTTAAAAAGAATTTTTTAATCCAGGTTTATCACCAAAGAAAATATAGCGTGTAAGTACATTTTGGAAATATACGCTTGTAATCATGTAACATTTCATCAGATATACTAGGGGAAAAATCCACCCACCACTCTATGGGCCTAGGAAGTGCGACATCAGATGCTTGAAGTGAGGAGTAATGGATTCAAATAACTCCTTTCCTCTCCCCTATCCCACACTTTGTTTACCAACTTCTGCAGTATTTTATGTAGATAGTGCAGTATTATTAGCTTTTGTAACATTTTCAACACTGAATCTTTAAATGCTTATACAGTTGTTTAACGTTATGTGCTGTGAAAAAAATGCAGTTAATATCCATGTCATTACATAGAGGCTATAATACAACTGGGAGAAAATCTCCTCAGTAAAGCATTTGTAAACACATGTTCAGTCTGTGGGATGAGGCCTCCGCCCCAGCCAGTTAGCCTTGACGAGAGGACCAGAGCAATGTGCAGTTTTCCCCTGTAAGTTAAGGAAGATTCCCCAAAAAAGGAACTGTGTATGCAGCTGGAAGGGCTCCTCTGGGAATCCTTGGGCAGCATGCGTACGGTGTGCGTGGTGCCACGTCATTTAACGCTAAAAAGGTACTGGGTTGTGTCAATTCACCAGGTCAGCCCAAAGGGAATGCTACAGCTCAGACTGGTTTCTGGACTATCTATGTTATACTTCTGCCCCCAAGCTGCAGACCTCAATTCACTAGTGCTAAAAGTGAACCAAATTCTCTTAATTTTGATATATTTGAACCATTTCAGCAGAAAATGGGAAATGAAGGCAAGCTGAAAGAGTGAATCACATTTAAAGTCGCACTGTCAACTAGATCTTCAAACACATTTACTTACATACTAGTCAGATTCTTATTTCTAGCCCCAGCTGCTTGGCCTTGTCCTGGCAATCACAAGATTACAGTAACAGCATGTCTCATCTCATTTCATCCGCCAGATATAAACAACCTAACGTTGTTCATGACCTGGATCTACAGCTGTACTAAGAAGTGTGGCCAAGGTGAAATGGAAAGCATAAACAGAAACACAAGTTTATAAATAAGTAAAACTTAACAATTACGGAACTTTGTGGGCATATTAAATATCCACTGAATCCTGGAAGTGTTAACAATAACCTCAGTTATGCACCACTCTTTTCTTAACCATAATGCCATGTAACAATGACAAACACTTTCAGTAACATTTTGTATGGAAATACATGAAACTTACCTTCAATCCTGATTTCTTTTTTTGCCAGCTATATGTTACTGTTACAGTTTAATCTATTAAAGAAACGTAAGTGGACCATCATTATCTTGGATCTTGATACCATGAAGTACTTTAAATTGATCAAATGTTTTTATCCTCATACGTGCTGCTACAAGCCTTTCATTTGGTTTACTAAGGCAATCGTCTGGAAGTAAAATATCCAATAAATGATTATAATTACCTCTCTTTCTTGAAAAGTATTCCTTCTCTTTGTGTAAATATTAGCATGAGATGTCTGTTATATCACCATCCTCAATTACAACAAAAGTTATTTGAGATGTAAGTTATGTGAAAGAAAACTAGCTACCAAGTATGTTTTAGCAAGAATGTGAAAATGGATGTCTATGTCTTAAAGGGCAAGTGGATAATTTCTAGACAATTAATTAGAAAACAGCAAGGAAAAGAGTATAAAACAATGTAAGAAAGAGCTGATAAAATGCTCCTTACTGTCAGGAAATTCTTAACATAACCAGTTTTCCTTTTAAGGTTGAACAACTTTTCTTGGTACTTTCTCAACATACTCACTTTCAACATTTTTGATCTTTAATCTAAAGATTAGAAAGCAGAGTAAATGTTGTTTCTTAATGGATAAATGAATACACATACCGCATTTCATAACATGTGTAATTTTAAAGTACATATTTACTTACAGTTAGAACAATACAAATCAGTTTCGTGTGTAGATTCAGCTATTTAACATATATTATTAATCAATAAGAAAAATAAACCCATTATACTTTCATGTTATTCTTTTTTAGGTACTTGGATGAAATTTTTCCTTCTTAGACACATGATACATTTGTTAAGTAGTTGGTGTGTAAATACAACTCTCTAATTTTGTCTTTTTCTCTATACAGCTATTTACATTCTAATTCCAATGAAAAATGCAAATAACTTATTTTTAGTGTCTCTCTCTCTCCACTCTCTCTCCATCTTCAGAACTAGATCTAATGCACCTGTCTGTCATAGTAGAAGATAATAAGCAACTCACTATCAGATATGTTTCTTTAAAATTCGAAAAGGTACAGTGTTATCATATATTCAGTGAAATACCACCCACTTTTAATGAATCACACCATCCTGAAGGAGGACTAGATGTTTCAAGAAGAGAACAAAACCCTTTCTGTGTAAGTATGTCATTGTCCCTTAGATTTTTCCTGTCACTTTCTCATCCTCTCTTTTTTCTTTTCTCTGTGATTCAGCCTACACTGACTTGCCTTCAAAAATACATTAACAAACATCAACTGGAAATATCCAACTGCAGTTTTTAACTTGACAATCACCATTCCCTTTTGAAATAGAGGCCAGGGGATTGTTTCCACATAAAGTACAGTTAGTAGACAGAACATTTGTGTATTGTTGTAAGAACACAGTCTTGATGCAATGATGACATTTGACTCTGCATATTTTGAATATAAACCAGACCTTAATTCACCAAGTCCTTAGCACTGCAGTTAGGCACTGTCCTTCATCCCACTGCTTGCCAGACAAGTATGTGATTAAGTAGTTCACTAACGATAGCCAAGGATAGCAGCTAGAAGGTGGCAAATACCTAACAGTCGCAAGTGAAACCAAGTCTTTTCCAGAGAGAAAGCTGATTCACTTCTGCTTCTGACTGCTTCACCAACTACTCTAAGTTCAGTTTCTTTACAAGATGTAGGACACATCAGTTTGGTTTTTATTCACTGAATGAAGACATTTTGTATAGAATACAGCAGGAAATGCCATAAAAATAAGGATGTAATTTTAAGTTAACAACATTATCTTTCAAAATCTTGTTCAGGTTCATTACAACTTTTACTAGACTTCATCCGAAAGTTCAAATCTAATTCAAAAGGTATTTGCAGCACTGAATTTTCTTTATGTTAGTATAAGTAAGTTTAACATATCAGAAAAGTCATGTTCAGTCATATCAGAAAAGATATGACTGGAAAGACAGAACCATTTTTCATCCAAAACTTCAGTTCTATCAGTATTAAAATACATTGCTACATTGGTATCTCTAACAGGTTTTTGGATGCAAGGAAGATTCTGAAAACATGGAAACAAATCAGTGATATTTTTGGAGCTAAAACACTTTTTTATATTGCTTTTGCTTTAGACTCATAGCAAAAAAAATTGAAATAATTTAAAAAATTAAGGTAGGAAAAACAATACATTTCTGTTGATCTAATATGATTCTTTTTCCACAACAGGAGATAGACACATTCAAGTTTTTGCTCTTTTTAAAACAAAGGCAAATTTGAAATCTCAAAACCTCTACCTTATTTAAATTTTATTAAACTGCTTTTCACAAGTGCTAAATTCAGTTTTTCAGGATGCTTAATCCTCTCTTTTTACTTTTGGTGGCTTTTCCTGTAAATTTCTGCAAGTTGTGGAAATTTTCATGTAACACAGTTTTAATTTCTTCTTTTTCAAGGCATCTCATTACCTGAAGATTTTCTGATATTACAAGAGATGACTTGCCAGGCAACTTCTTTGTAAACATTTTTCAAGCTTCCTGATTTAATTTTTCACAGCTCCTAAAACATCTGTCATAAGTGATTAAAAAGTGTAAGAATTCATAATGCTCTGTTTGAGAAAAAATAATTAAACCAGCTCTAATAAAATGAGAATTACCTGAACTTGATGAGAGTTTCTTTGATGCTTAAAAAAATTAGGGTCATTTTTTGCTTTTTTCCTTTTACATAAGATTTCATTTGTATTTCCCACTATAATTTCAGATCGAAGTGGAATAGAAATATCAAATACAATGATAAAATGTTACTGTGGTATCTCTGGCCTCTGAGAAAGCAAGCCCCAGCAATTTCATTAACCTCTCTGTTCTTGTGAGATTTAAATTCCACGTCAAGCGGTGTAGATAGTTTGGATAATCATCATGTTGTCAAGGTGATATTTGAACTGAAATTCCAACAATTTTGAAGATTACTTTTCACAATGGAACATGAAAAAATTATTTTCCATGCTGCAAAGGAAATCAAAGTTAGAGTTAATTTGAGATCTGAGTGGCTGAATATGCAAGCTCTTTGTTATTTACACATTTTTCTACAGTACTTTATCCTTTGAGGAAACAATATATATTTATGGCACTGCAAAAACAGGTTCGTGAGCAAACCCATGTTTCAAAAGTTAGAAGGAAAAGCCTATGGGATATCCGACCAAAACTGTTCTGAAGATGTATGCTGGGCCCATATCTTGTAACATCTCTACTTATCAATCAGAGGGTTTCTTTGGAGTTTTTGTGTGTGTGTATTTTTGTTGCTGCTGTTGTTGTTTCCCAACAAGTCTGTTTTGGTCTTTTGGGAAAAAAAGGGGAAAAAAGAAGTGAATGCAATGTCCCACTTCTTCTCAAAAAGCTGGGTTTTGCAAAACCAAGCTTGCTTCTAAATTGACCCCTAGATCATATTTTAACGTGTATAACCCTTTTATTTTACAAGTGAAATCAGCAGACTGTGCTTCAGAATATTTCTCATGTTCAAACCAAATTCTTTCACTTATTAATATATTTACAGAGGAAACAATCTAAGTTGTAAGGATAATGTTTTTATGACCTCCATGTATTATTTGACTCAGAATTCTGCAAAAAGTGCTGCATGCATATTGGAGCTTACTGGAATAGAGCTGTACACTGGATCAGGACCCTAACTTCCAATATTCATCCAAATGTACTGCTTTCAAGAACAGAATGCAGTATAAGCTATACTCTCAAAAAAGCAGACAATATAAAATATCATCTTACATTAACGTGGTAATGGGCATGCTGTAAAGACAAGGGAGTTTCCTTGTTTCGCTCTTTTTTTCAACACATGGAATACCAGCTTTGCAAGAGACACAGTAAATGCAAACAGTGTATTTACCAAAAGCAAGGCATATCCAGTATTTGGCTGTCGAGTTGGACATATACTCTCTCAAGAAATCTGTCCAGTTTTTTGTATCAGAAAAGTAGGGAATAAGGATAAGAATATTTTTTGTGGGTTCCAGTAATGCTTTATGTCTGATTCAGCTCACAGCTGCACAAGTTTGAATTGCATTAGATTAAAGCCATATGAATTTTTAAGTTGTTATGACACTTACTTAAAACTCATGAAACCTGTATGAGAGCCCTATTACCTTTCTCTATCTTATTCAATTTTCCCTTTTTTTTTTTTTCTTTTTCTTCCCCTGTCCCTACCGACCCAGACTTCAGAAGGCTAGATTTTCACTCCTTAGCTTCAGTGCTCTGGAGCCCAATAGAGGTTTCCATCTTCAGCAAAAACCAAAGTCTCTGAATTTCTAATTTGTTTCCCAGGAAATTCAAACCCCTCATTTCACTTTTGACAAATCTTCATTATTGAGTCCCAAGGAGTGTAAATTCCTAATGCTGTACTAGCCTTGCACCAGCAAGGAGAATTTTAACTATTTGCTCCATTGAAATCCCACACACTTTGGAGCTCACCTGAAGCAGAATAACCTGTCTCTTCCTTGGACTGGTAGTAACTGGTCTGAAACTGTTTCTAGGATATGTCAAAGGCCTGAAGTTACACTTAATGATATTAGGATGTCTGATAGGAAACAAAGAGCTACTCAGTTAGGAATTTATCTTCCAAATATCTGGGTATTGAACGAAAAGACTCTACTTGATAACCTAATGGAAGTGCAAGTGATTTCTTTTATACATATTTCTATCCATTAATTTATTTTTTTAAGATGCAACAAATGTTTCTGACGCATTTACACTGATTGTTCATTCCTACAGTGGAAAAAGTGGAAAGCAAAGCAACTGATACTCTGGAGACAGCTTCAGAGCAGAGCCAAGGTAGTAGTAGCTATCTAAGTAGAGACTGTCTACCAAGTAGAACACTGACAAGAGAGATGTTTTCCAGTCTAGGTGATCTTATAGCAAGAAAATAGAATAATTTATTGCCTTCTCTGTCCCTACACTACATTCAATAGTTTATAATTCTTCCTCATAACTAAAGGTATCTTCTCTTTGATACTGTGCAAAACCTGAGTTTAAGAGATACTTGCAGCATTTAAATCATTGATCCATGCTTCCTGGCTGCATGCATGCTACTGCCCTCATCACACTCCCCTGTTCTATAAAACTGCAGGTAAATATGCAATACCAAAGTTACTAGCAGCCAAGCCGTGACAGATTTAGTGCCATGCTACTTTTAGCACATATATTAAGTCAGCTTAGACCTATAGCTATGAAGTACACAGAATTGTTAAGGGAATACAAACAAATGCAAGCCTGGTTCATGCTATTTTATGCACTATTTCTGAATTTGGACCAGCCTGCTCAGTCTCATTTACGTTAACAAGATACATACTGGGGTTTTCTTATGTAGTGTGTAATATCTCTTTGTTTCGAGCATACAAAGAGTGGGAGGAAAATCTTGTAATTCCAGAGGTTTGCTCTATATGAGGCTTGACTACTCTCTAATTAATCCTCTAGGTAGACATAAAATCAGAGAATAGCTCTGCTTCAGTATAGAGAGAAAAAAAATCTCTTGTATTTCATGAAAACTTGTCAAACAAACAATATATTTGGGAGTTAATGGGGCTTCTATTTGCCCTTTAGGCAACTTTTTGGATGTAATTAGTAAGATCCAGAGCCTGTTAGAGAAAGGTGATGGAACTTTGCAGAGGGATGAGAAAGGTAAACGAACAGTGCGGCATGACAGAAAAAGAAAGGTGTTAATTTTTGAAAACTTGCAGATGAGAGTTTTCAGATATCTGGAATGATGGACTTAAAAGATCAAAACCAATTAGTGAACCAAACCTATAACATAGTTGAAAGACATTTGAGACAGAGCTGCTAGAAACAGCTCTGAGACCACCATTTGGCAGTAGTGCAGAAGATCTCAGTGAATGACCCTCATGCTGCTTGATACAGAAGAATTCTCTCCTGGTGCTGAAATGAAAAATGAAACAAAACAAAACAAAAAACCCAACCCAACCCAAAACAAACCCGTAGTAGCAGATAACAAAAGAATAAGCTGCTGTTTATTTTCAGGAGTTATTATTTTAATATACTTGTGTACTGGGGAATTAAATTATTATCAAAGAAAGTGAAAAGTAGCCGTCTCAATCTACCTAAACTTGGAAAAGGTCAGATTTACTACTGACATTTGCTAAATGATGGCTTTAAACCCTGGAATGGAGTGCTAGAAGTAACTACCTGTAATAATAATAATTTTACCTAAACACAATTGTACTTTAATGCTTGTTTAGTTGAGAATGAAATTAAAAACACTGCATCACCAGAATGAAAAGAAACTAAAAAACCAGTCTAATTGTTATCTACATAGAACCAACTGTTGAGAACAGATGGAAACAAGCCTTGTAAAGGGGATGTTCTGAAATGGGGAATTAGGGGAAAACCTTAAAAGTTTTTCTGTAGCAAAACATTCTATCTAGAATTAACTAAATATTTCATAGATCAAAATCACGCAACATTTTTATTAATGATGAATACATATCTGGCCAAGCCAAACCAGCATTGTTAATTCCCATAAATGTGGCAATCAGAGGAAATGGATTTGCAGGACTGGAATTGAAAAGCTTTATTTTCTTGCCAAACAAGTCCTCAGATTTCTATTTTTTCATGAGTTTCTGCTTGGAACAGGATAGTTTTCCTGGATACCTCTTTCTCTCAGCCCATGTCGCTCATTCTTTATCCAAGGTGGGCAAGAAAGACTTCACTATCACTCATATGGCTTGGTGAAGAAGCACAGCCATTCTCATCTTGTTTGTTACCTGGTGCCATGGATGTCATCCTGGTTTTGCAACATTTGAGTTCCCGTGAATAGTAATTACCCATTCTCCTTATCTTAAAACAGAATTAAATATAGCTTGAAGAGATTCTTCTCTAGTGCAAGTCCTATCCTATAACTGACCTCACCTACAACACTCTAATTCCCTTCTCACCACATAAAGAAGGGTGGAAATAGACGATAGCTAATTTTTTTTTTTTTCCAACAGACTTTGCTTAGTGTCTTCTCAATGTTTAAGCTATATACTCCCACACGTCTCTTTGCCCTAGGAATAATCTGTGATACTGTTTGGAAGCAAAAAAATTGATTTCATAGGAAATTTTGTAATTCTGATATTGGAAGTACAATGTTGATTTTTTCCTCTAGATTAGGCAAAACTTAAAAAGTCAAAGCAATAGTGTATACACAATTATAATTCAGGGAAGAAAAAACTCACCAGTCAAAAATCTCTTTGAAGTCCTTTAACGCAGGTCCTGAACTTAATATATTAAATAATAAAAAATGAATTTTGGTTTAAAATTTTATTTTTAGCAGAAAATATCAACAAATGAAAATGTTGCCTCAGAAAAATAATTTACTTTGACCAACCACCTTTTTTGTAGTGTATCAAACGTTTTTGACTTCCACCTACCTCCTGCAGTAGTCGAAGAGGTAATTGCAACACAGCCATTTACTACTGCATTTTAGTTGTCCTTTCTTTGTATTTTTTTTTCACTGTCAAAAATCTCCTTTCTGTAGCACTGAATTTCCAGCCATGTTATCTACACTGTAGCATCACTCTCCTTGGTCTTTACAGGTTCCTAGTAATAAAAAAGATTCAAGTGGAACCTTTGACATCATGGAGGGTTTAAAAGCTGAAAAGGATTATGGGCATGATCATTCCAAAACTTCTTAAGGGAGGATTAATTGCAAACTGTCAAGAAGCATGTTTATGCAATGCAGTTTGATTTATTTATTTATTGGTCAACTCATTTGAAGGCCAAGTCAGCCTTGGTTAGTTCGATAATTAATTAGCTTTACCATTAGTATACCTTCTATAAACACTACATAGTCTTATCTGTACATTACTTCTTTTTCTGCTAACATCATTACTTTAGACACAGCTTACAACTTCCATAAGCTTCTATTTTAGCTCATGTGAAAAACATAATCTCACAGTGGTTTTTATTTTCCACCTGCAGTGCTTTCAAAGCAATTGCAATTTACCAAGTTTTAAAAAGTAACTACTTAAATACTCAGGGATAGGCATCAATAGCCAAGCGTTAAGTTAAAACTAACCTACTGTCTACAGCAACAACAATCTACTAACACCTTGTAGTGTAGAAAAGCTATGGTATGATAATGCTTTTGTTTTCTTTCTCTAAACTATTAATGATTTTTGTTACCTATTTTATATTTATTTCTATTTTCAAAAAGAGGCAGATGCCAAACTATCTGTTTATCTCTGCCTGTTAATGTATCAATTAATCAAGTATTAAGATGCATCCATGGATATACACAAAGGCACAGTGTATGCATGAAATCACTGCTGAAATTGTTGATAAAAAAAAAAAAAGGTAACAGACCAGAAAGCTTTCTAAAGTGATCAAGTAGTATCACTTTTTCATTTATCACTGCCAATAAAATTTACTGAAAGTGAATATATCGTAGCTGTTCAAGATTGCTTTCAATTGCTATGTAGTGCAGATTACAGTTTGCACAGTTAAAAATACCGCATTATATCATTAAAATCTCCATCCCCCTTTTTCCTCTGCTGAATAATTTATGTAACTGTTAGAAATGGTGCAAATTTCACATATAATAGTTTTGTCAGATTCATACAAATTGTCAACGTGCATCCAATAACAAATAATTCACAGCGCATTTCATTCTTTATATACATTTTTGTTCACAAATATTAAAATGCACATAGTAGCAGTATCATCTACAAATAGTACGTCAGTATGAGTAGTTGTATACATTGGCCATCTTTGGCCAATTTATAGTGTGTTTCTTCTGAAATCTGGCCCTAAATTAGCCAGTTTAATGAGACTATCTTTCCAATATCAAGGCAAAGAATTCCCTCTCTTGCCTGTTCCTGACTTCCACTACTGACTGGTTATAGACAGCAGACCTCTCTTCATAATCTCTAAACTATTTTGGTACATATATAAAATTTGCTTTATTGGCTTATTGCCTGTATCCCACTGGAATACACACTCAAAGCTCTGGTACTACCCTTTCTGTCATATGTAACGGGCATGAGAAATAAATACTATAGTTAAGATTAAATTTTAGATTTTATTTCAAGTAACATTTCTTCTCCTGTTACTTTTAATCTTCAGAACAAATTGGGAAGTCAAACTTGTTCAGAATTTACTGTTTCACTTTTTCATTTGGCTTTCAATTTTTTTCTGCAAATTGACTTGGCTATTTTCAAGTCCATGGAAAAAAATCATTATCCAAAAACATTTTCCTGTATCTTTCTATCTGAAATGTTCTGCAGAAACACTTGGTCTGACTAAAATTACTCAGTTTGTGTCTAGTTTTTGTACAATTCTAAGGAACTCCATCATTTTTAAGAAAACTAATTCAGCGTATCTAAATTTAGAAGCGTTTACAGAGGAAAAAAAAAGTTTTTTCTATAAATTTCTCGCTTTCAATAAATCCAATAATTTCAGTCAGGAAGTGTTGGCCTTTGTCAACTAAATTTATGTTAATTTGTCAGTCTCACAAAGATTTTAAAACAAAGCATATATGAAAAAAAACTGAGTAAATTGCATTCTACCCTTAATAGTCACACTTATTTTAATCACGTGTGTTTGAGTTCACAGAGTATTACAGCAAATTGGGGGCTTAATCAGAGCATCACTCATGATATGTTTCAAACACTTAAAAAATTATTGCTCTTACGCTATTCATTTCCAGTCTTCACTAACTGTCTGAGAGAGCACTTCCAATTTGCTTCAAAGCAAGTGAGACAGGTAAGACTAAAACTACCCTAAATCATCTCTCCCACACAGAAGACATTCACAATAAAAAACAAGACAATGACAAAGACTGCATGTACAGAGGCTAAATTAGATTGATAAACAGATTGAATCCTTCTCTTAGTATTAATATAATCGACTTAGCTAGTGATGGGAGACACACGATAAATATCTGAAACATTCACCCACTGAGGGAACAGGGGAAATACATTTATAAAAAGAGAATGTAAATTTATATACTGCCTGTTTTGTCACCAGGACTGCATAGGAAAGCTGGAAAAAGTCAAAAGAATGTATTCTCTCCTATGGATGCCCAATTCAAAAGGACAAGCAAAAGTGGAGCCAAAGGCAGTATCTTAAAATAAATAAATAAATAAATTTAAAAACCCCGAAGTGACCTCTTACTGTAGTCGATACTAACCCAGGAGAATTTCTACAATGTGTTGGTTGTACAGAGATCATTAATTTCTCTAGGAACTGTCAGACATCTACTGGATAAAACTAAGCATAAATTTGAGTTACATTTTTGGCAAACATTTGTATTCTCAAATCATAGCCAGAAACCGCCCAGAAACCAATTTTCTCTTTCCTTTATTCCCCATTTCTGCAAAGCCAGGATCTTAATTAATAGTGAGCTATTTTCTGCCAACACCTGCATACACAATATGTACAAAGTATGTATTCATATATACATTTTATGAATTAACACGTGGTCAAAATGAAGGAAACAAATAAAAAAAATAACTATAGAATTTTCACAAATAAAGAGATAGAGTAGTGGGATGCCAGTTGTTCAATGATTTCATAAAGGATACAGAAACAAGGATAAAAATAAACGGTAGTCTCTTTTGCACAATTTTATGTCATCAGTTATAAAAGCTGTGTATCAAGAACTGTGAAGGTTCTCTATCCTGAACGACTGAGAAATAATACAGCAAACAAAATTCAGGGATGATAGGGTTTAATACATAGGAAAAAAAAAAAAAATCTCAGTTACTGTGTGACTGTAGTTAGTATTCCCTGACAAGGGGTCATAGATAGAAGATCTCTAGAAACATGTTCCAAAAGTTAAGTGAGGTGTAAGGATTTAGCAGGAAAAGATCAGGAAAATACAGGATACCATCATACAGAGCGCTAACATGCCCCTGTCTTGAATACTATGTGCTGTTATGATCTCTATATGAAAAGGAAAGAAACCAAAATAGAAAAAGAAATAGAGAGGGGCAAAAAGGACTGTCAGAAATGTGGAACAACTCCATAGAAAGAAACAGTAAACAAACTGTGAGATTTTTTAGAAAAGAGGTGGGAAAGGGAATGACACAGGTCTCCCAAATCATGAATGATTGGGAGAATGTACATAAGAGATGATGTTTGCTTTGCCCTTCCTCTGGTCACTTCATTTGATGCCACCTAAGTCATTGTACTAGGAGAGTCAGTAAAGCAAACCAACCAACCAACTCAATCCCTGCTTACCATCCCATTAACACTTATTTCCATAGTTATCTACCATATGGCTTCTCTCCAACCCCATGAAACCCAGGCTGGAGTGTCTTAGCCTGCATTGTCATGAGTCATTAGGAAGATAATCCTTATCGTCAAGTACCTCCTTTTCAGAACTCTGAATCTTCCCATTTTAAAATGTTTTTTTTGGCTGGGATTTTTTGCGAATTTTTTTGGTTGTGGGTTTGTTTGGAGTATTTTTCCAGATAGGGAAGAAATCAGAATTACCAAAAATATTCAAGATGTGAACAAACAGTGCTGTCTTCTGTTTTGTTTTCTGTTTGTTCATTAATAATTCCTAAAATGCTCTATTTGTTCAATTTCTTGTACTCTTTTCTCCAGCATCTGCCAGTGAGCAGAGAAGCACTCCGTCTAATTGATGGAGAGATGGTACAGGGCTGGATGAGGCTTTGATCTGGTGCAGCATATTATGCACATGCAGACAGTGAAAATGTAAATTATTACTAGCTATTTAGAATAGCTGAGATCACTGAGAAACAGTGGCACAAATAAATCCTGCGAGATTATAAGAAATCCTCCACTGATTAGAGGACTGACAAAGGAGAGTTAAGCACCTACATGGAGCAATTTTCCTCCAGAAATACTGTTTATCATGCTGAATATTTAAAAATTGCTGCAGTAAACTTGTAAGTAGGGAAAACTTTCATATTGTTTTACAGTTTTATCCATGAAAACATGAGTCAACAGTAGAATGGCTGAAACAAGACAAGGGGTTCGTTGCTGTATGTATTAAGTCTATCATCCCAAGGATTCCCCAAGCTGGGAACTTATAAACTGATGCAAGAAGAAAACAGCAAACATTTGGGGAGTTAAAGGAATCAATTATTTTCTGTTCATCTTAATTCTGCTATGCAAGTAACAGTCTTATCTCTACTCCTTCTTATAGTTACGGGAAGGAGTTTGAGGGAGAAGGTGGGTGAAGAATGGTAAGTGAAACCTTAAATATGCAAAATACATTTTGTTTTTAAATTACCACTAAGAGATAGAGTGAAGAACTTGTTTATTGTTTTCTGAGATGAACAGAAAGTCAGGATACACAGAATTCATATGTTCATGGAAATCATGGACAGATATCCATTTGGCATAGGATGTGTAGTTCCGAGAACCACATTTTATAACAGAAGCAATATTTTCCTATCAATAGCTAAGTTGTAGTGAGGTGGAACACCACTGCACTATAACCAAATGACATTATCCAGATTTAATATGTTACCTGTTTGTTATAACTCAGTTTTTCAAGATATACAACTTCGGTTATGGATATTACTTAATTCTACATTGCCTCAAAGGAAATAGTATTTTAGGCTCTACTGCCATATTACCAAAACCCAGGCAGTAATGCTAGCCTGTTAAGATGCCACATCCATTTCAGAAAACTCTGCATGACCAGGCACCCTAAGACATAGCAATCCAGGTCACGTAAGAACACGCAACCTTCATCTACACAACGACTTTCAGATTTTTTTCCAAATCTTAAGTATTCTGTATTTGGATCATTGTCAATCTTGCAAACAGGCTTGTTGAGGTCATACGCCCTAGAAAGCTAAGGTTCTCAATTACCTTCTGTGCTATGAAATGAAAGAAGTTCTCAGGAAAAATGAATGTAACATTAGGCTGCTCATAGAACCTGGTTTGCACTGTAAAGTAAGTGGAGCCAATTTGCAAAGCTGTTAAACACATACTAGTTTGTAACTTGGTTGTTGTATTTGTTTTTCTTAACTTTTACTTCTACCAAATATTTAGAGACCGTTATTAGATGTATGATATGAGCTGTAAAAAAAAGCAACATAATTCAAGGCTTCTGACTACTGAATAATCATTATTTGTGATTCCAGAAGGTCGATAAGAAATCAGATTTTCACACCAAACAAAATGATTATTTATTTATTAACTTTAAGAACACTTATTATTTAAGTGTCCTTTTTAGAACATGGAAAATAAAACTGAAATTCCTATTGCAAAAACTTCAGTAGTAATCATAGAATCATTTAGGTTGGGAAAGACCTTTAAGATCATCAAGTCCAACAGTAAACCTAATGCTGCCAACTGCACCACTAAACCATGTCCCTAAGCACCACGTCTACATGTCTTTTAAATACCTCCAGGGATGGTGACTCAACCACTTCCTTGGGCAGCCCGTTCCAATGCCTTACAACCCTTTCAGTAAAGCATTTTTTCCTAATATCCAATCTAAACCTCCCCTGGAGCAACTTGAGGCCATTTCCTCTTGTCCTATCCCCTGTTACTTGGGAGAAGAGACCAACACCCACCTTGCTACAACCTCCTTTCAGGTAGCTGTAGGGAGCGATAAGGTCTCCCCTCCGTCTCCTTTTTTGCAGAGTAAACAGCCCCAGTTCCCTCAGCTGCGCATCATAAGACCTGTGCTCTAGACCCTTTCCCAGCTTCGCTGCCCTTCTCTGGACGTGCTCCAGCACCTCAATGTCTGTGTTGTAGTGAGGGGTCCAAAACTGAACACAGTATTCGAGGTGCGGCCTCACCGGTGCTGAGTATGGGGGGACAATCACCTCCCTGCTCCTGCTGGCCACACTATTTCTGATACAAGCCACGATGCTGTTGGCCTTCTTGGCCACCTGGGCACACTGTCTGCTCATATTCAGCTGGCCCTGAAGTTGTAATACCTTTGTCACCTTCTAATTTTTGTTCACATCAAGGATCACATTTATTCATTTTTTAAGACAATATCTAGCATAATACACTAAAGGATACCACATCTCTTTTAAAGCTACAATTTTCCTCCCCTTCACTCTATCGTCCTTTTCCTAGGCATGACACGTGCAACAGTATATGAATTTTCACTGGGTTTATGTAAACTCTGCAAAATAATCTGGGATGTATGAAGATAAAAGTGGGTTAATTTTTTAAGCAAAATTTCTCTGCAGATTTAGAATCCTACCGATTTCTGTCATCTGTAACTTTTACTGGCAATTATTTTATTTATACTTCCAAACTATTAACAAAAATAACATGCTGAAAATGGATTTCTGATTAGCCTGCCAGGATGCTCTGGCTGAATGATGATTCCCTACATGCTTCTACTTTCAGATCTATTTATTAGATTAAAAAATAACTATTAAACATATATATCATTTTATGGTGTTTATACTCATTGTTTTTCATCAGAATGCTGTACAGTACTTAACTAAATACTTCATAAACCAAGAAAAGTACATATAAACAAAAACATTGCTAAAAGATATTGTAATTCAGTGAAGCATAACAGCAAATTTGTTTGAAATCCTTAAAAACGTGGTGATTGACATTGTGGGATATCATTTTTTAATTCCCTCTGAAAATCAACTTATATTTGTTTTTTATTGGCTCAATATCATGTACACAGATGCCAGTTAAATTAAATTATACTGTTAATTGTTTCCCTAGCATTTTGCAGCTCATCAGATTCATGTCTCAATCCCTACATTTGTTAAAAAAAAACCCAATCTTTACCTGATTTTCCTAACTGTGGATAAGGAGCAATTATTTTAATTATTGTAATAAAAGTCCATTAATAGGTAGATGAGCAATAGCTTTTGACGCCTAGAGGAAAGATTTAATATTTACTGGACTACACAGTTATTATTACTGTGTACACATAATTATTATTACAGGTCTTTTCTGGGGGTTGCTGAGTATGGAGTAAATTAATCTGATTTGCCATTCACCAACTTTCCTATGGAAACACAGATATTTACTATTCAACATACTTCATGCACGTTTCAGGTCTTGGATGCTGTGCTCTGCTAAACCTCTAGAAATCAGCTGTCTACCCCTTGCTAAGGAAATCTATCTTCCAGCAGGCTGATCACCCGCTCCTTGACAGAAGCTGTGCGCTAATCAGCTTGTCATTACAAAGGCCAGCAGAGGTTACAGTGCAATTCTCTGCCATCGTTAACATGAAGAATCGCTGCTGGGAAAGGCAGTTGTCCCAAGTAGTCCCAGCGAATTGCTGGTTAGGAAGAGGCACAGCAGTTTAAGATACTGGCCAGGAGATGACCACGCTGATAAAGATGTTTAACATAGAAAGAGCTGGATGAGAAATGACTGACTGGATAAACTTCTTTTCAGATGGAAAGCAGAGTATGTGTCACACGTCTGACCAGCAACACTGAAAATGTTGTAAGGGAGCTTCTGGCAAGCTGCTGGCACAACGACTAAACTTGGAATGATCTCTACAAGTTCAGCGAGCAGTTAGAGGTTCGTATGGATGCTACAAACTAGCTGAGCGCACAGAATTATGTTCAGTTCTTTTAATCCCTTTTAGGAAATTACGCAAAACATCAGAATGTATTAGAAAATATGTTAGCTACTACCTCTGAATTGAACTGCATACGTTTTTTCCTAAACTTTGGCCTTTAAATGCTACTAAATATTGTTATATATTGTTACTAAGCCTTCATGCTTGTGACATTTTTGAATGGCTGAAGGTAGTTAAGACCATAATGTTTTACTTTCATTACTTCGTCAGTCACCAGGAGTCAAGGCCAAGCAGACAGTCTCCTAACCCCAGAACTGAACTCTGATGACAGATACACAGCTGCTGTGCCTTACAAGCTGGGGGCTTGCAGGCTTTTTATATGGAGCACACGCTGTATAAAATGCTAGGCAGGCTGGCTGTGGGCATCAGAATATGGGACCCAACAGGCCACGGTGTCCCCTAGTTGGTTCAGCCACTTCAGCATCAGTTCAGTACTGTGACCCTCTCCCCAGCTGTGTCTTGTGTTCTTCAGAATATTAGAGAATCTATGACAGCCATAACTAAGGGTAACTTCTGGAAGAATCCTGCTGCAAAAAAATACTGTATGGATGATGCTTATGGCTTTCTGCTTCTGGACTGCAGAAAATAACTTTGGATGTGGAGCAATCTGGTTTTGCAAAGTCTATCTCCCTTCCTTCTCATAACTAGACTCTCCCAGGCTGATGCAGGTGGAACTAGCCATACCACTGGACAAGGTTTCGCTGTGAGCAAAGCAGCAGTCAGTAACATTGAAATCCAAGTGTTACTGGGCACCGTTAACAGAAAAATTTTAGATGACTGGGGAACTTGGGGAAAAAAGAAAATCAACATTGAATGCAATAGTGTTTTGAGGATCTAAACGTGGAATTAAAATGTTTAAACTGTTTCACAGACAAAACTATATGCCTGCAACTTGATCTTGGTAACTAGGTGAAGGAGGGAACAAGTTTCAGATCTCAACTTGGTCCTAAGCTAAAATCCTGATCCTATCCCATCCTCAGTTAAACAATACACTTTGAGTTCAGTAGGGATGTTTAGATTTTCATTTGCATAACTCATAGACATTCATAACCATAACTTCAATACACTGTCTATCTCTATTTTCTTCTGGGGTGGGGAGACTGGAATCTATAGTTCTCATAACATACCATGTTATAAATTATTTCTTTTTTTTAGATGAAGAATGAAAAAGCTCTGAGAGAGAGAAGACGGAGACAACCACTGTTTAAATATTGTTTGTTTGCTCGCTTTATATATCATAGCAGCAAAAGCCATAATAACTTTTAGATGTTAAGCACCAAATTTGAAATCACAAAAAAAAATTACTCTTTAGGACTCCATAAAGCCAAGTGAATGTATTGCTGCAAGCCTAAGTAGGAATGAACAATTATCTCTGTTACTATTCTTCCCATTTGGCATTTCATGTACCAGTCTCTGAGAAATGATCAGCAACAAAGAGAAAAGCAGACACTACTTGGCATATAAACCATAAATACATACTATAATATACCACTTCATTTCCTGTGCCAAAAGAAAACAGAAAATTATTCCTGTTTTGTGCATTACACACATTATTGATAGCAATATTGCTGATAAAACACTCCAGCTTTAGGAACAGCACACAAACACAAACACTGTCATCCTGAGGCTGGAAGTGCTTTAGAAAGACAGGCAAGCATTTATTTCCATTTTGAACACGAACGAGCAAAGACCAAATGTATTAAGCAGTCTGTGTAACGTCACATGAATCAGTCACAGAATCTGGGCTTGTGACTCCTAAACATACACTTATTCATTAGCTCATGGATTTCTTGTCAGTGTCTTGAGCTTCTAAAGTATTCATCCTTTCCCTACCACTCTACACCTCCATCTTTTATGCTGTAATCCTATCAATTTTCATTATCCTACAGTGTGACCATGTCAACTTTCAGATTAAAACTCTCTAAATACAGGATTATGAAGTAGTTCTTGCTGATGTAGCTTTTTTCTTTTCTGCTCTTTATAGACTAAAGTTTTTTATAAATATATGCTTTCAACATATCTTTCTTCTCAGAGCTGTGGGTGTTCTTTACATTTTGTCCTATTCTGTGCTAGTATGCTGTTGAGGTACCTTCTTCCAGAGGTGGCTGGTTCTCGAATGCTGACCCCACATTTATACAAAGTTTAGAAATCTTTCAATATGCAACTTGTAATAAGTTACATCTGAGAGGGGTATTATTTCTCATGGGTACAGTCATTTCAGCAGAGAATTTTAAAAACTTAAGTGTAACTTGATATTCATTCTTTGAGTCTTTATTCTTCTAAGTGAACCTGTAAGAAATGATAACCCTCTCACATCTTGAAGTCCAAAGACAATAAAAAACTTAGACGACCACAAAGTTTGGAATTATAATTTTCATCAAATATTAGACATGAAAGAGTGTGGCTATCAATAAAATGTCTATTTGTGATGCTGTACACGTTTTCAGAAGAGCAAAAAGGATTGCAGTTAGCAGGAAGTGTTTTTAAACAAAAAACAAATATAGAACACAGAAAAGCAAAGAAAATAAAAAAGAAAATTATTTTTTTAATTAAAAAAACAATGAATTGCATTAAATGTAATGAAATTTATCTTTTAAATTAAATTTCTGATAATTATTTTCATCAAGAGAAAAACATTAGTATAATGAAATAGCTTTTCCACTGCATTTTTAAAAAGGAATCTCAATATTATGAGTCAGTATATTAATTATGATTGCAACAGATAAAAAGTTTCAAAATAAAGATATTAGCACTCATTATGAGAAGATTCACTACTATTTTTTTTTTTAATTATTAGAAAATATATAACTTTGCCTGCCCATTAGGCTTCTAATGAAATGCTTGCCTTACCCTTTGGTTTTATGGATACGTATATCAGAAGCAACATGTTTACAAGATGGTGGCAGTTGTATAACCGATTTTGCTGACAATTGTTAATCATAACAACTCTGGCACATTCAGAACAATTTAGAAAGAAATGGAAATGTAGTCAATAAGCCAACACAGAACTGGAAAGACTAGTGTTCTTTCAGAAAATTACTAATTCATCGACAGCTTCTGTAACACTTCTGACAAGATACAGCACCTGAACAGGAAACAAGCTCTTTGCAAATGTCTGTAGGATACATCCTTTAAGATGTGATTTTAAATCCCACAGTAACTATCAGTAAAGTCTACCAGTGTTCAGTAACTAACTCTGCTGTCTTTTTATATTACTACACCCATCCTACTGACCTTTTATGTATTTACAACAATTGAACTCTGAAAAAAAGAAAGGGTTATACACGGATAGGTAGATCAATGCTACAAACTAGGCTGTAGATGTGGTCATTATTCTTACTAGTGGAGGAAGGATGCAGGAAAAAGAAAATTTTAAATAAAATCATGACCTAATTGAGAGAAAAGTTGAGCTTTCATGGTAAATTTACCAGGGACAGAATTTCACTGCATTGATCCAATTTAGTAAACTTGCTTTTGTTGAGATGTATTCCTTAATGTTTATCACTTACATGCCATATTCCTTGTGGAAACAGTCTTAGCTATGAATCTTCACAGTATTGAAATGTTTTCTGTGATCACATTTTCAAAGTGCCCTATAGGTAGTGGAATGTAATACAAGCACACCCCAAAAGAAGACAACACCTGAAGTGAAATTTTCAGGAAGAATCTGGAGAGACACCTGTATTGTTGTGAAGAAGCAGAGCTTAAAATCCAGGTTCATGATTAAAGCAAATGGTTGTGGATAGAAGCAAGCCAATCCTAGTTACTTCATTTCTTTGCATAATACAAAATCATTGATTAGTATAAAATCAAGGAATTATTAGCTGCTGATATTACTGACCAATGCATCTTGCCATAATGTATAATGAAGATCCGCTAGAGTTAATGATCTCTGTAGAGCTCACATATTGGAGTTTATAGACATTTTTCTTAGCAATCATTACCTATTGACAATCATTGGATTACTGAAGAACCAAGACAGGGAGGTGACCCATTTTACATGCCCCGATTGGTCTTTCCTGTTTGACATCTCCCCCAAGGAGGTTTCATTATCTGCTGCTCAAGCCTCTGTCCTCCTGAATGGGCTCTAACCGATGGTTTCTGCCAGAAAGAGAGGTAGGGTCACTGAGCAGAAGGTGAGCCTAAGGAAGGATTAGTCTGTTAACACAACACCCTGTGAGAATGCAGCAGCAGAAAGTAGAAACTAGTATTGTGTGCCGTACAGAAAATTTGGTACCATTTTTGCCTTAACATATCGAAGCAAAATGCTCAGTTTAGTTTTCAACCTTGTATCGAGAAGAAATTTTTCTTTTGCCACCTAGTATTCAATTAAGTAGAAGGTAATAGTTCACAATGTCACATATATATACAGGCATCTACAACGGATTTGGACAGAAATCTAGTATCATTTGGCTTGTTCTCAGATTTCTTTACACTATGGGTTGACATAAAACATTCAAACACATTCCTTGAACTATCTACAAGTTCCCAATTTCACTGTTGACAATACTGCCTTGCTTTTACCATGCACCTTCAGAAAATTACTCCTTTAACTATAAACTGCACCCTTAAAGAAATGCACTGAATAGTGAATCTCTATTCCAAATGCACTGTGCTGAGGTGCATAGATTTACCTTATTATGCAGCATAAATGATTAAAATTAATTGATTATAAAGCTGCTGCCCATTCTTAGGTTTCTAACGCTTGCAATAAATAGCTTCAAGTTTTCTCTGACTTAAAAACTGCTGATGAAGAGCACACTTGATAACTTGACCCAGAAGGTAACTTGGAACTTTAAACATAAGGAACACGGCTTGATGAACGGGTACCAAGTCTGTCTTTATGATGTGTACTTCAAGAGGCCCCTGTTTTCAAAAGCAGTAATAGAAAAGTTTGTTTCTACACTTTACAAAAATGTGAAAACCTTCCTATTTCGCTTTATGCTTTCCCCAAGGAATAAATCAACAATCCCAAACTCCTTCTCAGTACATAAGATGCTATTCTCAAATATATCTAATGAATTTAAGGGAGCAAATCCTGGAACAGTTCAGCAGAACTTATGCTGCTGAGTCAGATCTCACTGAAAACCCATCTCGGCCCATGATTGGGAAAGATGGGAGATTTGAAAGAGAAAGCAAATTGACCTCTTAAAGTTGCTATGAACTCCCAGGACCAAGCATGAAGAGCAAAAGACTATACCTCTTGGAGGTTCTAAAACAGTAAAATACAGATGTCCAAATGTCTTGCATTGAAGACAAAAAAGCATTCGAAGATAATGACTTCCTAATTTCAAAGGATATAGAGAAACCTAGGGTCTAAAGAGGCATCATGCATTTAATGGCCTTAAAGGAAGGGGACTGAATATGGCTCTGTCAGAAAAGAGAAATAATTACATTAGTATAATAGTAAAGACTCATTTATCTCTTCTGTCCTTCTACCTAATTTTGTGATCCCTCAAAAAACCAAACAAAACCCCCCAAATCCCATCACCACCACCACCACCAAAAACGGAATTAAATGGGAATTGTGTCTGTTCTTGTGTTAAAGGCATACATAACAAAATAAGTATATTTTTTCCAGTCTTAAATAAGAAGTCTCAGTCGCTACACTAAATATAGATTTAGTGCTTTCCAATGGTGAATCCAGAGGAGGGAAAAGGAAGGCCATGACTGGTAACCTCCAATCATCCATCTCCTCCAGCAAATAAAAACAGAACTTCCAAATAAAAAGCAAATATACATCAAAGGCTGGCATTGTAATTCTATACGGATTCAGGACTACATACACAACATTGTTATGTTGAAGGAGTGTTCCTAAATTTTGCAATAATTGCAGGCTTGAAATGCACTTTACAGTACAATGAAAGAATGGGGATGAAGTAATGCTAGAGACAATGTCTCTCTCTTGAATACAGTCTAGTTGAGAATATGGATTCTAGCATATTAAAAAAAAAGTCAACACATCAATCAATGTGGGAGACAAAATAAGGAGATTGCTTTGTGCTGCTACTGGCTAAGATTCAGCTAGTTACTAAGTGCAAAACCAAAAAGGTCTTACAGTAAATTTGTCCGTGGGAGACTCTCCCTCCTATTACACAACTCAGTGGGTGGGTGTCATGACAACAGAAAGATAATATATCTCTCGTTTCTGTTTGGTAGATTCATTCAGCCTGGAAAGACAATGAAATGTTCGATCCTCTCCATATGTCACTGGCAGTGTCATGTGCCATTATCACTGCCATGTGTCACCTGCTTAACTTACATACTAGTACTAAAGTGTCCTAGTGAGTAGGACACTTTGTTATATCGGATGACTTATATATACGTCACCGGATATAAAAACCCTTTACGATAGGGTTGACAAAGGGTTCTTACTGTGAATTTAAGGCACTGCTCCATGGCAATATCTGAACTACTCACATTCTCCTCTAGGAACTATCTTATGTTGATCAAAACCAGAAAACTCAAGTAGCTACTGCTGATAGGAAATGTGAGTTCATATTTTACCTTAAAGAGGGATGCAACTACTCGGTGAGCTATACATACCATTGCTCTCACTTTCTCCCTCTGAGTCAGTAAATTATTCATACTCAGTCAAGCAGTTCCAACAAGAAAGCTTAGCCCTGTACATGTACCACCTAAGAAATCAGGTCCTCACCTGGGGTAAGGATTCAGCATCCTTTCAAAATGTAACTGTTGTGTTCTGTATCTCAGGCAAGAAGCAACCACTTGGCTATAAGCAATCTGCAGTTCTAGTCTACCCTGCTTCCCCCTCTTCGCTAGATCACCTCAGTGGTTTCTCTCAGAGAAGGCTCAAATCTCAAAATCCCATCAGAAAAAAAAAAAAAAAAAAAGAGTCAGTTTAATCGTCTAAATGAATCCAGGCTTGAAATGCAGAGAATAGGAGTGGAATATAAGGTTTTCCTCAGTATCTCTTTTTGGGGATACCTAACTGCCCTAAATCTGGCTTTTTATCTAAAAATTGAGATTTTACTGTTTACCAGTGACTCTGGAAACCACTTACTGCCCTACCTCAACACTGAAACGCCCTAGTATTTGGCTTTAGCCTTTTTGCTTTTAAGTTTCTGATCCATGGAATAGAGATCATGAGACTTTCTAATTTAATGGTTTTGAATGATGTTAGTTCTCTAAATTTACATTTGTCAGAGACCCAAATACTATGGTAGAAGCATTATAATAAACAAGGATAGTAACAAGTGGTTTTGTTTCCATTGCATCCAAAATGCGGTAAACCAGAAATCTCCGCTAATTGGGGATAGGGCTGTTAAATGGCACACTAGAACACCGACTATTGTGATGATTCAGAAAATACTGAATAGGTAAATTAAAAAGCATCCCTTCCAGAGCTAATTACACTGTTCTCTATTGAGAACATCACAGACCTCTATGTTACAGCTTCCTCTAAGGTGGTTAACAGTAACGTGCTCAGTAACAATTCTGCTGCTCTTGAAAGGACTTAACCCATTGACTCTGCAGATGCATGTTTGCAGACACAATTGCCCAATCCTTTTAATGAGTTACCACGCATTTAACCACTATAAAAGCTTTGTTTTGTAGAATCTAACAGCTAAAATAATTATCCAAATGACAAATTTTTCAAATTACTCTTTCTATATAGATACTAATAGGTTTAGAGAATGTCTTTGGCAAAGCAGACTGGACATAGTTGTTTTCCATGCTGCAGTGCCTGGACTAAAAACTGTAATTACACAATGACCTTAATCCACTTCCTCTCCCATTCAGATGAGCAGCTTAAATTCAAAATTATTTCATCTTCCCATAGCAACCAGGCAGTCATGCCTGCTGTACGTACTACTTTTTGGTTGTGTAATTAAATCACTGGCTATTATGCAATACAGCAAATCAAGTACACAAAGTGTAAATAGATGGGCATGGTACACAGCACATGTTCAGTCCTTGCAGACCACCCACAAATCAATTTGTCTCTAAGGAAAAAGATAAAAAAGCAAATGCTTATGCCTAAAGTGCACTGTATTCAAGACAAACTAATACTAATAGTAATAATAAATGTGCTCCCTGAATCACCTTTTGCTACTAAGGAGACTAAGCAAGTAAGAGAAGCTAATAACGGTAAAACAAGCTGTAAAATGTCTTGTGATAGCTGAATTTCTTACAGTGACCTCTTTCCTTTTCCTGAGGAACATACCTGCCCTTGAAGTCAAAACTGTATTAGAAACTTACCTGCCTTCTTTAGGTACATCTACATCAAAAAGCCCAGTCATCTAGGCCTAAATTATTGCTTTTAAAACCTAAATACATCATTCATACATATCAGATACACAGGTGAATGGGTGAATGGAATAAATATACTAGTTATCTAGAGCTCTCTTTAAACCCCTGATGTTCCATGGATCCAATCCCAAGGCAGAGCCTTTTTATCCTGTGTAACACACCAACAACATCCATCAGCACTCACAATTTCCAGAGACAAGCAGCCTAATTGGATCTCTGGCTACAATGTCACTTTTGAACAATGAAGGCCAGCAGGAATTTTAAGTATTTCATATAAAGTTGATCTGAGCAGAACCCAAATATCTACTAGAAAAAAAAAAATTTAAACTCTTAAACAGATAAGTAGCTATTATCATGAGCCATAAATGACACAGCTGGAACTTTTTAAATGGATTTCCTACTAAAACCTTTGTGTGCCTTTCAATAGGCTTTCCCCTGTTTTCTATATGCAAGTTAGTGTAGCAAGAGAAAACAAAGAATAACAGACTTTTAATCAACCAACAAGACCTCCTGGACTAATGGCCTTCAAAATTTTCATCACTGCCCCCTTCACTTCCACAGCATTAATTCTATAATACAATAATTACAAACAAATTTGAGAGAAGCAGCTGTTAATTTTTGAGTCAATATTTTACCGTAAAATTTTTACATGTACATAGCAAACACTCAAAATACACAACACTCACACATACACAAAAGGTTTAAGAAAATCTCTCCTTTCCATTTGGCAAAGTCCAGCCATTTCTATTTTGCCAGGTCTCCCTGCCTCTCTCTGAAAAGTTACTTCCTTCAACGAGCCGTAACACTGCTAAAAAGGTGGATGGGAGGAAAGGTCGTTTTGGAAAAAGCATTAAAGCAAGGTCCCTTGAACAAGTACCAGACAGTAATGAGATAATTCAGGACTTTGGAAACACATGGCAGTACATAACCTTTGAAATAAAATAAAAATTGAATTTCACCATATTTGGGGCTACTGAGGTTTTGAAAATATTTCATGCCTCATTTGCTACAGAAGTTATTCAATCTCAGTGAAGTATCAAAGAAGAAATCAACATAATGATTTTATGGCAAATTATCAGAATAATTTGATTTAACTACTTTGCACCTGGTTATTTGTCCTTTTTTCATTGATCACACTTATAATGAATAGCCAGCCAGCTCTGGAGCTGCAGGTTCTTCAGTAACAACATACTCTGATTAAAGCTATTTTCATGCTTTGCTGGTACAAAAAGAAAAAAGGAAAAAATGTAAAATAAAACAAAAAAAAACCCTCCAGTGGTGGAGAATGTAGTGACAGTAATAAAACTTCCCAGACTGACTTTTCAGAAGTGCCAAATTCACAACCCCATGTCAGATGACAGCCTCAGAAAAATTAATCCAGCTCTGATAGACAGTTTGTTCCAAAATGAAGTTTTCAAAGTGAAAAATATATGCATTAGATTCCTCATAAAACCTGACCAACTAAACTACTCTTAAGTTCAGTTGTTTTATTTCATAGATCCTTGAAGAGGCAAGAAATGCAAGAAAAGTTGCACTTTAGAAAGTCCAACTTTGATATAAGGCCTTAAAACTAGTCTTAGGGTTTAAATTTAGCCTTGTAGGTCAGTGTGGGGAGACAATGTTGTCTAAGTACATAAGTTGTGTATGTTATAACCCAAATTAATACTTTAGTTCATCACATACTGGACAACATTTTCAGAAATATCTATGTAGTAAAATTACATGAGCTCTCTTTTTTTTTTTTAATGCAATAATTCTATCTACTCTTATTTCCTTCTTTGCTGAGAAAAAAATGGAAAAAGATCTACATAAAAGACATATTAATACAGACTTATCATAATTAAGCACATAGTTTTTATAGAGGGTAATTTTTGAAAGACTGCCAAAAATAACGTAATTTATGCTATCCTTGCACAATTAACATGCTTTGTGAGTTTATAGAACCTTTCACTTTTAAAAAGCAGACGATGTGCTAATTCTACCGATTTAAAGTCTAGAGGCTGCCCTGTTTAAACTATGTAAATTACCAACCTAAAGCAATTACTCCATCTTATTGTCATCACATCATTAATTCTCTACAGGTTAAACAAATTTGGATTCATATTTGCAACTTCCACATTGCACCAGCAGTTCTTCCAGCATATTATTTTAAGACAAATTAATTAAGACAAACTGGTATTATAAATTGACTAAAATATGCATTTTTGAGAAGAAAAAGAGATTCTGGTATTGCTACCGAGTTATAATATACTGCCAAAGATACTAATGCACATCTCAAATATTTCATTTTTAAATCATTACATTCAAGCTGGTATCATCCTTATGAAAAATACAGATTGCAAAACAGCCAAAGCCATGTGATTGCATCAGGAACACCTCCTAGTCTTACATGCTCCTAGCCCTTACATACTTATTTTGGATTTTCTGTCCAAGTATTACCTAATAGACAAATGCATGGGCATGCACCATGTTTGCTACAATTCAATCTGTTTGAAATGCTGACAATTTATATCACAAGAAAAACGTACACAGGTAGAAATGAGATCTAAAGTGTTGGAACAATAGAACGGGCTCTGGTTGATAAAGTTGTGGTGAGAACTGGATACTGAACTAAGACTTGCTCATATATCTTCTTTTGGCTAAAGATCTGACAGAATATTTCTCCTCTCAGCCCACTCTTGGTAGCTACATGCCACTTAATTTATCCATATTATCTTCACCTCCTCAAATCTACCTTCCAAACTACTTGTCTGAACACTCTTTAGCTTGTTTTTAACAAAATGAGTTAAGAAAATAGATTACACTGTCTTTGCCAGTTCATTTTATATTGACTAAATGGGATTAGAGAAAGATGTAAATTTTGGCAGCAAAACAGCGACAAGCCATGCCAGCTGAGCTGAAGTCCGTAATGTCTCCATCTGATACAATGGCAACCTGAAGAAGACATCGAACCAAACTTTAAGACGACGCGTACTTCAGAGCAGGAGGAACTGTCTGCAGTAACTGCTGGAGAAGTGGAAAACGATGCAGCCCTGCCTTTCTCACAGTGCAGTGCAGCCCAAGGACAAGCACCATTCAAGTATGACACACTGGAAGAGCGACATACTGAAGGATGTGAGCTAACCTCCTAACCTACTCGTGCTCTTCATAAAATGTGAATAAAGTAGTTGCACCATGCAGCTACTTGGAGAACTTGTACCACACACAGTAATATCCATCTGTATTCTTTCATGCTCATGCTGTCTCTTGAAATATATGCTTTCTATTTTAATTGTTAAACTGTCATTGAAAAAAATCATAAAAGACTGCTTTCGACTTTTGTGGCTTTTTATTTTTCTCATGCACACCACCCTCACCCACTCTAGCTGCAACAGTACTTCTAAGATTTCATTTAAAATCTGATTGTATACTAACATTTTCTCACATAAAGGCCTTTCCAAATTTCTAATAATAAGCAAGGTTTGCTTTACTAAACTGAGTTCATGAAGATATTTCTCAATATAATGAAAAGACTCCTTTATTAGTATTCAGCTTTAGAGCGAAAACAGTAAATTTCAAAAGATAGGTCTTTTACAGAATGTATTTGTACTAGAGAAACCTCTTTTGGGTACTTTAATCACAGCTGGTCTGTTTTGGGACCCTGCATTTTCTCTAACAGAAGTTTTTGATCCTTGTGTTAAGCAAAACAGCAATTCCAGAGACAAGCCAGTTCATTCCCTATATCCTGTCTGCCTACATATGACATATTTTTCAGGTTACTAAATGGAAGTAGAAAATATATCTTCTATGATAAAGTGTAAAAATAAACGAAAACAGATGGCGGGAATCCTCAGAAGTCCACTTAATTCCTAGATGGATGTAAGAAAGTGCCATGTTGAGCTATATGCTGCTTCCGAGGTGAGAAAATGAAGGAATCTTCTAGTTATCTGAGGGAATTACCAAACCAAAACATAATAGATATTCCTACTGCTAGTCTGAAATGCCACTGAATGCTCACTTTGTCTTGGTAACACGGCATTTTATATTCATTTTTATCCTCCTTCAAACACAATTTATAACATTGCACATTGGCAATAAAAGTAATTTAAAGGTGCAGTAGCAATTTAACACACAAAAATCCACTTCCTTAAACTCTGGGTCACTTTACATAGTTAAGCCTTCATTACAGAAACATTGCCTTTGGCCACCATAGGTAACGAGGTTCACCCAGACACGTTGATCCACTGAATGACTAATGGCAAAACAGAACAACCAAAACCTTCATGGCTTTGTAGTCCCATAATATTAGATTGCCCCCCAAGAAGAAAAAAAGGTTGAAAAATATAGTTACACTTAAAACAGAAGATGACATTGTTCCCTCACTCTTTTTTTTTATCCTATTTTTATCATTTTTTAGGCTGCAAAGCTGGAGACAGAAAGACAAGCAATTTGGCATGCACTCTTCTGCTGAAAATGAGGAGCATTATACAATTTTATTTAGCCATTCATTCAAGGTGACAATGCACTAGACACAGGACAATAAGAATGTCAATTTAAAATCTTCAGATGATATAAGGACAACTATATGGTCACTGTACCACATCAGCCTTTTTATAACTACTCAAAGTAAGTAATTTTGGTGTTTGTGTGTCATACAAACCTTCCAATATTCACATATTTGATCCAACAAAGATTCATTTCAGGAGGAAATCTTATTTGATCCTCCTTTAGACTTTTTTTCATCCCAAATTTTTGAAAAATCCTAGACTGGAGTCTGATCTTGGTTAGCGCAGTGCAAATTTAGTAACTCCAGTGACACTACTCCAATTAAAAAATGTGTAATAAAGCTTTAAACCAGCTTATTTCAATTGTTGTAACAAAGTTAAGACCATTTATTTAATTAACTTCTAAATAAGATTTTGAGATTTAAGACAAATCATTTGGAATTGAAATTTGGCCACTTATATCATAAAAGGATATCGTTATTTGCAAAATCAGAATTCCCTTCTAGTAACTCGCTGCATTTAATTTCAAAGTTCTTATAGGACTGTAAAATAGAAATATTTCTTATTTGTGTTTTCAATTCAGAAACAGAACTTATCCCCAAGCAATAAGCAAATTTTGTATAATTTCTTAAGATAAAGTTAACATTACATTGCATATACAAAGTGTGCATAATGACTTTTAGAAAGCTATTCAAGAGGAGTACATACAATGTTTGTCTACAGCATTGCCACTTTATTCCATGGCAGGCTTCACAGGCAACCAGATTAACAGCAAAAATATTTTACAAAGTTTCAGGTCTTTTGAGATTTTTGGCTCACGAAATAGTGCATGCTATGCCATGCGTTTTTAAACAGAGCTCTTACTGGATGAGGTATGAATTTCAGATAATAAATTAGCAACAAAATATGGTTTCTAAAAATCTCTTTAGATACATTTTCAGACACAGTTTCTTGGCATAACAAGATTACGACACTATAAATACACTATCATTCACCACCTAGCTGTAGATTTTTTGCAAAAATTTACCCTAACAATGAAGCAAACAAACCTACGTATTTATCCTTTTACCTTCAGTTAATATAATTCCACAACTGGCAAAAGGAGAAAGGTACCTATTTTATTTGGGAAGCTAATGTCAAAAGTGCAATCAAATTAAAAAGTAGAACGCAGGTGGAACATAAAAACTCTCTTCAACCACCCACTGATCAAATAATTACTACGCAAGTGCTGTTATTATCGTTGTTGGGTGGGTTTTTTTATAAAAAAGAAAGCCTTAAACTTCAGGTGATTATTAAAATCTTACCTCTACGAGCCCTATAACAGAGAAGAGACAGATGTTGTATTTCAAATCAATCTTTTGTTACTCTTTTGGCTACAAATTTTTCTCCATCTATACAACTTTATAAATTGCAAAGGAAGGGAGTCTAAGATATTTAATATTTTCCTTGGGAAGGGAAATAGTTTCAAAAAAGAATCTATTGTAATTCAAATTGAAGTATATGTTTCAAAACATTCAGATGAGAGAATTAATTGAGGAAACACAATAAATATCAAATCAGGTTCTCGTCCCAGTCACATTAATTTCATAGCAGTATAATCCCATCATCTTTCATAGAATTTTTCCCAATTTACCATTGTCATAAGAAGTGTGGTGAATATCAATAAGATACTTCATTTCAGGCAGCATTATAATACCAAAAGAATGGGATACTGAATGAAAGTGAAAGGATTCACAAAATTATCGCCAGTGGAGGAAAACTCTTCTAAGTTATCTGGAAACTCTATCAAATATCATTGCAGTTAGGAAACAGGTACATTCAAAAAAATCACAGCATCACTAACTAAAAATATCCAAAGTTTTAATATTAATCCAAAACCAAAGCTCTTTTTATTTAGTCATTCTTGATATCTACAAATGGAAGAAATATAATCATTCAAGACTATCATTCTTCTGCTAACTTCTTATTTCCACAGGTACGATACAGATAATCATATTATATTATCTATTCTATATATAAACAACAGTCCTTAATAACCACAGAACATGTTCTAACGCTGCTTTAGTTGACCTGAAAGGGATGGAGGAACTGAGTCTAAACAGACGCAGTCCACCAAACTCATGACTGTGAGGAAGGAGAAGTAGATCCTGCAGGCTGTACCTGAGAAGAATTACATCAGAAAACCAGATAGTTTTGGATTAATCAAATAAACTATGAACAAACAGAGAAGTTCTTAGTTGTTAGCTATTTAACAAAAGACTTTGTTTTCTCAGAATAGAAATTGGTTTGGAGTAGATGGCAAAAAAGCAGTTCAAAGGCAGCTTCCGTATGCCTTTCCAGCACACATAAATTGTCAGGAATAAGTCATTAGCAAGTTTTGCCATATTGCTGCATATCTTTCTGTCCAGAGTATAAAAAAAATACGTTAAACTACAGCAGAACCTGACACTTGAGAGTGTCAAGGTGTTAGACTTTCTGCACTAACTTCTTAGAACTAACCCTATAAAGAGAAAAATCTCCATTTTTCAATGCACACAGTTTCTATATGAGCAAAAGTGCAAATACAAAAATACGAAGAGCTGTGAACAATACAGTGATTTTATATGCTTATTTATGTTTTCACCTTAAAGGCTACATAGGACAGGAAGTTCCATGGGCTTATTTGTAGGTACTTCAGAGCTGGTTATTGTAAAAATGTAAGATGTATCACTCCAGCAGGACTCCAAGTTATGGTGAGGGCTATCAGGAGGGTCATTGTGTATTCTCTCAAGCAGTGTCCTGCAGATTACAAGATCCCTGCTCAGAACCTATTCCCAAAAAACTAGTTAAAAAATGGTAAGGAAAGCTTCCATAAATTAAAGGTAAAACATTGCTACTCTCTTTTCATGCAAAATCCCACTGTGAGATGTCTCATTTATTCTGGCTTGTCTGTCTTAGTTTCCTTACATGCAAAACAGAGATAACACTAGCTTCCCCAGGTGCATGAGGGAAGAATATGGTGATAGATAGGCAGTTAGTTAACATTCCTGAAACACTGTCTATGTGTTAAAATATTCTAAGATAAATGGAAATAAATGGAATAAGCTGTCAGTTGTCATCATAGAAAAATCTCATGGTTTTTAACCCACAGTTGAATGTATTTGTTTACACTCTGGACAGTAGGATATACAGCAATGTTACAAAATTTTGATAATGACACCAGTCTTCTAAATTAGCAAAGTCCAGAGGAACCAAACAATATTATGCAATCTGGCAGCACAATGGCAGATTAAAATTGTGCAAGTCAAGTCACATGTGAAAAATTTGCATGACCCGTATACATTGTTGAGTTTTAAATTAACTGTGTCTACTCAGGCAAAAGTCTTGACATGTCACTGCAAGTAAGCACACTGAAAACATTACTAGTGCTGAGATAGCTATAATAGAAATACCATCAAAATGGTAAGGTGGGTGAAGAGATGGACAGAAAATATGGAAAATATTTTGCTGGAGGAATATTAATTATATTCTCCCAGATATTGTGTTCCATTCTATACACTCCGACTCAAAGTGAAATACTGCAGAAGTTAGGAGGGCTGCAGGTGGATTTGGAAATACCTCCAGAGGTGGGTAAAGAATGATTTAGAAATGAAACACATTAAAAGGGGCATTATATCCTGACTGTGCAAAGGCATCTGAAAAGATTAAAGGCATTTAATGAGTGTCAAAGAAAACAGAGCCAGGTCAACTCAACCATCTTTATTCAGAAAACTAAACTCAGTAAAGACTGACTAGAAAGAAATTTAAAATTTATTAATGTAAATAGTTTACAAAATGCCATTATAGAAGACAGAGTTCAAAGACTCAGTAGAATTCAGAAAAGAATAAGCATGTAGATAAAGGGATCCGCCATAGATGCAGTAAATCAGGTATTACAGTAAGGGATAGAAGTCCCTTCTCCCTTCAACTTTAAACGTTAGTCAATTTCTAATTATTAGCAGTAAAAAAGAATTGTATATTAGCGCTTTTTATTGTGAAATTATTCATTACGGGTTTTAGGAAGCTTTGAAAATACCTTCTCATCCTCACAACCATGGTGACTTGTTATGATTCCTAATATTTTTAGTTATCAAATTCATTTCTGCAAAATGTAAAGGAATATGTCCTGTCTGAATCTAGATGTTCATTCAAATAAAAAAGTTCATCACTTCAGAATCTCTTTTCCAGGTGGTGAAAGAAAATCACATGACAGTTAAGAAAAAGGTCTGGGGTGGGAGAAGATAACAAAGCAGTATCTATTGTCAGCAAATCAAGTCCTCTCTCAATGCTGAGAAGACAGTGACTTCGTGTACAATTGCATTGTAAAAGCCAGTTAAGACAATTACTTCATCATTTACCTCTTCCAGCTGTGCACAGGAGTCATAAATTCACCTCCTCAGTACCTTAGAAGAATTGATCTTGTCATCTCCTAAAACCAAGCAAAATAATGTTCCCGATCATTGCCGCTGTTCTTATCTCTGAAAAGAGTATCAAGATTAGCTTCAGTCTTTCTAACCACATGGCTCAAGGCTGGCAGCAGCCAGGATTGCCTTTCCCTCCAACTATGATTCTTTCCTGGTCTTTAGAAGTCAATCCTTTTTTGCTTCTCAGTGATCATATGATAGTTCCCATTTATCATATTGATGTCTTGACTTCATTAATACAATCCTGGCCTTTCTGATTCTTTGGGAAAATGCCATGAGAGAAAGAAATTAAGTGGTTTCAGGTTTTGGAATTGGGAGTGGGCTGGAGCATAACACACAAATGTAATGTCAGAGCTTCTTACACAAAGGAAAGTTTAACAAACCTATATTGTACTTGGAAGTGGTAGGGACAGAGGGTTATGTCTGCAAGGCTGGCGCAAATGGACACTTTTCTCCTTTATTCCTTCCACATTCTGACACCTGCAACTTGTTTGATCATATCCCTTAATGTTAATGTAAATGCCCCCAGAACTCCTGCTGTTTTGCCTCAGTTTCCTGCTTCCCACTTATGAGCAGTTTTCTCCCAGAAGATATGGCATTTTTTGTGTTCCTCATATCTGGGAAAATAAATAGGATCATGATTCTCTCAAAACAGAGTTTCCCCTTCTTTCATTTTTAGTGATATTTTAAGACATTTTGAGCTTCCCTAGTTAATAAAACTATGCTCAGAATACTTGGCAAGAGCACACAACTCATCAAAATATTCTCTCCCCCTCTTGGCATGGGGGAATCAACTGCTTGGGCAGCTTAGAAGTTGTTTGCTGTTTAGAAGAGAAAGAAAATGTCCTTCTAGCGGTTGATACTTTGAAAACATAAAAATCTATGCATAACACACTAGCTCATAGAACATTGTGCTTTCTCTGGTTTGATGCACAAAAGGCTTTTAGCCATTCTGTTAAAAAGCATCTGTGAGGAAGGTAAAGTGTTAGCCTTAACATATGCAAATCTCATATTCCTCTAGAGAAGGAAAAAGACCAGAAGCTGGATGGAAAAGTTAAATCTAAATATACGACTAACTACATGTCTTCGTGCTTTTGAAGGCAACTTCAGCTGTGACAACAATGTGAAAATAAAGTACAACAGAGATATTCAGTGGCAAGAAGAGCTGCCAACCAGTATTCGATCAATTCAACTGAAGAGATGTTTCAGAAGAGACACGAGGTTAGCTGAGGCATGCTTCTGGTGCAGACTTCACAGCTTGACTCAACTGAACACTACATTGTACCAGTGGATGAAAATATGTGGGAACATAGCTTGTGTGTATTTGAAGAGCAATTGCCTTGGTCAGTCTGTGACTGTAGGCATCACCTTCAACTGAACTACGTCTCCAAGTTAGCGATATTTGTCCATCTTCACAAAATGCTTTCAGATTTTCTCCTAAGAGGCTTTGTGTAAAATGTGAAATTCTGTTAGAGGGCTGCCCCTCCAAAATGCAAGATGACTTCATTCCAGGAAGGACGTGGCCACAAAGAGAGACTGTCCACTTCTGCAGTCACCAAGGTCTCTAAACTAAGCTGAAGCAGCAAATGGGAGCAGGGATCCCTCAGTGAGAGAAAATTCACTACAAAGCAGAAATTCAAGAGAACCTGCTTCTGAGAGACGCTGGACCCAAAGAAGAGGATTTATCCTGGATTCCTGGTTTCAGCTTTTATTAACAAACTGTTTAGGCACTTAAGAATGCACAAAACTAGCTTATGTTCTATTTTGGGATGCATGCTGACATAAAATGGGAAGAGATGTTGTACTGAGTAAAAGAGACCATTTCTGCAGTAACCACATAATAAACCAACAGTTTTCATGGAACACTCTTCTTTGGGAAAAAGTAGATTAACAAGATGGAAAAACTAGGAATATCTAGACAAACTCCCCTACCTTTAGCATGAGGATGGACCCACTCCAGCCCATAGAGAACGAGTAACTAAAAGCAAATATCAAAAGGCAAGCGATGCAACAGAGGATTACTTCGATTATTAAAGAGCCAGACCAACACTCACACACAAAGATGAAAGATTAACACAGAACTATGACAACCTGGACACTGCACACATCACACGCTTATCTACATAGCACACCAATGAGATAGGGAAGTATTGTTGTCCTGTTTTACAGTTGGCACAATCTGAGGTTCAGAGATTAAGAAACTTGCTTTGAATTTTGGCTGTGTGCAGCTCATGGTTTGGTTTTTACGAAGGACAGTGTCTTAGAGACCCTTTTAGTGATTTAAATGACAGGACCTTTCTTACAAAACTGTTTAAAGCCATGCACCTGATTTATTCCAAAAGTACCCAGTAAGAATCTAAAATAAAACATATCCACTAAATACCCATTATAATTTTATCCTGCTCAAAGAAAGATGTCACTACTGCTTCAAACACTCTAGTTCTATTTCATTGCAGCTGAAGAGCCAGATAAGTATAAACTTAGATTTGTATTTAGGAGAATAATGAATTAGTTATATAAGCATAACAGCTAATCATGCATGTTCTCAGCTCAGTAAAACAGATATGCCGTGATTAACTAATATAAAGATATAAAATTTGAGAATTAAATACAATTTTATATTCCTTGCTTTCATATATTAAATCAAACTGGTTTTTATTGTAACATGTTATCATATTTTATACATTTTTATGTATGTGCTATTAAATATTATAAATATGTTACCATAAACAATATCTTTGAGGGAACAGATAGGCAAATTAGAGCACAATTTAATGATATATACCTACTTGAGAATCAACTTCAATGTATAAATTTTGTATGCAAATACAAGAATGGTGCAAAGGATAAAAACCACTAGAAATATTAAAAAAATTTAGTCTAAAACACACATTAATGCTGAGTCTAATAAGAACCATCATACGTCTTCTCTTATAGAAAATAAATCTCCAAAGGTATGTTTTTCAGAAAAGAAAAAGTACACAACTAAACATACATAAATAGATTATAAGCCATGAAAGAGTATGTAGCATTTGACTAGGAAAAAGTTTCAAAATGATGATATGAAGCAGAACTTTAGAATCTTTTTTAATTTAATAGTAGTTAAAAGGTAACGACAGCATTTAAATCAGTCATAAAAATGTATTAAAGCATTACAATTTACATTAGAAATTTACATTAAAAAAACTCTAAAAGTTTAACCTGTGAGAACACCAAGCGGTAGAGCAGCTTGTACTTTCTTTAAGATTTGATTTTGTAAACAGCACTGAAACACATAGATAATTTAGGTTAGTTCATGATTTTTCCTAACATAAACCTACCAACTATATTAAGTTAAACCAGATAAATCACCCATTGGTCAGGGATCAACTTAGAGCAGATCCGTATCGACAAATTGTTTGGGAAAAGATTTCCTGCTGTCAGCGTTAATGAATCCATGATGGTTTTACCACTGGCAGTGTCAGAGATCTCATTTAATGCAGAGATAATCTTTCCAAACTCTTCAATCCCACGGCTTCAAAACACAGTGGTAATAACCACATTCAAAACTTTCTTGCTCTTTTAAAACAGCGAGTCCATCTTGAACTTGCATAAGTGAGGAAAACAGCAAAACCAGCTTCAATCAAACGGCAGCGAGGGGTTTGGAGCAGATTTCATTCCATGTTTGTGCCAACTTCTCTCAGTCCTGATCTCCAAAACACCTGGTTGCCAAATCCACAGACTACACAAAGCAAAGGCTGGCAGCCACATCTTTGGCGACATATGTTTGGTTTGCTGGGTGTTCAGGCAGGGAAGAGGATGAGATTACTAAGCATATCATTTGAGCCATTTTGTGCAGTGTTTAATCACCGAATTAGGGACTGGAACAGGAAAAGGAGTAAAAAACCAGTATTTTAGCATTTGATTGAAAGTATTTAGTGACAGTGAAATCCACACTGTTTAGTATGCATTTTCAAAGCAGAAGCAGTAGTCTGTCTTTGCTTGCATTGTGCGTTTGTGAAAATGGCTACTGAGCAAACTAAAAAGCATATAAAGCTCACACTTTTTCCAGCATCCCCTTTCCTTATAAAGATTATAATTTAATCCCTGGTTTTCAAGCATTTATATCTTAAAAACTAAGCATGAATATTGTGTCACATTTAGAATTAAACTTAGGGGTTTTGTCTTCATTTGAACCTGGTGTCCACATACTGCCAAAGAAATCTCTTACATTGCACTTATTCTCAGTAATTTTACTATGATTCTTTTTTCCACAGCTGATATTCATCCACTGCCATTGTAATTATTCTGCTTTTGATTCTGATTTTATAATACCAATTCATTTGCTGAAAAAGGAAACTGTCATCTCAACTTGATTACAAAGGTCAACACTTTTTTAAAGTAAAAAAAAGAGGCTTGGGAAAAAAAAAAAAAGATGTTTCTAACTTCTTGAGCAGTTTTCAGCTTGCACATACTCCTCCTCCTTATAGATTTTTTTCATTTTTCTACATACAGGTGAAAATTGCATACAGTATGAATCCAAACAAAATTTAATTGTGATGGGAGGAAACAGCCTGGCAGGGAAAACACAAAACCAACTTGTGCAGAGAACCGATTCTTTTTTTTTTTTTTTAATCACAGAAGTTAGTGTTCAGATAGCACAAAAGTTACCTGAACTCACTGACATGTAACAATACATACGTAGGTGAAAAAATTTGTAAATCATTCTTCATCTGCTCTGACCACAAATGACAAATTACTGTAAATATTGGTCTCGTGGTGCTATCACAATGTCCTTTTCTCTCTCACTCTCTTTCGGAAAACGGAAGAAAAACCAAGTTATAAATTATATTACCCGCAGTGAATTTTTTTTCTCCATAATGATCCTCTCATGCTTTCTGAATAGGAAAACTGCAAGCACCATGCTTTGAGGTACACTGCCTACATCGCCATCCTGGTCCCATCTGTAAGGGGGACTGGACTGGGAGGGAGCGCCGAGAGGGAAAGCCCCACACCAGGGAAAGCCCCACATTCACCCCACGTCCCTGGGGTGAACAGGCCCACCACCCAGTGGTTTCCTTACGCTCATTCCCACACAGAGCGATTACAGGCAGTACTGGCCTGGGCATACCTAAAATAAGGTTGTGCAGAGCCACTGTTTAAGTAAGCGTGAGGCTTGTGGCCAAACCCCACAAGAGGCAGCAGCTCGGCTCCCTTGTCCCCAGGGAGCTCCGTGGGGAAGCACTGTTGCCATCTGGTAGATAGGAGCAGCTATGACTTAACGGCACCATGGGGAAGATCAAAACCATGACAAATTGTGTGGGGGGTTTTTACCAGGTTTGAAAAACATGTCGCAAAGTGAGAGAACAGTTACACTTGTGGGAGCATGGAAAAGGCTGTAAAAATGCTGTGATGCTGTAAAAAGCAATAGGACTAAGTGAGGGCAGGGTAAACAGTCACCCAAAGCAAAAGAAATAGATTGCAGCCCCATGGTTTGAGATTTACAGGTTTGGAGGAGTTTAAAAAAAAGGAAAAAAATTGTTTTAAAACTTGTTATAATTTTTCTCCTCAGAGCAAGAAGACCATATAGTGCTTGAAAAATCTGTAATCAAAATCTGTGGAAAGCCTGCATACTACACATACTGTTGCTAGGAATAGAAAAAACAAATGGACCAAGGCTTTCACAAAGGCCCCATAGTCATCTACAGCATTGTCAACGGACATGGAGATGGAACAGGCAAGCAAAACTTCTAACAGCCAGTGCAGAGCAAGAGCAGCTCACACCACAAGATCGGCAACCCAACAGAACAGGTGACAGAACCAGGGGATCTGGCAACCACAACCTGTAATTGAGGTGCCACTGCAGGAGATATCTTGTATTTTGGCAAGGACGATGTCAGACAAGGAAACTGAAGGAACATATGCCACGTGGGAGTTGCAGGACGTGTTGCCAGTGCCGAAAAGTTCAGCGTGCTTTTCCATTCCTATAACTGAGCAGAGGAGGTGAGGGTTATGAATACCAGCGCTGAAGAGGATGATCTGGGCAGGCCCAAAGGAACCTCTCCTGGCTGGACTTGAAGGTCCCCAGCAGGTCTGCTCTTCCTCCAGACCCATTCCCAGGCAAGCTGCAACCAAGGAACTCTGCTCTTCCCACACCGACCTATGGGCAACCACTGGAACTTTGCCGGTTTGGGGAGTTTGGCTGCCCACTCGTTTTGGCTGTGTCAGAAACCTATGGTAAGGGAATTTAGTGGGGATGCCATCATCTCACAGTCAAAGAATGGACTCTTTTTTTTTTTTTTTTTGCTACCATGTGCAATGCCACTCTTGCACAGTTGTGAGTTTACTAACCAGCTTCAGGTTAAGCCATAGAGCCACTTCTGTAAGTTAATAATGTGTATTTTAAGGAGCTGTTTTAAAAACCTCACACTTGTGCAAAAGTGAAGAACACAGAAACTTAAATTATAGTAAAGGAAAAGTCTGCAGTAAAATGGAAAGAAAAAAGTAGAGAGCGCAACTAACCTGAACATGAGGACAGAATTTTGCCCCAGGTGAACTTCTGGAAAAAACTGAGCAGGAAAGGTGATTATTCCCTCCTCTATTTCTCTGTATAAGGCCTTTAGGAGGGGAAAGCCTCTGATCAAGAGGAGAAAGCCTTTGTCTTTAAGACAAATACTCTCACTCTCGACAATGCTGGCACAAAGGGACGTACAGATAGCTACTCAAAGGGGAAAACATGCTCTGGGGAAAAGAATAAATGTTTTTTGGTTTATTGTGGTTCCCCCCCGCCCCCCCAAACTTCACTCCAGACTGACTCCACACACCACCCCACCACCCCATTCCTGGCACTAAATAAATTATTTAAAATTCCTTTTGATAATACAGACTAAATTCTCAGCTGAATTAAACATAGTAGGTCATCTTCAGATAAGTATTCTTAAAGAGGAATAGGGTATGTATGAAATAACAACTATTATTTTAAAAATGTATACTCTTTAACCTGAAAGAGAATCCAATTTCCCTAGAGTCAATATAGATTCATAGAATCTGTGGTCAAATTCTCTTCTACTGTCAATGAACTATATTATTATTATAATTACTATTCAATTTTATTATTATAATTTAAATTATGCAGTTGCAAACTCTAACACTAAGTTATAGAATTTTGCCCAGTTAGAGTTTTGCTTCAGTCTTGCATCTGTCGTGATTGTTCAAGTGAAACAAGGATGTTTCCTTTGAAAGATAAACCTCAGTTTAGAGCACAAAATAGAACAATTCTGACTTAAATTAGACAATTTAAACAACATAGAATATAGGAAATATTCTCCATGTTTGCGAAATAAAGTAAAAAAAGTTACCATTATGATCTCCTATTCATTCTTTTGTGCTTTTAGCATTACAAATCTTTTAGTGATCATTTCTGTACTCCTTTCTCTAAGGCTTTCACATAAAAAATAAAAATAAGGAGCTTGCACTTTAATGTCTTGGCAATATGCTTGTCACAGTGCAAAAGAAAGATCTAAGTGAATGGTTTCCTTTGATATCCGTCTCTCACAGTATTGTGCCACATCTAGCAGTGTGAAAAATAACATAAATAAAAACTGTATGTTAAGAAAAAAAAAAAAAAGGTTTGTGGTACAGAATAAGAGAAAAGATGACATCCTTACCCAGTATTTTGGGAAAACAAATTTTCACCATTAGATTCCAAATTGACTTCCACAGAAAAATTAATTCTGTCTGGTGAGGAAATTTTATTTTTTTTTTTAAGGGAAACTAAAACAGTATTAGGACGACTGAAACTGAAATCAGTATGTCAAGAATCAAAATGAACAACACTGTTCAAGATACCTACCATAGTGCAGCACTTTGGCCTGACTATGTCCAGAGTGCCTGATTTTAATCTCCTGACACAAGCAGCAAACTGTTTAAACGTAATTTTGCTCTAAATTTGCAGGCATCCCAAGATCATGCAGGAAAAGTTATCTTTCTTTCTCTTTTTCTCAAACAGCTATACTCACATTATTATTTAAAAAAAAACATCACCCCCCCCCCCCCCCAAAAAACCCCACCAAGCCAAAACCCACAACTCTTCCATAGACATGCATCTGTTGTATTAAAGCACTGTTTTAATTGTATGTTAAGAAAACAGAGCTCAAAATTGTTGGAAACCAGCATAAAATGGCATTTTTCCACTCAAGTAAAACTCTTGTTAAGGTCAATTTAATCCAAATAGAAACATTGCTTTAACACTTACACAACTTTTTTATGTTGTTGGAGTTTAAGATTAAACATCTTGAACTGAATCACTTTCTCCCTAAGAATAGAGCCCTGGTCATTAAAAGAAACCAAACCAAAACAACCCAAAAAGCAATCAATCCCAACTTATTTAGAAGTATAGAAAATTGTTTAGGTGTCAGGAATTACTCCAGGGTTAAGGTTGCATCCACACTTCTATTATTAGCATACCTTATTACCTACTTCATTTATTTTTTTGTTAAAGAATTCATCTGAAGAGGACTAAGTAATTTCCTCACCTCATTCACTTCCATAATCACAATCCTGTCAAACAATTAACTTCCAAATTAGAACTTGATAATGCAACTTTTTTTAGAATTGCCATACAGACCAGCTGTGGTTCTGTCCAGCCTAGAACCTCTAATGGAAACCTTTACAAGACACTTGAGGAGAACACAGAAAAAATGCAGTTACAGAAGAATATTCCACAGTAGAACTACCTTCCTAAAGGCTGTAGAATTAGAAAACAGAGCAAAATGAAACTGTTAGTTAGCAGTTATGCTTCTTTCAGGAAAAGTTTTTTATTTTAGGTTCTATTGGGTTGCTGATCTTGTGGTGTGAGCTGCTCTTGCTCTGCACTGGCTGTTAGAGGTTTTGCTTGCCTGTTCCACCTCTGTATGTCCTTTAACAAAACAAAACAAAAAAAACAACAAAACAACCAAAACCACCCCCACAAACAAAGCCCCCCCCAAACCCCAAACAAACCACATCAAAAAACGAACTGTTGTCACGAAAGCAAGGAGCATTTAAAAAAAAAAATAATAGAAAGTACCTTTTGACCTGAAAAACTACAGTCTGCTGCCAATGCCACTCATAATAACAAGATGATAATGCTAAATCTATTGGGGTTTTATGCAAGTAAATAAAGCTGTTGTAATTTCTGATTTAACAATGATAAGAGCATGACAGAAAAAAGGAGACTGGCTAAAAAATTCACACACACAAAAAATCTGAATCTATTTAAGAATCCAATTCAGTGCATTGACATTTTTAAAACAACATTTCTTATTACTGCTGTAAACTATTAATCAGGAATAAAGTATAGTGGAGACAAACTCCACTATGAACAGAAAAACAGGATTTCTTTTTTAAATTAAATAGTAAATGGTCAAAGCCATCGGGATTTCTAATTCTAAGTCAACGCAGATCTGGCATATCAACATGACAAGTAGTCTGGTGGAGGAGCAATGTGAGTAAAATACATTCTCCTACTGCAGTGGGCTACTGGGAATTGTTCAAAGAAAAGGCAATTTCTTCATGGAAAACATGGTTACTAGGGCAGAATGTAAAGATAGCAATGTATATTACACATACTTGTTAATACAAAGAATATATGCTCCAGCTGGAATACATCAGGTAAATTATGAATGCATATGAATCAACAAAAATAGCAATGTAGGTAAGAGTGATGTGAAATAGTTGTCTTCAGTCTGGCTCTATCATCTTCATCATAGCAATAAGCATTTGAGTCACTTCCAGTTAAAGACATGAACAGATAAATTATAAGAAATATGACTTATTTCACTTTATTTTGGTCATAATTATTTTTACCACAGCATTCAGAGCTAACACTAATCAGGAAGCTCCCTTCATACCATCCTTCCCCACCATCGATTTAAATTTTTGAGATACTGAATACTCTTCTTAGCCTAGATCATGAAATCATAATCTGAAAAACATTGGGAAATAACACACACACAATTCAAAATCAGGTCAGCTTTTCAGAAGCTTATGCTTTGATAATATAGAAGCTTTTTATTTTGAACATTAAACCCTGTGCAAACTTGTTTAGTAAAGACATAACTTTTTATTTAAAAGCTTTCTAAAATTTTTTAATGAAAAACACTTTTGAACCAGTAAATGAACTGCATACCGTGAAATACATAATTTTGATTATCTGAAAGATTTGGTTATTACTTTGGGTGGAAAAAATTGAATGGAAAAATCTGTCAAAAATGACAAGTTCATTTTTGATGGATAAGCATCCTGGAAAACAAACAAACAAAAAACCCACCACCTCCTCGGGAGGCCTTACTTGGAAAACTTTTATGCTATGCATGTAAATACAAGAAATTACTTGAATAAAGTGGTATCATCTCTGATAAAGAAAAAAAATTAGAAATACAAATGGAAAGTGAAGGTAGGATATTACTTTTACTAATCACAATGCAACAAACAGCCGTTTCCTTTGTGAAGAGGGAGAGATAGGGAGATGGGAAATGAACAGTTAGTAACTCTTAATGAGCCACCTTCAGCTATTATACTATTACAGCTAATTTGTTCTAAACCATTCTTCACACCAACATAAAATTCTCTAGAGCAGATATGAGTTTGCCTGTATCTGAAAGAGTTTATTTAATACAGGATTTCAAAACAGATGGGATTGCAATGCAACCTTCTAATTCTGTACAGTAGAGCACCACGTTGCAACGTGGTAGAAAACCTGGAAACCAGACTGAAGCATATGGAAAGGTCTCAGTGAAGTGACTTGGGCACAGCGACCAAACAAGCTAATAGGAGACCTGAGAAACAGAGCCACAACTCAAAAGTGCATGGAAGGAAGCTTTCCCCCATCATCCTCTTTTCCCCTCTCCAACAGTCTGTAAAGAACTTTTGGACCATCTAGTATAACAGATGCCAGGAAAGTATATAATTAATTCCAAATAATAAAATGAAGCATACATTCATATCTAAGTTTATCTAAAGGAACCTATTCACATGAAAATCCTGAAGTTTTAGTGTTAAAAGATAAGATTGCCTGATCTATTATTTTATTTTTATGAAAATCAAATGAACAAAGGAATTTAAGAACAAAGAACAAAAAATGCTTGATATCTTGAATTCCAGACTATTAAGAGAACCTGAGATTCAAGCTAGGAACTTGAACTGACCAGTCACAGTGGGGCAGAAACAAAACATCAGCCTCTTCAAACAACTTCCAACATTGTTTTTGTCAGATGATGTAATATCAGGCATCAACTGCTCCTTATGACATAGAGGATACACAGGACAAAACAGAAAACCAAATCACTGACTGCCTCCTGCTCCAACAAGAGCCTTCAAGCTTTCTGTATATTTTTTGATTCCTGAAATTCTCACAGCTTTCCTGAATAGTGAGCTACAGAACAGGGGCAAAGCAATGCTGGTGATCTCATTAAAGCCTCCTTTACCCACGTCATGACAGATCAACACAATATCTAAATCATTTTAATTCTCCCTACTGAGATTCTGATAATAGAAAACTATGCTCATCTGCAAATTTCCTGTACAGATGGAGACACACTGTATTTGATCAGGTGACCTCTGAAAAATTATGCTATTTCTACTTTTTACTTGTCACCCTCCCAAGTATCTATAATTCTGCAGAGCTGTACTAGCATAAAATGCATCAAGCTATATTTTAAAACTGTGACAACTTTCAGCTTTTGTTATGTGACCTATAGCATATTTTTAAAATGAGAATGTACACATGTAAGGACATACTTATATGCTCAAACATTTGCATATACGCATATATAAGTACATACACACACCCATACAACATCCCAAATTACTTTCCTGGGAACAATGAATTTGGCCAAGCAACAATGTTGGCACCTCAGAAGTGCCAATCGGTCGAAACCTCAAAGTATTTGAAAGTATTTCAGGAAATAATCTGAAGGAAATAGAAACATAGGTCTTTTGTTCCTAGATAATAGTCAACCACTCAGGTTCATTATCTATTTAATACTAATGCCCAAAGCAAGTTGTACAACTGAGTTAGCCAGTGCTGCTCTGGAAAGCTGTTAGAAAGTAAAAAAGGAAGAATAAAAAGAACTTTTATCTTACAAACAGAAACAAACAAAAAACTTCAGGAAACAGCAAAGCTGTGTGTTACTCTATTCAAATAAAGAATAGAATAAATTTCTTCAATAAAGCCTATGTAGGCTTAGAAATCTGTCTCTGCGTCCCCGATATACACCTCATTCAAGGATTTTCACTGATCACTTGCAACATCATAGGAGTCGAAGGAACAAAACATTTTTACCAGACAGACTCACAACCTGCCCAGAAGATACTAGTGCCCATCAGCATAATTCTCAGATCAGAAACCATCAATGCACAAATGCTTGGTGCTGGACAATTCTCTTCTTTTGCTGAGCTTGAATTTTTTTGGAGGGGCGAGGGAGGTCTTTATGCTGAACAAGGCAAATTACTAATTTAGCAATTATTCATGCAATAAGATTGGAATGACTCACAGAAAACAGGCCTAGTTACCAATCTTGGATATTATCTTATATTTAACCTACCCAGTAGTAATGACATCTATTGAGATTTTAATGAGAAATTAAATAAAGTTATTTAACACTTTACTGGATGAGAGGGAGAGAGTCCCGTGAGCATATATATCATGTTATGGCTCTGATTAAAAAAAATAGCTATTTGCATCTTTTTATATTTGCTTAAACTTTGTGTCTGAATATTTTTTTAAACTTATCTATGAAATGGGTTGAACTGAAAAGGCAGAATTTAATCCCAAAGAAGCTGTCATTCCTGGAATTCACCACACTCATAAATACAGTTTTGTGCAACCACCGTTCAGTTCAACCAGAACCAACCTATTCATTGTGCTGTAAAGAACTAGGCTTACTTACTTAAAATGTAGTGCTAAGAAAAGCAGACAGTGCACAGAAGATGGAGAAAAAAATAAAGGGAAAAAACTGTCCCACTACACAGATGAAAGTAAAGAAGGAATTGAAAAGGGCTATAACCCATAATTCTTTGAGCTACAAGCATTTGGTACAAACAAAAAAAAAATTATCTTTTCAGTTTAACAATAATTATGTTCCCAATAATAGCTCAAACATAGCTTTACAATGGATACACCCTCAAACCTATTAAAGCCACAACTATTATAGCTATCTGCTACAAGAGCCTTAGAAGACAGATACTTTATAACTGGAAGCTATAAAAGCATTGAAAAAAATTAGACTCGTCTTTCATCCCTGATTTTCCCTGAAGACTCTGACAGCTACTCTGTTAATAGGAAATACCTAATAAAGACATATGAGTTATGACTTCTTGTACATTTGAATATTTTCAAGAATTTAAGAACTAAAATCCCCTACGTTCTTTAACAATACATTTCAAAATAACACAGAAGTGAAGTACGCTTTTATAGGTGGTTTCTTAATACGGAGTTCTTAGACTCTTTCCAAGGGCATACCTGGATGTGACTATGGGATGACTGAACACTGGCATTTTCTGGACATCTTGACATCTGTGTCAAACCGTTGTGCATTTTCTCCTGAAAATCAGCCCAGCAAAAACATTAAACCTTAGGTAACCTGAAAACTTCTGAATTCAAGTGCTTGAATGCCTTAAAATTACACTCCATTTTTCATGCCACATGAAGGCCATTTATGTGCATTCCTCTAGACCAGAGCAGCACTCACCTTCCCATTATCACTTTAAGCTATACTTTCCAAATTGAGATGATTGTTTCCTTTCTAGACTGTTCCCACTTTATTTGAGGAGGGGAGGGGAGGGTGTTTCCCCTCCAGCATTCCCTTACATAAAAAAGACTTAACCAAAACCCAGAAAAGATCACAGCCATCCACATTCTGAAATCATTAGGCTGTTTTATCACTGAATTTCAAGATCTATAACTAATAATTATTTATTATAGTATGCAGAAGAATATTTGCCAGAATTTCAAATTGCGATGAATAAAGCCCTAAAGGTCACAAGATTAATGAAGATTGCCTACACAGCTTGCTTTTCATCATGAGCTTGAAAGTCCCAAATAGTTTTCTGATGAATAGGAAGCCGGGCAAAAACAGCTGAGGAGGGATAAAAGACCAAAAGGCAACAAACAAACTACAAGCCTTAGATATGATCAGAGCTGACTCAGAATAAGATTCAAGAGCTACTGAAACGTGAGTTAATAAAAGCAACAGGACTAATGCACTTTGTGATGTACACAGTCTGAAATTGAGACCGGAGTGGGAGGAAGGGAATTGACTGAGCTCAAATGCAACACTCTTTCCCTTTGGGAAAAATATAATTTGAAAGATTAGAACGGGAAGAGAGATGAAGGAGGAGGAAAGCAGTAGAGAAAGATATTTTTGCCAAAAGAGTGACAAGTATGTCCCCCCTCAATAAGAATCAAGACTAACAAAAAAAATAATTATTCTTTCTAGTTTGGTCTAGTGCCAAAACAGTGCATAAAGACAGCAACTGAATTATGAATAAAGGCCCTCAACAGCATGAAAGTGGATTTTCTTGTCTTTTCAAAAAACCCTCAAGAGACAGCACACAATGTTCTGTAATATTGCCCCAAACGGCGATGTGACTTGTGAACTCAGCAAATGCGCGCAGCTTGACCAGGCATGTGATACTTCTGGAAAAAGCAGTCAAAAGAACGGAGTAAACAAAAACAGCTACAGGGATACATACAGACAGGCAACCTGTAAGGATATCAAGCAGCCTAAGAGAGGACTTGCAACACAGACAATGAAAAAAGCAAGAAAATTCAAGCTCAAAGCATCTTCTTTAGTGAAGCATCACATTTCTTTTTTAATTTTCAGTTGAATTAAAAAAATCCATGTTACCGTCTACTACCATGATTAAAATCAAGTCATATCAAATTAGCAATCAGTCATTAAAAGCTCCTAAAGGCAGAATAATTTTTATTATCTTTTTCTTTCAAGAAGAAATAAAAAGATTTGGTTCACACTAGTCAGGTGAAGTTGAGTGTTCCGAGTTTATAACTACTTGGACCTCCGAATTGAAGTTTATTGCCAAAGTGAACCTTTAACTAAAACCACAGAAACAGAGCGCAAGCAGGGGAGAGGAACTGTAAATATCTCAACAAAGCTGCTATCATCGACTAATGACAGATCTGAGGCAGAGCCGCCTAAGCCATGTACAAGACCAGACACATAAGGAGCGTTCACACCACCTCTAGGGCTAGACACTTACTTCAGCTTGTGAATAGAGTTGGAGAAGCCTATTTGCAGCTGGTGAAGCGCTGGGCTGGACCAGAACTGGAGATATTAGGGCCCCTTCAGGGCTCCCTCGATATGTTACACTGTCCTGAGCAAAGGATTTAAATCCCTAAAGGATTTCATTCCCTGATTATGCTGCCTTAAACACACAGACTAAACTCTTCCAGGGCCACTGTTTTATTCTATATTACAAGTGTCACATAAATACAACCTTGGCTAAAAAGTTCCCAGTCACAATTAGCAAATTTGAGTACAAGACATTTGGAGCAGGGTAGAGAGAGACGTGCAGCATCTAGAGGATAGTGTGTGGAGGAGGTCAGGATCTTGCCAAGTTTAGGCTTAGAGAGATGCAGGAGCAAAGACGACAAAGGATCCACAGAAGAACGAAAAACCCTTAGCAGTAACATCTTGCCTTTTTGAGGGGTTACATTTCCAGCCCCCAGGGATTTTCAAGTAGCATGCTTAACCTCTGCTTTGGGAAAGGAAAATACAAGCCAGCACACAACCCTTGAAAGATTTCCAGTGTCTGCTTAAAGTGGTTTCCATAATGCAAATCAGTAATATTCTTTCCCTGTTCCTTTTGTTTCTAGGTTCTTTTTATTCCCCTTAAAACAAACCATGAATTTAATTATTTTAGCAAATTACAACAGCAATTTTTATGCAGTTCCCTTCCATCTCCAGTGAAGCATACCATGTCCAAGATTAACACAGCCTGATGCACAATAGAACATTACAAAAATTATGTATCTTTTTTCCCTTAGTGAGACTGCTGCCACCAATAGCAGACTTGAATCTGCCAATTGTAATTACAACTCTAGGATTTTATTGTCAAATACATTTCCCAGATAAATGGTTCTTGCCTTTTCAATGATTTTGACTGATGGGCTAAGCATGGAGTTATCTTTTTTTTTTTTAAAGCTGGAACGTATGGGGTAATGCAAATTCTCTTGCCTTTTTACAGGCTATACAAAGCCTTTTTACAAATGTATTTTTATTTTTAGTGCTTGTCTCTTATCTGTATGGCTTATTTTACATGAATCTGCACTGCTTTGCAGCAAATCAGATTCAAGTGTATCATTTGTGAGCTACATACAAAGACAGCGGTAAGAGCATTAATCTGTTCTTTTCAGCACACTAGGTCTCAAGAAGCTCCCACAATGCTGTATTAACAAGCTATTTATTTCATTTACCATCTTAATGACTGAAGAAAAAAAAATGAAAATGATGATTGCTTGTTTGTTAATGAAAGGGTGCTGTGGTTAACCACTGGAAAGACTATTAAGCATCATAAAATTGCCCTTGAAATTCGACACTTTTAATTTCTCATCTGATGTGGCATACTAGCAACGCAAAAGAAATAAAAAGATCAATAAAGGTTTCACCTAACTCCCAATTAGATGATTTCATGGATTTGGGGAAGAAAATAAAAATAAACTAGAAAGGATAAAAATAGAAATATTAAAGCAGATTAGATTATTAAAGAGTGAAAGGTGACATGGATTGAGTTTTCACTCTTTTATGATGCTAGGTTAGCTGCCTTATAAAAACGCGGGCCTATGTATTTTTTTGTATTGCCTGTATTTTTGTCTACCTATCAGCAAACTTGCCGGTCCTTACTAGATTAACAATTATCCTAATAAAAATGGAAAGCAAAAGAAATATTTTTGAGGTTAGCTTGCCACTTGACATTTTCCTTGCTCTTCGTATTGGAAGCCTTGCTGAAGACGTTGTATTGAGGAGTTAGTGACCTTGAACAGGCCACGTCTGCTCTGCTGGGCCGCGTACTCGGGGCTTGAGCAGCCCGTATGGTAGCATGAGCAGCCGCTGTAGGGGAACCTGCTGGCATGGCCTGTGCTGCACTGGTGGGTGTCACGGCAGAGGTAACATCCCAGCGTGCCAGGACTCTTTGTTAGCTGAACAGCTTCCTAATATTATCTGTAATTTGCAATACCTTTGGGAAGAATAAAGTCTATGTGGGTCAAGGGGCGCAGTACAGTGATTCCAACCAGACTCAATGAGTCGGTGACCCACACCACAGTTAACCTGAGTACACGCAGACCTGTGCTGTGCTGTGCTGCCTGTCCAGCGTGGCTTCAGGCTGGGCTGTGCTGCACAATCCCTTGGCTGCAGGACAAACCCAGGCAACTCATCATAACAGAGGAGCCTGCAGGCAGCTCCCACTTGGTACCGGCAATTACACCACCTGCATGGCCTCAAGAAGTCCTCATGAGAGCATCTTTTATGAATAAAGTTGTTTTCTTCTAAGGAAAATATATATAATAGATAAAGGATCAGAAAGGAGGAACCTGTCTCCTTGGACAGGATCTCTGCAGCCTGCCATGGGAAATCCATCCATGGTCTGTCTGATGATGCATGAACATGTGGTGCCCAGCATCTGAAGGGACATAAGATTTATTCCCTATATATAGGCTTCTTCTGTTTCTATCTTATTAAAAAGGCTATTTTATTAAGCTATTTGTTGTTATAGCCCATCTGTCTCTCACACAGCACCTCACCCCCCAAGGGCAGAACAGTCTCTGAGGTTAAAAACTTCCTTTGCCAGCAGATCACTAGAAGTAGATTAGATTTCTGACTATAGATGTCACTATATTCCCCACTGATTTGATTCTGCCCAAAAATCTTGGTTAACTTTTAACTACTCAGTTCTCAAACTGGTGAACTTTACAATTAGCATTAGAAACTTAGTCCTGCAAAGAAGGAAGGCTAAAGCAATAGTATAAACTTACTGTCCCAGGAATCTGGAACATCTGATGCTAAGGCATTGGGGACCAAAGTGGGACTCCCAAGTAAAAACTTGGAGTTCTGAAGAAGTCACTCAGAAGAGCACCAACTCTGGTAGCTGGCCAGGTGCAACCTAATCTAGTTATAGAAAATGCTCAGGAAAGAGAGATATTAAGTGACATCCCTCTCCCAGGCTTGGTCTTCATGTTTTGTAGTACCTATAGACACTTCCACTATGTAAAAGTGTCAGTGCTGAACTTGCTGTCTTGCAGGTAGAAGCCTAGGGTCTGTCTTCCTGCACAGCATAGAATTAGTTTCTTCCTTTCTAGATAAAGCCATAGGAGGCTGGAGAATACGTGGAAAAATATATTACCCCCACAGTCTAGGGTTTGTGCATGAAATTAGAGCCAAGCTGCTTGACAGTATCAGGACTAAGATGCTTCTAGAGCTACAGAGAAAGAAAACTTTAATTATAAAAATTATTATGGATGTCAGAATGCTTACAGGTTTTCAGTAGTTGGCAAAATTTTGAATATCCAAGTTCTGGACTTAAATAAAATCTGAGACTCATTTCAGACACTCAAGTCCTTTCACAGATTTAAACATATACATATAGAAAGGAAATACCAGATATGTTGGAAGTACTTTAGTAGTTTGTCAGTAAATATTAAAGTATCCCTGTATGGATTACAGATCCTGAGAAGCTCCTATTCACCCGTCTTTTATGTGCTGATGACACTAAAAATAGAAAGCTTACAAAGTCTATATGCCCAGCTTCCTGTTACCATAAGCTCTGTAAACAGCAAGATCTATGATTATGGTCACCGATTTCTCTAAGGAGACTGAGATTTTTTAAATACTGTGAAAGCCCATTTATGACAATAGATATTACAATTTACATATGAAACATTAATATAAATTAGAATATAGACTGATTTGGGGAGTTTACGAAGTTTATAAACCATCAATTTATTGAAAGAGTTTATGTTCTCTGTAAGCACTCCATTTCATGGCTCACAATTTTTACAGGGGACTCTAAAAAAAATGTTGGTACTTGTATCTCAGGAACATTGTGAATGGTATGTAAGAAGTGAAGATGTAACCATAAGAATACTTTCGGCACTATCCAGACTGTCTCCCTGGACTCCTAATCAGGGTTTGGGTTTTTTTTCTGCCTCCGAGGTATAAACTTATTTATATAAGGTATACCAAAAACAAGCAGAAGCCAAATCCTCACTTCTTTGTAAAGCTCAGGTCTATGACTGAGTAACATTAAAGCCATTGAGAAAGAATTGATGATTCTGTTACGGAAGATGCTGCAGAAGTGAAAAGCAATTCTTGAAGGTATTGAAAAGTCATTTAGGAACCTTTGAAGCTTGTTACAATTTCAAATCCAGAAACCATTGCACACCAGCATCCATTCTTCTGATTTTCAAAGTATTTGCATTATATACATCAACTTTATTCTACTGTAAGACTAGCTTTACAAGAAAGAGGAAAACCCCGCTTATTGTTGGGGAACATTAAAATTTTCTTTTATTTACTTAAACTATTTCAGATGAAAGTTGGTTTCTAACAGTTGCCTAGACAAGCAAACATGTCAGTCTATACACCTTTGCTCACACAAATAGTTCTAGTCCTGATTTTATTACCAAAAGTAACAAAAGGGTGTGGAAACAGAAAGAATACTTGGGGAAGGAAAAGGACTGAACAGAAGAAAGTTTAGATCTTCCTCAAAGTCCTTTCTTAGTACAGCAGCCAGACAGAGAAATAGGTAAGACTGAAATTTTTTTCATCATTCTTTACAACAATACAAATTAGAATATGCAAAATGAGATTATCAGGCATTTAAAACATTTACACACACTCCAGAATTAAACCTAGCCTTTTTTTTATTAACTTAATGGAATAAGTGATCTGTCATGGACTATAATGCAAAGGAAGGTACAATTTCTGACTTAGAAAATACCCAAGGGCAGAGCGTTGAAAGTTGCAATATCAGTGTGTATACTTTTTTTTTCTCTTGTATATTTTCCTCTAGTTCCTGCTGCCAGCCATTTCCCAGACATGAGAGTGAGCTGGGTGACTTTCAGTTCAAACCAATTTGGCCATTTGGTTTTCTACGAATGTGAAAATTCTAGCCACATTTTCTCATTTAGAAAATGTAAAAGCAAATGTCTTCAATAATCATAGAAAGAAATTAATTATTTACAATTTTTTTCAGGAGTAATCATGCTGGTCTTAAGGAATATTATATAGAAAACACCCACAAACTGAATTTAACCAATTTTGATGAACAAACATTCCCATTAGTTTTATTATCCAGTAAATCTATTTTTTACTTTTATGAACAGGTGGGTTTTTTTTTCATTTCTTTGAATGAGCTTTGATATAAATCAACAATCATTTCTTGCATGGAAGCCATGAGGGAAGGATTTTTTTAAAAAAGTAAAAATCAGGGGAATGAACATTTTCTTCCTGCTAGATAGTTCAATACAGAAACTTATTACTCTAGTATGGAAGGGACTAACAGTAATGGGAACATCCTCTCCCATGCAAACTTCTAAATTTAATCAGGGCATAACATGACTATTTACTAATCTAGCAAAAACTTATGAAAAATGTTGCACGTGTTTCTTACAAAAAGACCAAAAAAAACCCAAAACCCCAACCAAACAACCTACAATAGAAGAACAGAGACAATATTTATATTTGCTGTCACTGAAAATGAGGTATTTCCTTACAGTATGATTTATGCTTTTCACTGAGCATGTTTCACTGAGATGAATAAATAGTACTTCCATGTCCTAGCAAATTCTTTTAAGTGTAATGAGAGCAGCATACCTGAGAAGTCCTTGCTCTACCTGTAAGAGATGGACGTCAGTACAGGGAAACACATGACAGCAGATACGGAAGCTCCGTCCTCACCACTGACAGGGTCGGAGACTGGAGTGCATGATCCCATAATTAGCTCAGCTTAGATTTTCCTCATTAGTACATTAACTAAACCATAGGAAACATTTCTGGGTTCCTCTTTCCTTTACTTGTTGCCAGAGTGGACTAATATTAGTCAGGCAGCGATAGCATTCCTTATTTCAGTTTGTTTTTACAGGTCATATTAACACTCACACAAAGAAAAGATTGCAGGTTTACTTAATCAGAAATCCAGAGATAGAACTAGTCCAAATCAAAATAAGTGTACACTTGAATACTGCATGGCAGAAGGAGGGTTACACAATATCCAGAAACATAACTAAGGAAAGTACCTTTTTTTAACAAGTCTTTATGACTTATTTTATCAATTGCGCATATTGATTGTAATGCATGACTTAACCATATTCATTACAATAGCTAGGTATGATTGCTATTGGTCTCAAATCACTTTGTTGGAATTACATCAGAAAATTCCATTACTTGTTATAATGTTTATTGTTACCAATCTGTCTTAACCTTACTCCTCATTACTAACAAAAAGTAATCGTAGCTTATGATTCTACATTAACAGAAATGTCCCATCTGTAATTTAATTTCTAAACAACAAGGTCAGTATAACCTTTCACGTTTAGTTTCTGTGTTGTCAACAATGCAATTTGCTTATGCCAAGCAAGCTGTCTAAGTTTTCCCTGCTTACATTTCTGCACAGTTAAAACATTTGAATATAATCAGCCTTCCCTTATTCTAAGCTTCAATGGATCCTAATGCTTTAAAGTAGCCTTCTGGAGTACAAATATTCCACCATTCATTGGCATCAGTGCCAGAGGTACAGGCTATGGTGCATTTCAAACAAGAGGGTACCTCCTCCAAAGACCTCACAGTAGGAGATCAAGTACTACGATAAAAGCAAAACAACAGCAGCAGTGGAGCTGATAAAGATTGCAGCTATCTTGGGGATTTAAAGCAAACCTACAAGCCACGGTTGAGTATCAAAGATACAAGATCAAGGAAAGAGACAGCTTTGTTAATGGGACTTTGATATTGTGACAGAATCATGGTGATAAAGGTAGAAAAGTCACAGGCAGAGTGCACGAGGGGTTGAAGAGAGAGAGAGTCCTCTGAGGGCAGTATGATGAAGTCCAACTCAAAAGAACAAGAGGAATGAGGTAATGTAACAGGAAAGGCTGAAGTAACAGAAGTAGGAGGAAAAGTTGAACACCTTCAACAGTCTTTCAAAGATGCCATAGTCTATTTTCAATTAAAATGATCTTCACGAGGTATAAAGACAAAGCGTGTGAAAGTTTGTCAAAACAGAGATTAATTTTTTAATATATTATTAATAATTCTATTAATTGCTTGCCTTAAAAAGTGACAATTGTACCTACAGGACAATAGTGAAACTATTTTTGCTAGAGTGAAAAAAAAAGTGCTACTTGGAAAAAGCCAGTCCAATTTAACTACTGAAGTCTGAAAAAATACTTTTTTAAAGGTTCAGTACTTTGTCTGACTTCATGTCTCCAGCCCTTCATTTAGAGACACTCTGCTTTTACCCAAGAGTCAAGGAGCTGTAGCAGTGTTTCAAAATGCACAAACAGCAAGCAAACTATGAAAACTGTTTTTGAAGGGAAGAAAGCTAACAGCAACCACTGCAATAAGAGACGCTTTCTGTTCTACACTTCAGAAACTTTCATCATGCTAATAGTTCCTTCAATGCAGGTACCTTTCCAAAATGCCTTAACTTTAGTCATACAAAGTAACCAGGAATGCCTATTTCTACCCTTTTACAGATGCGAGTAGGATTTCAACACTTCTGGGAGGAAAACTTTTCAAAGTAACAGGGATCATTGACTGAACTATTCTAAATAAGTTTTTTGACAACAGTTTACAGCATATATCAAATTAGATACATTTAATTAACTCTTCTCTGCTGCCTTTATTTCTCAAGTAATGCCATAATACAGCCTCCTGACTAAAATCAGAAAAGGAACAATAGTTCCACAGAACCACAGGGAGAGCTGAATTTTCCTTCACTGATTTCAGCAAGAATTTGCAAATGAAACTTTAGTGGAATAAGAATAGTATTCAGATGCTGAGCAAACCACTTGTTTACAAACAAAAATTGAGAGAAGAAAGAGAAACAACTGCAAATGCTGCATTATCATGATAAAAAAAATCATAAAATCCTATCACAACTATAGCAAAGATAAAAATGTGAAAGTAACAGACTTTTTTTTTCTTTTCTATTAAGTACACAGTAGATTAAACCAATAATTCATAATAAACCTAATAGCTAGTCTCAGGAAAGTAGAAAAATAAAACAGCAGGAAATAGGAAATTATGCATGAAATAATATTATATAAGCCTCCCAAGTGCATCTGGATTTTATACTTAGTTTGTATGGTATGCTGTAATAGATATTGTGGGCCCTTGGGCAATTTGCACTGGACCTAACTATGCCTCATGAACTACCATAAGGATGTAAATTTTACCTCTAGTCTATTTATTTTTTTGTACTACTTAGCATTAAAACTGAGTGTGGTGTTGCAACAGTGTTTCAAAATGCCACTGAAATATTTTTGTTTATACAACAACCAGGCTACTTTCCAGCTTCATTGTCACTGCTCTTGTCCTATATGTGAGTCCAAGCACTATATAAAACAAACAAACAAACCAGCATTATTCCTAGGTTTTGAAAAATCAAGACTCCCTATTGAGTAGTGAAATTTTTTTCCTTTGGCACTTCTTGATGTGCAAGCTACAGCATTTCTGACTGTTTGGTTTGTTTTGAACTATTCCCTGATTGAACAAATTTGTCATTTATCAGTTTTCAATTAATTCCCATACCATTCTGATTACCAATGTATGTGTTTAGCTTTAAATGCTACCTAGACTTCCAAGAGAAATAGCAATCTAAAGGGGAAAAAGCTGATTCTGTGCAATTACAGTAATACTTTTGTTTTGTTTGGACAGCTGAAAATATTAACATCAAGTTGCAGGCATATGCTGCTGTCCATCAGCAAATAAGTTAAAGATGACAGACAGCTTTGGTAAAATAAACATACTTTTTCCAACAGGGGCATGATACCATGACTGCCAGTGTATCAGAAACAAGTAGGAAGCTGAAGAGAGAACAACAACAACAGAGAGGAAAAAAAGAAAAAAAGAAAAAAGGAAAAAAGAAAAATCAAGCTGTGACAGTTGTTTCAGTAGAAATACCTCCAGATGAAAATTCTGCAAAAACCTGAACTAATCCTGTCTTCCTGTTACTTCTAATACCAGCTTTTGAATTAAATGAAAAAAGTTGTTTACAGAAACAGCACTAAAGAGAGTATTTTAAACAGTCTTATTATTACTGCCCACATGCAGATCTTCACTAGAGATATTACAACATGAAGAATGATGTTCAAATGCTGAACCCCACTGACTTGAAGTCAGCCTAATATATGGCCCAGTATCTTTAGCTAATGATTAAAAATATTACCCGTTCCTGTTTAACTATAACTTTAAAAAAATTAATAATCTTTTAGAAAGTATATGCATAATCTCTCTCGAACAGTCATTTTCTTTTTGAATTTCTAAAAAGGTTGGACAATGTAATATAGCATGTGGACTTCGCCAAGAAGAAAAGCTATTTTTATATCTTGTTCTCACATTGCCGTACTGCTGCAGCTGGGATCGCAGCAACATGGGAAAATTGTAAGGGACAAAAGAAATATATAAATACTGCAAATAACATGCACAAGTTTTGCAAAGGTTAAAGTAAGTTTCAACTATGGGTAGAGCTTAAAACTTCAAACCTGTTTTTAACTTCCAAACCAGTTCCATTTGTGTATTTCTTGCATTCACTTAGGATCATTTGGGGACACGTTTTCTCTGAAAATGATTCATGTATATTGAGAGAGATATACAATATATGTGTTTTATATATATATATAAACAAATCCCAAAACCCCAACCAACCCACCCCCCTCAAAAAAACAACAAAACCCCCCCAAAACCAACCCCCAATATAACCACTGCATGAAATACATGTAAATGACTGGCTTCTACAGTTTTCCATAGTCACAGATTCTTCCTTCAAGTACTAGTAACTTTGGTCCTTCTACATATACATATTTCCAAAATCTCCCAAACAAATTTTTAAGTATCTGTTCATCAAAGAAAAAGAATTTCAAAGAGATTCAATAGTTGGTCAGTTCAGTAGAGCAGTAATAAAATCTTAAATACTCTATACCAACAACTTGTACTTTGCTCTCTCCCTCCTCCATCTGAGCCCTTAACCTAACATTTGTGAAAAATCAGTATATAAAATCCTCTGATGTCTGCCGATTAGTCACAGTTAGTTTTTACATCCAGGTAGTACCGTTACCTTTGTTTAAGATTAAAGCATATCTTTAATTAGTGTTATCCACCACTCACTGCATTTTGCTCTCTCTAGTTAACAAATGTAAGTCACGCAGGACACAGTTTTAAAAGTAGTTCTGCTCAGGCAGTCTTTATACAAATAGCAACTCCACAGTTAGAGACACAGTTATTAGCAATTTTGCCCAACTTCCTCCTAGGCTATAGTTAGGTAAAATGAATGAATTCTGCCTTGTTCAAATTAGTTCTTTAAGTTAAAGACTTGGGGGGAAAGCTAAGGTTAAGGGCAACACACATTTCACTTTGTTATACACAGAACAAGCAGCTTTCCCATTGCTGTCTTTGATGCCATGGGCAAGATTCACCGCCTTCCACATTAAACAAAACAATGGATTGCAGTTCAAGTCCTTTTGGTTTCCTGTTGCTAATTAGAGTTTTAAACAACCTTTTAGACGCATAAATGGATCAAATTTATAACAAAGTGTCCTGGAGGCACAAACAGATTTCGTTCCTTTCCTGCTGTAATCTCTCTGTCCTACATATCCTGTAGGATAACACAGCTCATTCTGATGGCTACTTCACCTCAAAGATCTGACCCTCACTGGGGTGTCACTGGGCTAGATGTTTACTTACAGCACCACTAAATTCCCTGCAGTTTTTGGCTTATAAATCTTTGTGTTCCAGCCATGAATTTCTCCCTCCCATCATTCAGCAGTGTCCAAACACAAATGAAAAAAAAATTAAAAAGTAAATATATATAATACGAGTGCCATACAAAACAACTCCATTGTATTTTCCCCTGGGAAATATCACGTTTTCTGGTAACTTTTTTGTCTCTCCTCTTCTCTCAGACACAGCATCTGAGAGTAATTGTGATGACATGAGCTAGTTTATTGGCATCTTCCTCCAGCAATCAGTTGCAAAGTGACACAGTATAATTTCATCAGATGCTAAAACAGGGGAATATAAGACCTCAGTATGATATTCCGTGTAAGGAAAGAATATATTTATCCAACACTTGGTAATTTATTGGAAAAATATTTTCTGTGTGAAAGATACCCTTACACATTACCAAACAACACTTACAGCCACTTAAGTTTTCAAAAGAAGCTCAGAATGCTGAAATATATCATTACTCATTTAGGTACATTCTAAGAGTACATCTAGTTTGCCACTGACCCAACTTGCAAGAACAAAGAATCCCTGTAGATCCCAATCGCACAATGATCTCCCTTTGTGGCTCGAAATACATGCAGGAATTTGTTGATATAGATTTAAAATGTTTGCCTGCATCATTGAGCTCCACTTTATGTTTGAAACAGAAGACTCCTGTGACTACCAAAACCAAGACAGAGCTTCTGGGTATAACTACTTAGAGTTTAAAATCAGAAAGGAAAGAAACACTGATAACCAGGTTGCTTAAAAGCAGATAGTCACAAAAAAATCCCTAAGTTTTAAGATACTTATATAAGCATCCTTGTAAGACATTTCCAAATGTCCACTGACCCCTCTATTTTTATTTTTTTTTTTTATTCCAGAAAAGTACGCAGGAGAAAGCCAACTGCATGACTTATACCACTTAGGCTGACCTCTTTCCCAGGAAGGCAGGCACCATAAACTCAAAACCTTCACGGAGCACTGGACCTCTACTTTCTAAGCATTTGCTTTTTACCGGATATTCTAGGAAAGTTACAGAGAAAGGGTTGCTAGATGCAGCACTTTCTCACCACTTTAAGGAGTTGTGCTCCCTGCTGATGTAAGTGGATGCATCAAGTATGCTAACTTCAGGTCTTTTGGGTGACTACAGACATGAGTTTTTGTCTCCTCAGGCAGATAATAACCCTCACTAGGTAAGAGCCTTCACCCACTTGGCCAGAAGTACAGTTCAAAAGTTCCTCCACTTTTATATAAAAAAAGTAGATATACACATATTATGGATATACACAACAAAGCAATTTTAAGCCAAAAAATATATCTTATTCAGTTACAAAACATGTCTTTCTGTTAAACAACAAGAGTACTATCAGCTTTAGGTATAACCAAGCTTCCTTCCCACTGGGCCTCATTAAATATTAATTCCAGTGCAGTTTCACCATCTTAAAAAAAAAAAAGGTCGTTTTCATAATCCTCTGCTTAGGTGTTTTGTTTGACCTGTTCACTTCTGTCCTGTTCGAGATGAAATAGCAGTACTTTCTTTCCTTGGTATTCATATTCTCCCACAAAGTGAGAGAATACACATGGTTCGTTGCCCGCAGCTGGGGGACACTGGACTCCATAACCAACCAGATCCCTGTAGTCCAATGTTCTGTGTTCTTACCACGGGACATATCATTAGCTCAATTGCAAGGAAAGTTTACAAATGAATGCTGGTAAATTTGTTGCTCACTGGACAAAAAAAAACCCCGAAGACTGTAATATATTTCACCAGGACAAGGATTTTTGCCTTGAAATCCAGGAGTAATAACATTATTCCACTTGACTCTTTTCAACTTCATACCTTGATATATATATACATCTTGACAAGCTTCCTAAAGAATAGAAAGATGAGAGGTTGCTTAGTTTCAGGTCTGCTTTACTCTAAAATGGGTCTAACCCTGATATAGTTTGAATGCAGATTACCATGTCAATCTTAAATAATGTTCAGAAAAGACTACTGACTGGCAAGAAATCCATGAAGCTCATTGTTTACCATTCCCTTGCCCATTATAAACACTTCAGGCTTGGAAATGAACATGGTAACAAATTTTCACTCTTCACAAGCAGGCTTCCTTAAAAATTAGGATTACATAGTCTTGCTGCATGAATATGGTAAACACACACAAGGTAAACACATTAGTCATCCCTCCACTTTTTTTTTTTTGACCAACTGATTTTATTCAAGATATACATGTTTTCAGATCCACACCTTTATCTCCTGTTCCAGCTCTCCAAAATTTCCTAACATTAGTGCCTGGTAATATAAAATGTTTTTCACAGGCACCAGGGATACCTTGTATAACGAGGCAGTGATTTAAAATAAAGTCTGCCAAAATAGCTACAAAAATTGCAGAAAATCTCAAAATAAGCATTCTCAAGAGAGCAGGAGAGCAATGAGCTCGGTGAGTTGAAGCTGAAATCCGACAGAGGTCAGAAATAAAACAATTTAGTTATGCCTGATTATCATAGTTCCCTTATTACAGACTACCACATAAAACATGTCTAATCTTGGCTTATGATCAGGCACGCTATTGAATCCAGAAAGACAGAGCTCTAGAATACTTTGGGGTTTTTTTGCTGTTATGAGTCTCACATTTACAACTGCTCAAAATGCCCTAAATTCACCTTAGAAAAAGCACCATCTGGCTATTACTGGCTGCAAATTGCCAGCTGTGAAATATTACTATATTAAGAATGTCAGCCAAAACAACAGCTGACCTTTTGTGCAATAGAAATGTAGTATATAAACCTAGCAAGATTCTTATCCAGATTTCAACTTACAGACAAAACTTACGCTAATTTTGCCTTTTCTCAGAAGGGTGTTTTTTCTTCAATACTTTAAGTATGAAATACCAAGAGAGATTTTTTTGAAAGCTTTTTTTTTTTCTTTTTCCATTTAAAATAAGGTCTATAAGATGGATAAGTCCTTTGCCAGTTCCTTGCACAGGAAGAAATTTCTTCTTAAATAGCACAGCACCAGTTATTTTCTGAGGAGGTTTAACTCCCATGTTTTCTCATTATCACTGAAATTTAGTGGGGGATTTGTTTTCACCACAGATTTGTAGATAGATACTGTATTGTAATTTAGGGCATTTTCTCAATATTCTTTCCTTTTAATCATTTTTCTTTCTGGAGAACTTTACTGATTCATCCTTCAACAAAAACTGTAAATGCTCTGATTTAATTTTTTAAAGTTTTTTTTAAATGAAACTAATATTCATATGAGGGAAAAATAAATAGTTTAGGGGGAAGAAAATGTTTTGATTTGGTAATCTTGGGGATTGGGAAGGGGTGTTCAGGGTTTTTGCTTCTTTTCTCCATTTCTCTGTTCAGTATTCAACACATGTATAGATAAAATCTTGAGGGGAAAAATGTTGTAAATACTAATATGATTTTCTATGGCAGGAAGAACTGGTATACATGAAAGCTTGGGGTTTATTTCTGGTTATATTAGCTGGTCCAACAGAAGAAAAAAAATCTTTCCCTTCAAACTTTGCTACAATATATCCCTTAGACCTTGACAAATACAGCAATGTTAAATATGACATAAATGCAAGGGAAAAAAGTGATACTGTACAACAGCTTAGCAGAATAGCAGACAGGGAAACTCTTGAAGATGTGTCATGATGGAGAGGATATAAGCAGTTGTTTAGGATGTTTTGACAAAACTTTTACTTTTATCAGGTTCTTTATCAACTATGTGATTAATTCTCCCAAGTATTGTTCCTCATAGGTAGAGTATATTATAAAAAATAGTTGAAAAACTGTGATGTTGAATTAATGAAGCTTGAACAATAAAAAAAATGCTAGACTGCACATTTCCTCCTCTGTCCCATAAGTGTTAATTAACAATGAATATTAATGAAGTATCACAAAGATTATTAATCCAGAGAAGCAGTTTGGTACTGAGGGCTTAGTACACAACTGAGTAGCCACTCATTAAGTCAACTGCGATAACTGGAAAATATGCATGCTCTTTGCCCAAGGAAGTGTACAAATGATCTTTTATTCAGATTTAAATGAGTACATTCAGAATCAACTAGGAACATTTGGCTAATCATTATGGTTCAGATAACAAATGGGAACTCATTTTATGCTGCGATAAAACGATTGTCAATTGCCCACATTTCGTGCTGGTGTTTCTAAACCTGAAAATGTCATACTACCTGCATGGCTTTTAGTTCAGATGTAACAACCATGTTCCACCACCTCATCATCCAAGGTATGAAGGAACATTGCAAGGTTTGGACTTCTGCCACTGCATAAGGGGAATACCACCAGTCTTCGGTTACTGCCTAACACTGCACATTATCTGAATGTAATAAAAAATATAGTAAACAAAGGCACATCCTATCAAGGATCTAGCCCAGCTTCCATCTCCAGAATGGACATACTATTTAGGAAGATCATGCAGGCCTGGCCACTTTCTGTCATCCTTTCCATTCCTTCAAACCACACGAATATTGAGCACTGTTGTAGGGGCAGCATATGGTACACAAAACCAAACATTTCACAGAACTGTCAATCCAAAACCTCCTTGCTGTGTTATAACTTCCAGTTTTGAGTTTGGCATCATTTAGATGTGGTTTAGATTGTCGTCCCCTGGGTTAAATTGCCTACATGAATCATCTACGTGGAAGCTCATCTGCTGCTTCCCCCCCCCCCCAGTTTTAAAAGGCTGGTTTAGACTTCCTTACCATTAGTACACTTTTTGGCTTACTTCAAAGGTTACTGTCTATCATCTGCAAGCTTGGAAGTTTTACTGTTTATTATGTTTTCTAGGTCACTACTGAAGTTACATAAAGCCAATCCTATTGCCAACCCTGCAGGACTCCAGTGCTGTCCCTTCCTTATCCTGAAAAGTGATTGCTAAGCCCTACCCTTCCTCTCCTTTAACCAGCTTTTAGTACAAGGGAGGCCTTCCCCCAAAGCCATGTGTCAGAGTTCAATATACTCTAACCAGGTTCTTTTAGATATTCCATGTGTGGAGGGTATAATGTTTAATATCAGATTTACTTACTTGAATATATTTGATGTTACACAGGGTTTCTGATTTAGCAGAGTGACAAAATATACTGAAAACACAATACATGTGTATGTTATATTTAGCAAAATACAGCAATTGCAAGATACAGTTCAGTCACAATACCAAAGTGATTCCCATTGCCGGTCTTGTCTCTAAAATATACTTACTGTCACGACACTGGGTGTCCCAACTCATGGGGAAGGAATACATGGGTTGAAACCAAGTCAATACTGTTGCTCTCTTCCAAATACTTTTCCTAGTTTTTATACTTTATGTTGGGCTGAGCCACATGTTCACTCCCCCCATGCTGGTCTGGCTAACTCAGGGAGACATTTACACCTCCAGTTAATCCACTTGACTGTTGTTCATCTAAAACAAAAGCCACCCTCCAGTCCCTTCTGAGTGAAGACAGAAGTCAGCTTCTTTGCATCATTCTCTGGGCTTCATGGTCACATCACCCTTGCCCATCTCCACTTGCATTCTTCCACCACAGAGGTTTATTCATCAAGTCACATTCCACTCCTCAGGGTTTAGCCACTCACACCACAGTAACTGACTTTCTTCTTTATAGCCACTGGATTCTCTTTACCCACATTCTACCACATTCACAGAAGTGTTACACAGCTTGTTAGCAAGGCAGGTCCTCCCTCTACAGAAACCACACTGACTCCCAGACAGCATTTATCCATGTGCTTATACTTGTTATTACAGATTCTGCCATCTTACCAGAGGTATACACCAGCTTTGTTGCTCTGTAGCTGACAGGGTGTCCTCCAGAGCCATTTTGCAGGTAGGATTGCAGTGGTAATATTCCACTCCTCTGGTATAGCAGCTATTTGTAATGTTGGGCTGCAGACCAAGGTCAGTAATTTCACATCTGAATTCCTTCAGAGTCCTCTAGTGAATACCATCCTAGCCTTACTTGATGCAACTTGTCTATCAGATCTAATATAACCCATATATTTACTTCAAATTGAGCTAGCTTCTTTGCTCTGTCTGTTAAAAAGGATGGGTCACTGGGAATCTCTCCAATACATACAGCAGCAAAGGCCAATGTAAAGAATTCACCTTACTTCTCTGCTGTACCTCTGGCTCTTTTGTCATCAAGCAATACCACCAACTACCTGGTTCCCTGGTTTTGAAGTATTTAAAGAACTTCATGAGTTCAAGCATGGCACCTGCTATTTTTTGTGGGCCTTCCTATTCTTCTCAATTGGAGATTTCATTCCCACCATATTTTTTTTTTATGTTGACCTTTCAGTTTTATTTGTTTTCTGTTTGAACTGCAACTTACTTGGTCTTCTTACAAAAGGTTTTTTTAACAGCCTCCAGCCTGCTTGCATTTTCTGACGCTGCTTCTTTTAGGGGGTGATGTTTGTTTTAGACAATTTTTCTCATTTTCATACAGTTCCAACTCTTAAAATTGAATATGCATGCACTGGATTTGTTTTGCCCTGTTGCCTCCTGCTACCACATTAAACCTAATTGTACTATGGTAACTACCACAGAGCAGCTCAGAACTGGCTGTTGAGCAGCACTCAGTCTAAACCAGAACAGCGTATTTTCTTCTTGTTGTGAGTAGTTTGTCTCAGAAGCAGCCAATTATTGCATCTAAAAATGGAGTTGACCTGTATGCAGTAGCTGAAGTTTCCCACTATTGCTACCTGTCTGAAAATTGCAATTTGCCTGATTTTCTTTAACACTGCATTCATTATCTTTCCTAACTATGGTGTGAACAGTACAATCAATACAATCTTATTATTAGACTCCAGGAATTCTACATATCAGGATTCCATAGTACTTCTCTTTTCCTTTAAAACTTGTCCCATTACACTTCACATAACTTTTACACACACAGAGCCTTTCACCCTCCTGTCAGTGTAAACTACTTTGATTCCTATAAAGTTGGTAACATCATGTCCCATTGAATTTCTTCTTTCTGAAATGCCAGCTTGCAGGTGTCACTTAATGTCATATGCTCTAATTCTATCTTACTTTTCAGAATTTAGGCTGGTATAAAAATACTTCAAAGATTTTACACTCTATCACTTAATACTGCACTTACAAATCAATTGGCATTATAGGTGAGCTAATTTACCTCCTTTATTTTTTTATGTGTTGTTTATTTCTCTCAGACTTTTCAGGAGTGCATTGGACATTCTTCACATCAGTTTAAACCAGGTCATCTTCTGTGCCGCTAAGCTTTCCCCCAATTTCTAAGTTCAATATTCCTCTGTAACATTTCTCATTCAGTACCATCATCCTGACTCCATTATGATTAAGATGTAGCCCATCCTTCCTATACAGTTTCCTCTTGTCCAGAAAGTTTCCTCAGTTCCTAATATAACTAAATCTCACCTTTATATCATGTGCTCTTCTTTACATCATTTGCCTCATCCACACATTGAGACTTCAAATCTCTGCCTGGCCCTTTGGATAAAAACATGGATGATCCTATGGAGGTCCTGGTCCCTGGTCTCTGCTAAGCAGCCAAGTTAAACTCCTAAACACCTTTCCTATGTCTTTGTGATGCCTATGTTGCTAGTACCAACACAGACAATAATTACCATCTCTTCCCTCACATTCCTGAATAAACATCATCTCATGTCCAATACTTATGTGCTAGCACAGAAGTTACCATCGCAGTCCTACTGGATGTCAAAAAAGCCCATGTATCTATGCATCACTGAACTTCCCCTTACTACCACCTGCTACTTTCTACTTGTGACCATCCCTCTGCTGCATCTTCAGTACAAGAGGACATTGATCTCAGCTGGAGTGTGGATCTCATCCAAAAGACCTTGTTAGTACAGTGTTCTCCACATCAAAGACTTGGTCCTTTTCTGTAGCACAGGGACAGCCATTAACAGAAGTGAGGCTATCCTGCAGCTTTCCTGTCAGCCACCTGAAAGAGCCTCTCTGTTTCCCTAACTTGCTTAAATTCAGAAAATCCCAACTGAAGAGCACAAGCCTGTTTACTTGGTACTGGGGGATCCTTGCATTGTGTTGACAAATACAAAATCTGCTCCTTGGATCAGTCATTATATTGCTGTACTTTGTAACAAACTGGGTAAGCCCCGTTCTGCTGAGGGTCTCCTGCCTGCATCTTGAAGGTTTTTTTAATTAAAAAAAATCTTTGTGAACTACTACTTTTTAATTTCTCTTTTGATGGGGTGATTATGATTATTCCCTTAAGATAACCACCAGTAAGTGAGAGATATGCAAGAGCATAAAAAACCCCCCAAGGTTAAAGAAAGTCATCAACCATGTTTCTCTCTGGACCATGTCAAGGTTTCAATGCTAAAAAGTACAGACTTTGTTCTCTTCCTTACATCTTGGGAGACTGGCTTTATGGACTTTAACTAACCTTAGCTAGGTATCCAGGCAGAAGAAATTTCACATCAAGACTTGAGCAGCAACCTGCAACCTGCACCCTGTATTGAATATTTATGAGGAAACTGCTGACTGAGATACCATAGCATCCTGTATCTCATGATGTTCACATTGATTTTCTGGATTTAGAGATACTAGAGAAAAACAAATCAGTCAACTCAAGAGCCCTGGTTATTAGCTCATATCAACTTAGATATATACATGCACACAGTAGCTTACTGAAGCAGGTCTAGCCACGTCTGTAATCAGATCACACAGAATTTGCCTCCAACACCTTTGTCCTGGGCCTGATCCAGAGCTTTAGCTTGTAAGCATCCCTACCTGCTGCTGTAGTGTGCAAATTACCAAGCAGCCACGAACAGCATCTCAGCTGGAGATGGCAACTGACAACACAGCAGCAATAAGAAACAGCTTGTTCGGTCATCCATCAGTTGTATCTGACTGGGTGAACACTTGTCTACTCCAGCAGCCATTTACTTACAATTCATTGAAAGCATCTGTAGCAGTGATTTTTATGGAAAAGGACTAGCTGCAAATTATAGCAGAGAGACTATTCAAGCAGCTACTCTTGCTCAGATGTTTCTTATTGCACCCAGGAATCTATTTCTGCCTCCCAGACCAATATTTTACATGGCACACCATGCTGAATAAGAGAGAGACCTCAAGCTCATTAGGGAGGACAGACTTTTCTCAGGTTTTAGGGTTTTCCCAAGAATGAAATTAAACATGGCCTAGGCTTGCTGGCTTAAGAGTACAGCTAGGCAGTGATTTAACCGTACAGACATGCCTACAGAAAATTCAATAATTAGTACAAGTCAGTCCCTGCAGCTTGCTTTCAAGAAAAAGACAAATAGTTTTTAGCCCCCAGAACTCCACAGATTAAGTTATCCTGTTATTTCCAAAAGCTAGCTTTAAGTAGAATACTTCAGTAGTCTAGAAGAAAGTTTATAAAATGTGGGGCACATATGATGAAGTGTTCTGATTCTCCACGGAAAGCTTGTGAAGGAATTGGCTAAAATAGAAGTACAGTGGGGAGAGAAAGGGGAATTAATTAATATTCAAGATTTCAAAGCCAATTCATGAGTTTGAAACAAATCTACTTTTCACTCTATTCTTCTATTCTCCATTTTATTTCATTGCTTTGGTTACTTAAAAGAAAAGAAAAAGACCACACAGAATTTTTATTAAAATTATCTGAAATAACTTTGTTATAGTTATCTTCCATTAAAAGCCTGGCTTCAGTAGTAAAAAAGTTTTTATCAAGCCAACAGATTTTATAGTTCTTCTATTAACCTAACTAAAATCTTTACCAAAACAAAGTTAATAAATTGAAAGGGTTTATTTTGAGAAAAATACCTCTGAAAAGAGATATATTTAAACAAACAAGCAAAACAGTACTGACCATTGTAGTTTTGTCACTACTTAAAAGAGAATGAGAAGCCTGATTGTAGGGGAATGAATAAGAACAAGTGGTCGACATAAACCCAGTAATTTTAAACAGCCGAGTAGTACGCAGATACTTACAAATATCCTCTCTTTTGTGGGTCAGTTTCATGATCTCTACCTGTCATGAATAGCTATTGCTGGGACAAATATCGGATGTAATTTCTGAACAGCCTAAGTGCTCTATAACTTCTACCAAAAATCAAAATAAACAAAACAACTGATTATGTACTCCCTTTTCTCTTTTGCTCTAAGACACCTGACTAGTTACCATTGTATCCTTACTCACAGAGAATGGACACCAAGTTTTGCTTTAATAAATAGATCCTATTGCAGAAAAGCTTATAAGGTAAATCGGGACTTTTCATAACTGTGGGACGCAACTGCAGAATACCAGGAATAACCTACACAGCACATCGTGGTGGTGTGCTCCCCACCCCAGCCCCACACCTGACCCTTATTTCCCATAACCCTGTTCAAGTGATAACCACTAGTGGTGGTCACAATGGATGTGTCTGATCATGATGGCTGCATCTGGCTCAAAGTGGATTTGTGGGAGACAGGCAACACCACAATAGCCAAGGGCTAATTTGAACAATGCACCCACCCAACCACAGTGCTGCTCAATGTCCAACTCAAGCCAAATTTGGAATAAGCTAACACCTGTAGTCAGTATGCAAATATGACTAGAGGTCAACTTTCTTCCTCTGTAAATAGTGGACAGCCCAGGGCCCATTGAGCTTTCCTGCACAGCAGGAGGCTGCACACCAGGATCCCCCCTTGAGTAGGGATGCCTCTCAAGGTTAATCCTCGAGGTTGAGAGAATCCTTGTTGTGTCAGATACTCAGTAAGTGAATTGGGAATAAGCGCACTGAAATGTTGAAATCTTAGCTAAGTGATATCAAGGATTGATTGTGCACATAAAATCCTTTAGACATAAACTATTGACTGTGGCTGGATTCAGCCACACCTAGATTCCCCTCTGAGACGGGGTTTAGAACACAAGGGGGTCCTTTCTGAACCTCATGACTCATCCTAAAACTAAAAGTCCTATCTGAACCAGGACAGGGGAAATGACTAAAGCACACCATGTGGGGTAACAAAATGAGTAGATTACTTTCGAGTGGCTAGAGCTAGGTTGTTTGGTTTTTTTAAGCAGCAACGGTGTGCTTGAATCAGTGACACAGCTGGAAGTAAAAAAAAAAATCTCCCAATCCAGGACTCCTTCTTCCCTTTCTGGCCAGCAGATATTACATCCTCATTAAGGCATAACATACCAATGCTCTAAACCATAGTCTATTGATACAAGATAGCGAATTAAAAAAGACAGTATTTTGTTCCCATTTTGATCATGCCTGCAAACAAATCCAACCCAACACAGCATGTTTGTGTCAAAACAATACTATAATCTAAGTAAATTCTTACAAAGATATAATTACGTAAAAAGCCTCAATACATTTCATGTTAGTGCTTATTATTTTATCTTAAATTACTACTACAATTAAAATTTCATTATCAGCTATCAGTTGACCCACCCCTGAACATTTTCACCCTTCCTCCAATCTGTCCTCTTCTCTTGAGTTGCATAAACATACTATGAGCCTATTTAGAACTGAAATACCTAATGGGAGCAATTAAAACTTTAACAAATCAAACATTTAGCAAAAAAATCCAAAGCAGCAATTCGAAAAGCAACCAACCAACATCCTCTTTACCCCTTTTTAATATAGTTTCCTTCTAAATTCAATAGCAAAGCCTGGGACACATGCAGGAAATCAATTAATTTGCTACTGCCTCTTTGCAGGGATTCATTAGCAAGCAAAAGAAAAATAGCAGCAGGTATGGGACATAAAATTGCTGCCTGAATCTCTAACCATAGGAATTTGAGCTGACAAAGAAAAATTGACTTCTAGCTGGGTTTTCCTATTGGTTTTCTATTCTTGCCTAGTTAACTTTAATAATAGTTAACCAATAGGAAAATAAAACAGCAGGAGAGGGTATTCCTGTGAGTCAAATCAATCTCCACTGAAGCGATAGCCACTGCCTGCCCCAATCCCAAGCACCAGAATGCTCAGGGACAGAAAAATAAAACATCAGCGAAGTTAAAAGTCCAATCCAAGCTATACAGCATATCCGAAAGGTTAGTTATGTCTAATCTCTTCTGTTGCTGAAGCATGAGTAATATCCTGATATCAAAGTAACTGTCATAAACATGAATTCTAACTATTTTAAGTTTCATCCTTTAAAGATAGTATTCAACCCACCCTCAGGTTGTTACAGCTCTTAAAATAACTGAAGAATCCTGCAAAACTTTCAGACAAAGGAATCCGAGTGCCCTTCACAGTTCAATCATCTTCCTCAATGACTCCTGTATAGCTGAAGTCTCCTGTGGCTTTTGTTTGAAATCTGGCATAACAAGTATCCATGTCGAAATAGAAGATTGGTGTTCAAAGTTGAGATCTTATCGAGCAGAGAAAGAAAGAACAAACAAAAAGAAAAAACACACCCCCCTCAGAATTATCATCTTAACACACAGAATAGTTTATCATTTTAGCTTTGGATTGACAGTAATAGAAAAAAAATAAAAAGAACTGTTTTCTTAGCAGAAGGAAAAATCTTAGTGGGTGCATAAAGGGGGGAAAAATAATCAGAATTAAGAATGATTCAAAACTAGCAGAGGCTGACTCAATATCATATCCTACAAAAACTGCTCAAAAACTTACAGTTACATTGACAGTAAGGATATTCACACTGCTAGTGAGGGAGTGGCTTTCAAGATGTTATGAGGATATCTTCCCCACTCCAGGAAAGGGAAGGGTCTTGGCTAGGAGAAACTGAGACAACATATGCCACATACCCTGCTTTGCTATCCAGCAAGCAGCAGCTGACACTTTCTCTTCCAAGCTCTCCTCTTTCTTTCATACACACAAGTACAAACAACGATGGATTACATGGTATTTAGAATTAAACTCTGCATCTGGATTAGATTAAGCTTCTTTTCTTCCTTGCCTCTAACCATATTTAATATTGTGGGTGGTATGGAACCAAGTGACCAACTATTAGTCAACCTATAGTGATAGGTTATTTCTTCGACATAGTATCTTCTGGCAGGTCCCTAATTCAGCTCTCCATTTCAATTGCTTGGTTGTTTTTGCATAAAAGAAGTTGCTTCACTAATCTCTTGCTTGGATGTCCAGGAAGGATATTTGAGATAAAGCTGCTGTTGATTTGAATTTAAATTTAGAAAACTGCACAGAACTAATAGAAAGGACTGCAGCTCCTCAGATGAGAACACCTGAAGAAGAAACCAGTAATTCTCTATATATGTACCACTAAGATGCTGTTGTACTTTGTCTCTAGTAAGGACTTAATGACACTGGACAGGTAGCATCAGTTAAAATCTTCACTGAAACAATCTGTTTGATTTAATCCACATAGAAACTACTTATTGCATTAGCTTTGGCTTCTACAGTTAGTTTCATTACAGTGCCTATATCTGCATTTCTCTGTTTCCAATAAATACAACTAGCATGCCATCTGTCCTCTTAATGAGGTTCACTAGACAATATTTGTATCCCATTTTCAGTTGTTTAACTGTGTTAATGTTTCCATTGTTCTGGTGAAATTTTCCATGTTGGCAATGTGCCTCAGAAAAGGTACTTCAGGAAGCTTAAGCCAAAAATCAGTCAGTCATGTCTAAGAATGAAAATGGGTGCAACTATTTATTTTTCTCATTTAGAAAAAAGTCTGTTCAAGTGTGCAGCTGATAGTCTTTAGCATCTCTGCACATCTGTGCAGAAAATAAAAATCTATCCAATGGAAAAATAAAAGGAACCCAACAACACTAGCTCTGATATTATCATAGATTGTATCATAATGTATACACATAACAGGAGAGAATTATGATTATTTGCATAATACAACATCACTTTTTAGATTTTTTTGGCCTTTTACTGCCTGGCTTAGCAACTTTACTGTTCTTTCTCATACTGTTTATTTCTAGTAATTACCCCTTGCTACAAAAATGTTAGGCTTTTGGGTTGGTTCAATTTGGATTGGAAATTGTGGAAAAAAAGTTAACAGGGTTGTTCTCAGAGTAATTCATTTATTTACAGACACATACTCGAAGTCCCATTTCTCTCAACAGCAGTATAAACATGCAGAATGAATGCATTCACAAGGGTCCCACTCCAACCTTCTCTACTTCAGCTAGGTACACAGCTTTTTGCCTTTTCATCTGTTTCTTTAAAAAAAAGATAAATCCATAATCCTCCATTCACTTTCACCTTCCATATAGTTTATTACACTGAAAATCATTCTCTGGTCACTTTATGCTGTGTATACAACCTGTAAGCAATTTAAAAAGCAGCAGGTAATTCTAAGGTGTTTAGCTGAAAATGAATGAATTTTCACTGGACACACAAGAAGTCTGCTTTGAAAATGGGGTCTTTTAACATGTCTCAGGCTGAGCTTTGAAATTAACCTGTTGTTTTGAAAAAAAACCTGCCTACATGTAATAGTCTTCAAAGTCTTTGTTACAGTACTAATGCCAACACAGTTTTGGAAATTTAGAACGCAGTGAGTTGGAGCAGTGGAAGACTTGGGAAGACTCATTATAAATCTAGAAAGGTTTCTCAGGCATCAGGTACCCTCACCTTTGTGGGAGGCATACATGAAGATTAACAAGAAAATATGTTTTGCCATCTCATATGGCAGCAGGGAACAGAATAATACTGAAAGGGAGCATCAGATGTATTTTTGAAAAGGAAGACAAGAACTGAATAGTACTTCAGGAAGCAGAAGCAAGAGATTTAGCAACAAGTTAGAGTTTGCCAGATTCAGTTCATTCCCCTGTCCAAAGAATAAAATGGGAAATAATGCTTAAGTACTTGAAAAAAATCTAGTTTCCCTGATAAATCACATATCTAGACAAATGCCCAATTAAACGATTCATTGAAATAAAATATGTGTGTCTCTTTTTTTTCTATTGCTCTAATATTTCATTTTATAGCCTCGGTAACATTTTCAGGTATGTAGTTACTGCAGAAGGATTACACATTGAATCTAAAGTCATAACTGAAAACTCATCACTGAGAACCAAGGCCAGGAACACTTCTGACTGCCAAGGAACAGGACAGAGCTTGGATTCTTGAGAGCCTCTAGCAGTATGCATAGATGTCACTCTTCTATACAAAAGGAATAGTGAACGGGAGGCTCACAATTAGAGCCATCTTAGTAACACACTTTTTATTTCCTAACCCTCTCACCTACCTATCCTGATTATAAAAATGTGATCACTGCTCCATATTAATTTTCCCTGTTTGTTCCTGGTGGTAATGCCTGTACAATTTGGTAGGCTATAGGTGTAGAAGGTGGCTCAAGAACAGAATTTGGTAGATCCCACCCTACATATGTATTTCTGTCCATAAATCCTCTGTGCTTCATTGCTACATGACCACCTGATCTCAAGGCAGCTGGAATTTATGCACCACAGGCACCCTTGCTGTTGTTGCTCATGACATCAGACCACTTAAAAAGGATCATTCAGCCAACTTACCTTAACTACATCTCCAACGTAATGTCTCTGCAAGACACCATACCTGGTGACAGACTTGGCAGAGCACATACATTGGTACCTAACCTACCTACAAAGCGATCCAAAGCCATGCTGCAGAATGGAACCAACTCAGGCTTTCCTCCTGACACAGCCTGTTTCTTGGATTGAAGCCTGTGGATGCAGATAAGCAGGCTAAACATTGCATAAGGTTCAGCCATAGCACAAGTTGTTCTGGAAATTTTAACTGTAACACAGGTGGTGAACAAGTATAGAATGAGCACAGTGAGAATAAGAGAAGAGAAAAAACAGCAGGGAGGGAAAGAGGATGGAAATATACATGTCCTTAGATATACAGGAACAGAAGAATGAAGATGTATTCAAAATACATCTCTGAATTATAACTAGACTAAGGAGAGGAATAATACCTGTAGAACTTAAGTCATGATTTGCATAGATCTGGAGAAGTAGAGCAAACATCTGTAGTAGATTTCAGCTCCATTATTTCCTATGATAAAGTCAATTATAGCAACCAAGTAGATTACTTGGTATGTATATTTATGGGAGCATTTGACAAGAGAAAAAGAACATTAAGTCCAGACTGAAATGCACATGTATTCAAACAAGCCCTGTCACAGAACCACTACCCTAGCTAGAGCTGAACAGCTGTGGGGGTTTTTGTCACAGACAGATGCGAGTGAAGTCCTAGCAGCAGATTACCCGTGTTACCTATCAATCAGTCACTTTCCTTGAGTTTGAACAAAGGCACCTGATTTTGTTGTTGTCACAGCATTGTTCCTCTCTGTCAAACTATGCTTTCCTGACTGCTTTCAGATCCAAGAGCTATGCAATGAGGCGACATGGAACTGCAGCAATGAGGGTATTCTTTGCAAATATTATTTGCTTGATGTAAACAGATCTGTACTTCAAGCCACATGCAGTATCTGTCTTTCCCTCCTCTTCCCAGAGGATTTAACTTTTATTTTTAATTTTATTTTCCCAATGCATTACCAAAATGCAAAAGTCAATTATTACACCTAATCCCACACACTCTCCATACAGGACATAGGATCACAAAGAGAAGTGTTCGGAACTTCAAAAACACCAGACAGCTTTTAATCTTTATTTTCTTTCTGTATGTATGTTATGAATCCATTTTTAATTACAAACTACTTATTTTCCACAAGATCCCTGCTTAAATCAGAAACTCAGAAAAGACAGCAAATGGTTCCTGGTTGACTAATCAATATTTTGCTTCCTATTCATCACTCATTTTGTGATCTCAAACTTTATGTACTACCTGCTGTTCAGGCTCTGCTATGAAGACAGAATTATTAATTCCCTTAATAGCTGTCATTATTCTAACATCCAAGTATATCACAAATAATAACAATGGCTACAAAAACTCATGAGATGAAAAAAATATTTGTCCCATTTTACAAACATGGAACTGAGGAAAAGAAAAAAGTATGATGTGTAGGACTCCAGACACCTAGAACCAGATTTTTCAGAGTAACTGATTTCAGGTAAGTACTCATATCTTTATGAAACACTATGCCTTGTCTCTCCATACAGTTACTTTGAACAGTCTTACCTCCAGCCCTTGCAACTACTCTACCATTACATGAATTACATGAAGACCAGCTTTATCATTCCAATAGACTTTCTGTACAGCAAAGTAATTGTACCAGATCACACCCGATTCTCATGCTTATTTTCTCTGTAGGTTCTCCAGTGATTAATAAAAGATCTGACCTTACGGTATAGCTTTTCACTGGAAGCACTGGTTTATGATTCCCATCCTAAACTGTACCAGCCACCAACTTCCACAGAGCCTGCAAGCTGTAAGAGTTCCATCCTGACGACAAATTTCGCTGATGGTAACTTTTTTCCTGAATGTTTTAGGAAACTCAATTTTAAAAAATACAAGAAGTACCCTTGAGGAAGAAAAAGAAAGCAACTTTATTAATTTTAAGTATTCATCCTTCTCTCTCAGTCACTTAAAGAAAAGGGGGCATAAAACAGGGAAGCTAAATATAGCATAACAATAATTCAGAAAAAACTAAGCACTGCTGCTGAATGGCAGGCAGAACACCCAAAACCTTCATAGAATAGCCAAAGACAGTTTTATATCAAGATATTCTTCCTTTCCCACCCCCCATACTCCTAAAAGAAAGCATGTTTCAGAAGTGTTACATCAAGCATACTGCTACCTCAGTGAATAGACAGAAACCAGAGATGTCACCTGCTAGAGTCTTTCACCAACTTCTCTCCCTTCCTTTTACAGCTAATTTTAGTTCTTCAGTTGCCATTAGTATGTAGATGCCTTACACCAGGTTCATCAGACCTCACTGTCTGTAAATAAGGTATCTCACTTAATTGTGCAAACCATACATAATCGAGAGCTGTAAGACTTAAGCACCTTCTTCAGGACAGGATAAATCAACATCTAGAATGACATATCCATTGACTACATAGCCTAGATATCCAGGCTTCACACTTAACTTAGAACACTGAAGACAGATGAGATGAATATGCCAACTTACTTTGAAAGCATAAGCAGACCATAAATTATTAGCAGCTATATTTCAAGCCAAAAAGCCCAGCTAAAAAAAATGCATACATACTCAGAACTACAAAACAAGCAGCCCTCTATAATCCACACAATTTAAGAAAAAAATGAACAGCTCCTAGTTAAGTTTTCACAAAGCATTCAGAGGAGATGCCCATTTTAAAAGAACAGCTGTTGCTGAACATTAACCTAGTCACAAACAATTCACTTTCCCCACCTTTTAGGTTAACAAACCTTTTCTTCTGCTCATCAAGTCAGTCCCCTCTAGCCTCTTTAAACTAAAGGAAAGGCCAACAGCAGGAGACAAATCCTCTAGCCACTGCAGCAACAGCAAATATAATGATTTCCAGGAGCCTGGTCTGAGCAAAGGCCTGTTAAAAACAGGAGAACAGCACAGGTGTGCCAGTAGCAGAGCTAATGAGCAGCACATGTTTTCAGTTAAAACCCTTAATTTAAAGCCTCTTTTGAGCCAGGAAAATCTTGGGAATGAAGATAACAGGCAATCAGTGACCCTGTCAGCCTAACAAATCAAGATTTGAAGTCAGTTTTATTGCCAGTATACTGCCAGGCCAGTCCTTATTGGGTGTTTTTTATTTATTCCACGGAGAAAAAGCAATGCTTTTATAGTCACATCATCTAGAAAGAATTTCTGAGAGTAACACAGGATGAAGAAAGGCTTTGAATTGTGTGCAGTCATACTGCTTTACCTTGTACTATATCTCATTAACATGTTTTACCTAGAGGCTGAGAACAGAATTAGGATAATAGTTAGAGACTGAATAAAGTTTATCTTGTATGTACCTGTTAATTGCCCCATCTTGGACTTAACCCATGCCATTAAGTTCCAAGCTCATTCCAAGTTCCATGCCAAATTGATTACAAGCTTATTCAGGTGATCAGAAGAGATTTGGTCTTGTTTCACTGGTGCACAGACAGCTAAAGGTCTAGCAGCTTTCTGCTCTCTTAGCTCCTTGCTTTCTGCTCTTACGCTGCAGCTTCTGCTAATGAAAGGAAAGCATGTTGGCAACCCTCTGTGACAGAGAACCTTAAACAGGCAACTGCTGCTAGCCCCTTCTTCTGCTTTGTCCTTTTAGACATGGAGCACAGGCTGATGAAGAAACAGGAAAACATGGAGACAGGACAGAAAAACAGGGGCAAACAAAATCTGAGAGCCCTCCCAAAGCAGGAGGAAGCATCCACATATATGATATGTCACCTTGTCTAAAGTATCTCTGCCCTTTCTTAAAGGCTCTGACAGGACACAATTAAAGCCTTTTCCTGAAGGCACCAGAACTGTTTCTACAAAGGAACAGGAGATTTTGGAAGAAGACCTCTGTATGATGGAAGGAACATTTTACATCTGGAAACATCTCTATACCTTCCTACTCCTAGCTTCCCTCACTATTGCCAAGTGGAAAGAACTGCAAAAGTCGTATTGCAACAAAAGCAGCCTCCTGGGCGCATGCAAAACTTCTGCCTGATTTGAAAAGGGGCCTCCAGGAAAATTCTGCTCAAATGCCCTTGGCTGGACTTGCCTGGTGCGGCAGAGTGGAGCTGCTCCTGGTCTGCTGCCCGGCATTTGGGATGTCTTTCTAATTTACAGAAGGGTGGCTAATTTCCAAGGAATGCAGGGATAAATCTAGCATCTAGTGTCAAAAAGGACCACAAATTACCAGGATTAACACCCAAGTCATGAACGCTATGTGCTTAGAAATTGAATATGATGGTTGAAGAGGTCAAATTGCTGCCTGAATGAGTTTCTGAAACTTGGATTCTGCTACCATGGAGGCTACAAATGCAGTTTTCATGAAAGGGATTACCTCTCCAGCCCCTGGTTGCTCCACACTCAGGAGATTCCATGACATGCTATGGTGCTTCCCTGACTGTGTTAAGTTTCATAGGAATTAGAAAAAAACATGCTGCTCTAACTAGGCAGAGATGTTGGCAGAGCTGCATTTTGTTTCATCAGAATTCCCCTTCTCCCTTGCTTAAAGGGAGCACTTATAACAAAATTAGTTGCATTTCTGGGTCAGAGAAATGCAGGTGACAAGCTGGAGATAACCTTACGTCTCATAAATATCTACACACTGTTTTGAAAAGTCTAGTAGATTTTGAAGGTCCTGGTTAAGCAAAGATTGCTTTTCATTAACAGCTACTCTGTTGATAAATATGTAGTTGTTCCTTGATTGCCGTCTGAATTCTTTTCCTCTTTTGCTAATATTTTTATTAGAAATGGACTTCAGAGAATCCCCTGAGGTTGGTTGTTTTGGTCCATAGAAATAGATTGTTTTTGTAAAATGGGGCAGAGATGACTCTGTATTGAAAGTGTGGCAAATTGTTTATCTAGCTTTAATTTTTACATAAACATGTTTTTAGAAAGATGGATTGCTTTTTATGGCATAGCTTTAAAATATATTAAATGCCATAAATCTTTGTCTGTAGAGATCATATTCAGAAGAGATAGATAGATTCTAAATGAATAGATTTTATTAATGTGAAGAAGTTTAAAACAGTCATGACAAAAAGTCTTTTAGAAGTTGCTGCAAATGAAATGTTTATGCTCAACTTTTCTCCTGACCCCCCTACCACACACCCAATCCTTATTCAACCCCACTTACTAGAAATTGAAAGGTTTGCTTTATCCAAAACAGAGGATTTTCAGATATTAAACTTTCTTGTAGAGTATTAGATTTTTGGTTATCTCATCTGGTCATTTGCCAGAATGCTTAGTGCACGCGTCGCTCTAGCTAGGTAAATGGATAATGACCAACGACTTTAGCTATCAGCCTAAAGATCAGTGCTCTTAAAAAGCCATCAGCTAAACAATGAAACACATTGGTAGACAACACGAACAAATGTCTACAGAAAGTGGGACTACTGCTTAAATCATGCATGCAAGCAAATAATAAATCAGATGGCTATGCAAATAATAATAATAATAAGCAAAGACACTGGCAACTATAAGACTTAATAATTTCAGTCTCTTTCTTACACTCTTATTTGATTCTCCCAATGCTCATCTAACTCAGACCATTTTCTTCACCCCTGTTGCTTGAGGGAATGATAGAGTGTAATAACATGCAATTCGGTTTATTATAGCACCAGCCTCACAATGAGGCTTAATGATGCTGATGACTTCAAAAGTAACTAGTGTGTGAGATAAAAAGTGTCACTTCATTTTCTGGCATAGTAGTGTTAGATATATACACACAAAATTCTTCTATTGTAAATAATAAGGTATTGGCTCCTTGGTTGAAGATAAGTCATAAGTTCTGCAAAGACTCCTCTGAGCAGAAGCTAATGACTTCTGTGAGACTAGGGGCAGAGACCAACACAAGCTTCTATAGAGTCGAAGATAGTAATGACTCTTCTTGATTAAAATAAAATTAATTAACTTTGATAGCAACGGCAGATAAGGGATGTAAAATTTTCCCTCACTTCTGATAACTTCTGCAGTGTCTTCAAAACACTTTTTTTCTTCAATTTCTTCTTTGTTCTATTTAGTGTGTTTTCTACTCTACTATTTTTTCTGTTGTGTTTTTATTTGTTTACTAATGTCTATTTTTTTAATGCAGCTTTGATTTAAAAAATTTAAAGCAACAGTATTGTTTAGCTGTGACAGGATGAACCGCTCTATTTCTCCTAATTAATTATTATCTGGTAAGTTGTGCAAATGTGTGCATTTCAGAAAAAAATTTTGCTTTTCCCTAAGGATATCTTCAATATTATATCAGATTTAGGGTGTGATTTCAATATCAGCTTTGTATCTGAAATAAATGTGATTTTTTTGCTGTTACTGCTAAAAGTCTACAGTCTTTATATTAACCTGACAGTGCAGAGTATTGGGACTTATCTGCGCTTGTCCTGCAGTGAGCTGGTGTTAGCTGTGAGAACAACCATCTAAGGGTCAAGGCACTACTGCCTAACCTTTTTTAGCTTCACTCTGTGGATATCATCCACGGTTAAGATCTAAGAAGACTCTTCGTGAGTCACTGTGTAACAAACAGTAATCTGTTCTGTGAATGGGGGCTGGAGAAGGCTGCAGTGTAGCTCTCAAACTTTAGCTGGGAAGTAACGAACAGAAAACAGACTTTGGTACTAAAAGTATAAAAATAAACCCAGACTGGCACCACCAGCAATGAACTCCTCTTGCTGAGGAGCCTGGAAGGCTTATGACTTGCTGCATCAGCTCCACCTTTCTGCTTGAGGAAGACAGACACTGTAGACCTTTGGACCCAAAAGGAGTTAGCATAACACCAGAGAAAAGGGGTACATACTAGGAAGATTTTTGGTACGATGCTGTTAGCTGGTATGAGGCCTTTGAACTTACACAAGCATTACAATTATTGTAACTGGACTAATGATAATAAATCTGCTGTATTTTTATTACGCTGTTAAAAATAATTAGACAAATGCTAAATCCTTAGCTTTACATATACAGCATGTTCCCTTTTGCCCATAAGAAGATTTTTGAGTATAACAGCTTGAGCTGGCCTAAATCCATGTTGCTGCTGAAAGAGTCACTATCTTCCCCTTAAAAAACTGAATACTCATATTAATACTACTACTAGTATTAATATTTCCAAACAGATTGGGTCCATGACTGGGCAGCCATACTCACTATTGCTAGAGAAAGGAAAAGAGGTGTTGATCAGGGAGAGAGAATGCAGGACCATTCCTTGCAGATCAAAACAGGTTTGGGATGAGTTTATGACCACATCTGAAACGTCAGTGTTTGTGGCTTCTCTGAGTGGTTTTTCTGTAAACAGCGTATTTTCATGAAAATTCATAAAAACTCAAGACATATTTCCAGAAGGTAAAATAAAGGCACTTACCCACAGGTGAATGGAGTTGGAGGGGGGTTTTAGTAGAACATTTTTGTGCTGGTATTTCATCCTCACTTCTAATTTCTGTTCCATTTACCACGGCCACATAGTAAAAAGCTTAGAAAACACAGAGGCACACACAATGCAAAAGTCCAAGTTAAACACATTGCATAGTCCTTCGTTAAAAACAAAAGTCTTTATTCCAAACTATTTTAGGATTTTCTACAGCTGTCTTGTAATGAATCGAATACTATACGGTAAATAGAAAGCCAGTGAGAGTCCAATACCAAATATAGCATAAGTTTTACACATAAGATAAACAGTATTGTCAGTAAACACAATTCAGTGAGTGAAGCATAGCAAAACATAAATCTTTCGCTTACAAACATTCCTGCCTCGAAAGTAAAGGAAATGGAGACAAAGGGTTTTAATTTAACATTGATATTGAAAATGCTAGTTAAGTATCTGTTGTGTTCTTCAAATAACCCACACAGAAGAATTGCTAATGGGTACTAAAATTACTCTTCTCATATAATAGAGGATGATGCTTTGGGGTCAGAACTTCAGGCAGTGATCACTTTTCAGTCTTTCTACTTACTGAAAATCAGAGATTGACTTTGTTCTCCTAGTCCCAGTGCTGCACAACACATTAGTTGCATGGAAATGAAAGCACCTGCTGACGTGCACACGTGGATTTACTTCTCAAAGAAGCCATGGCAAACAAGGAGAGAAGAAATAGGGGAAGTCTGGTGTTTTCCTCTGCTCTACCCTGACCTAAGTCTGGGATATGGCTGGGAAACCATATCTGAGCCTGTTTGGAAGAGTTCTCTGTATCTTCAGTTCAGATAGAGCTTTTAAGCTAAGCTAGCAGTTTCTACTTGATTCCTGGGCTTTGGGAAGGAAGCAGCATGAATATTTGCAAGTTCTAGAAACCCTATGGAAGTGGACAGGCCAGCTGTAGAGTGGAGGTGTGGAGGTGTGCTAGGGATTGTCGTGGTTTAACCCCAGCCAGCAACTAAGCACCACGCAGCCGCTCACTCACTCCCCCCCCATCCAGTGGGATGGGGGAGAAAATCAGGAAAAGAAGTAAAACTCCTGGGTTGAGATAAGAACGATTTAATAGAACAGAAAAGAAGAAACTAATAATGATAATGATAACACTAATAAAATGACAACAGTAGTAATAAAAGGATTGAAATGTACAAATGATGCGCAGGGCAATTGCTCACCACCCGCTGACCGACACCCAGCCAGTCCCCTGGCGGCGAATCCCTGCCCCCCACTTCCCAGTTCCTATACTAGATGGGACGTCACATGGTATGGAATACACCGTTGGCCAGTTTGGGTCAGGTGCCCTGGCTGGGCATGAGAAGCTGAAAAATCCTTGACTTTAGACTAAACGCTACTTAGCAACAACTGAAAACATCAGTGTGTTATCAACATTCTTCACATACTGAACTCAAAACATAGCACTGTACCAGCTACTAGGAAGACAGTTAACTACATCCCAGCTGAAACCAGGACAGGATGTATAGAATCACACAGTATTTTGCGTAGATCCTATGAAGTGCTACCATGGGCTTCTGTAACACACATGGATTGGTTTTGCAATTCATTTATAATGTGAGTAGGCCTGATTTATACTGCACTTTAAATAAGTTTCACCATATCTCAAAGAGGAACTTACTAGTTCTGACCTCAGGTTAGAGGAGCTTGTAGTTAGAAATGTTAAAATCTTTCTTAGTGGCAAGAAATAGCGTTTGAACACACACACACAAAAATAATTAGAAATGTTTCCCACATGCTTCCACAAACACCACCCAAGCCACTGTTTCTGTGCTACATAAAGGGTAAATTAATATTAGAGATGCTATTCACTTATCATACTTAGATTCCAGCAATCCAGATGTGGTTGTTCCAGTCCTTATGCCAGTGTTGTTGGCAAAGTTCACACAGTGGTTTGAAAATCTTTAGAAAGAAATGCCACATGAAGAGCAACATTATTACTACTATTATGCTTTATTTGGGAGGTTTAAGATCTTTTTGTTTATTCTGTTATTTGATTGTTAAAAACCTCAGTTGCATGCATATCAAGCACTGAAATGATACCAAATAATGTGTTTATTATCTGTTATTTATTATCACTGACTAAAGAGACAGATACTACCTTTTCAAGAAAATAATTCATTACCTTGGTGGTGGGTTCACCCTGGCTGGATGCCAGGTACCCACCAAAGCTGCTCTATCACTCCCCTCCTCAACTGGACAGGGGAGAGAAAATATAACAAAAGGCTTGTGCATGGAGATAAGGACGTTTTAATAAAGCAAAAGCAAAGGTTGCGCACGAAAGCAAAGGAAAACAAAAGATTTTATTCTCTACTTCCCATCAGCAGGTGATGTCTGGCCACTTCCTGGGAAGCAGGGCTTCAGTATGTGCAGCAATTGCTCCGGAAGACAAACGTAAATAATGAATGCCCCCCACTTCTTCCTCCCTTTACTTAGCTTTTATTGCTGAGCAGGCATCACATGGTATGGAATATCCCTTTGGCCAGTTTGAGCCAGCTGTCCCGGCTGTGTCCCCTCCCAAGATGTTGCCCAGCCCCAGCCTGCCGGTGAGGGGAAATGTTGGAGAGACAGCCTTGATGCTGTGTGCTCACTAAAAACTGGTGTGTTATCAACACCTTTCTAGCTACCACTACAAAGCACAGTGCTATGAGGGCAGCTATGGGGAAAATTAACTCCATCTCAGCCAGACCCAATACAGCCTTAAATAACAGTATGACTAACATTTGTTCAGAAGAACCAGTAAGAACATTTACTTTCTGAATTATTTTTCTTTTAAATACAGAACAGGATTAAGCTTTTGTACTGCAGACAAAAATGCTTTTATAACCTGACCACCTAAGTAGCAAGCCTTCTACATTATACCACAATTATAATTCTGGGATGTAGGTGACATACAATATTGCAAACTTTAGTGTTTCTGCTACTGGCAGTATTAATGCAGAATAATAAAGACATCTTTCATAATGAAGGTAATTGTAAAATGCTTACAACCAGCTAATAATTTAGAAAAGGTTATTCAATAAGTATACAAAGAATGCATAGCATGGGCTATACCAAGAAAAAACAATTGCTGAATGGCAAAAAAAAAAAAAAAAAGATAGACAGTAGATACTCAGATTCAAACTCATATCAATGCGGATACACCACTTTAACGTGAGTTAATTCATATGTTTGAGAGACTGAGAAATGGAAGTTTCACTGAGATGGGAATGTTTTACTTCCAACACAATATTTTCCAATGTTTCTCTGAAACAGCCTTACTGGGACTTTTGTTACTTTGGTCCTAGGCATGTTCACAGCGAAATCAGGGTAAAAAACCTCTACATATAAAATCACAGTGGGTTGTTTTGGGTTTTTTTACTCGCTGATGTCAGTAGCAAAGCAAATTAAATCTCTCTGGATCTACATATAGGTAGCAGCTGCAAGTTACACCTTTTTAACTGCAGAAACTAAATGATAAGCCCACTCAATTTAGCATATAGCTAAAATGCTTCAAGTCGACCCCAGTTCAACAAAGCCATTTAGTATATGCTAAAATCGATATTGAGCAAAGCAGTTAAATACACATTAATCACTAAAGACATAAATAAATTTGAGCATAAAATTCTAAGCATGTGTCTGAGCACGGCCTTTGCAAAGATATTTAGATGCCAAAATATGAATAAACACCTTCTGAGATTTTCAGAATTGGCTAACTTGGAGAATTAATTCCCAATTAAATTCCAGAAGTAATTTCCACCTGAGTCATAACTAAGTTAATTACTAGACATCTTGCACTTTACAAAGCTAAGCCAAAGGATCAAAATATAGACCCTTGACCTTCATTTTTGGTACCGGTGAAAGTAAAACAGGCAATCATTATTCTCCCTGTAAATATCTAAGCATTTGGTATAAAGAATGGTGTGCTGTGCACAACAAATATATTGCTGTGATGCTATAGTTCTCAGTTCCTCAGGAAGACTTTATTGTTTGGCTATACCTGATGGTATTCTTTCTAATGTTTGTATGGTAGGGTGTCATGGAGCCCAAATTTTTATTCTACAAACTCAGCAGTATCCAGAAAGTTAAAAGTTAAACCTTTCCTAGGTGAAAGTTTAAGAAAAGAGCAGGGATAGTGAACTAGTAAGTGACAGCTTTGTTAGGTTTAAATACCTTCCATCAGTAGAACATAAAGCCCACATTAGGTAGGTTTTCCTTTGGTGTAACCCCCGTAACAAAACACAAAGTGTTCCTTAGATCTTGCCATGTCCAAAAAGATTCAATCTTCAAGATGCTCAGGTTAAAAAAGCAGCACAGTACAAAACAGCCATGTGGACACAGTAGGAATCTAGAAGTTATTTTAAACAATATGGCTTGTCAAAATATCTTCTAAGGAACCAACTTTTCTAAAAATTGTAGAAAGTAATAATTGTCATAGGAAAATTTGTGTGAAAAATACTATTGTTTCATCTAGAAAAAAGAAAAGGGGGAAGGGAAATAAGAAAATTCAATACACAAATAACAATTAGTCATTGCATGTGTATTCCTATAGCATTTGTTACAGGAAGATGATTAATCCTTACAGTAAACAAATTTTACAGTAAATAAATTTCCTACCTCTTTCCATCGCATCTGTGTCTTTTCTGCTTAATTATCTTACTTTTCTAAATAGTGAGATATATGAAGTAGTAGAAAGCATAAAGTTTGTCCCAACCACACAGATGTAACAAATATATTTCAATGTTACCTTGAAGAAAAATTTTTCGTCAAGAAAACATTGGAGACGACATCTCAAAAAGAAAGAATGCAGCAATATTTAAAAGTGAAGGACATTAAATAGGAGCAACAGAAAAACGATGACAGGATTTCAAAAAGCAAATACTAGATGATAGATTAAGAATGCAGAAACCTGAAGGAAGAGGAGACAGAGATATCCATTAGGAATAGTAGGAATAGTTAGAAAATAACAGCGATAGCTAAAAAAATAATGTATGCTGGGAGATAAATTGAGAAGAGTTGGAGTCAAAGAAGATAAAAGCCAAACACACACACAAAAAAAACCCACAAAAAAATGTAAGCCCCAAAAGCAAAGCCCACAATAAAAAACTGGAGAAGATAGATGAAACTGCAGTATATTTAATAGAGTGAATGACTGCCTAATAGGAAAATGAAAGTAAATCTCAAATAAACCTAGGAACAATTCATCATTCTGCTTCCCATTTTGTTCAAAACAGTTTAGTTTAAACTTGTATCCCTTCTCAGAACCCCAGCTAACAATCTGTTTCATGCAAGTGAAATAAATCTTCATTATTCCCTACATAAGTACCAGAATACACCTACAAGATGTTGTGTACATTGGTTTTTGGAAATCAGTTCTAGAGAATGATTCTGTGCAAAGAAGTACCTACCTCTTTTTTGACATTTTCTCATTTTTAAAAACCACTTAATCATACAAGCATATTCCGATAGAGGCTCAGAAGCCTATTATACCAACAAGAACACAAGCATAAATTGAAAAAGCCACACCAACAAAATCAGAATTCAGCTTTTTTGTACATCTCTGTGTTGCTCCTCTGTTTGCACTGTTGTTCAAGGAGAAAAGATAATGCTTGCTTTATGGCTTAGGAGTATTTATCACATAGCATGATGTGTCTGGTACAGAAACTGTGCATGAAAACAACAGAGAAGAGGCTTGAGAGAATGGTGTTTTATTCACATTATGCCCAACAAGCACAGCTGGATTGGCACATCAGGAAAGAGAGGTTATTTTAGCTTGTATTGTATAGGCCTCAAGGCATGGATTACCAGAGTTACCTACAATATGTAAAAATGAAGCCATCAAACTTTAGTGAATTTAAGGGGAATTAGATACCTGTCGTAGGTTCTTTTAAAAGTCTCAGTCTGAGAATCAAACTATATTTAACTGTTACAAATAGATAAACATGTGAGGTACCCCTATGGGTGAACATAATAATAACTGCTTAAAGTAGCATTGATTTTAATTTTTTGTTTGTTTTGCATTTTATCACTTGCAATTTTTGTTTTCAATTCTAGTACCTCTTGTTCTTTTTTATCCTTTTTTCTTTTTTTTCCTTTTTTCTTTTCTGTGTGTGTGTGTGGACTCCCAAGCCCAAAGAATCATTGACAAAACCTACTGACTGTGACTGAGACACTTTTACAGACGGCCACATTCCTCTAGGCTCTGAATGTGCATATAATAAATGGCTATTTCTATATTAAGTAGCTTAACATTCAACATTAACTGAAATTCTACTTGCACTAAAATGTTCAGAAATCAACTTAGACTGCATACTTCAAACAGTGAAGTTACCAAACATATTGCATTTTGCTTTTAAATGAATTAATGCTCTTGCTTTGCACATTACTGCTACACCTAGGAAGGTATACATACATTGGCTATCAATCCCTATGCTGTTTCCTCTGATAGAGTGCTTTAACGTACTGGTCACCTACTATATTTTGTATTTAATATTAGATCTGTTTTATTTTTCTAGTTGGACACAGAAGTTAAATGGCATGTTTCTGTTTGGATTAGTACATCTTTTTAAATCTGCATGACTGGAATTACCAGAGATAACAATTTCTGTCTGTAGACCTTTACTCTGCAAAAGAATCCATATGTCGCAATCACTGGGTGAACCATTGCAGCTATTCTGGAAACTGCCTGCACAGAATAGCTTACACTTCTAAGGCCTCACTTTTAATCAGGCTTTAAAACATTTCCTTAAAGTATCCTTCTTTTCAAAGCATTGTTCTTCCTTTAAGACCACTTGCAGTAATATTTATTGAGAATAAACCCAATTAAGTAAATATTAGACTAATGTGAAACAGATCACTGTCTGTCTGTTTTTTTTGTTTTCTAATATTCATCCAGATTTCTATAGTAGTGGAAGTGAGAGTGCCTATCAGAAAGCATGTGTAGTCACAAAAATTATTAGCAGGCAGTTAATTAGCACATCAACATTAAAGTTGATTTATTCTATACAGGTCTCAAAATGGAAACATCCTTATAGAATAAATCAGTTCCCTGACGGTTCCCCTGCTGTGACAACGGTGTTATGTAGATGAAAATAGGTTATCATTCAACTAGTTAGCTAAGGTACTTTTTAACAGTATGGACATAGCAGAGAACTCACTAAGAGCTGTTTAATTTGCTAGTCCATATTAAACTTCACATTCTCCTAGCCTTGCTGCTAGCAGTATTTGAACTTGTCCAGGTTTGTCTCCCATCAGCCATACAGTAACATCTGTGTAGGCATACCTTATCTGAAGAATTTTTTTTCCCTTGTATAATGAATTCAACATCTTTTGAAAAAAACGTGTACACTAAATAAATGAAGCAATGGCAAATAGGTATTTTTGTTTTATGATTCTAATCCCACTTCCTACAAATGTAATATAAAAAAAAATGTTTTCCAATCTAAGTTTAAGTTTCAGACTTAAAGCATAGCTGTACAGCCAAAAGGACTAACAAACATCTTTTAGATTGTCACTGACAAATTGTGAATTAACAACAAAACAGTAACATTAGGAGAAAAAACAGAAAACACTTTGGTTATTTAGACTCTTATCCATCAGCATTTCATTATTCCAAGCACCAGACATCATAGTGATTTTGACATAAAAAATTCCAAGTTTAGGATAACAAACAAAAATACTAGCCTGGGCCTTGCATTCGGCATTGTCAACGTCTTTAAAAGGGGCCTGAATACTTAAGAATTCTGTGGAGTGCTTAATGGCATCTCTTGTTAGTGCTCCTGCAGGTGCCTTGCTAGGCACGGTGAAGCTGCTTATAGGACATACTCAAACCATGTGCTGTCTGAGTTTGCTTTCAGAAGATGTCATTAAAGGATTTTTGTGTTTGTATTTTGTTTTCAAGGGGAAGGAAAGCGATTTTTGAAGGTTGAAATAAAAAGCACTAGTGACTACTACTGTTCTAAACTTTAGCCTCAGGAAGATTTAACAATTAATGACGTATGATACTAGAGTAGGGGGTGAAGCAAGAGCTTTCTCAATAAGTGACACAAGCCTTTTATCAGATTGATAGAAAAATATTTCCATGCAGGACTGAAAGAGATCTGAATTTGGGAGAAAATTTCCTTGCAAAATACCAAGTGACACGTCAAATGATTTTTGGTACAAAATAGCATCCTCAAAAGACCCTCAGCAATTAGAGCCAATAAAAGGCTTAGACACTTGCAGGCACCTTACTATCTGCTTGGTTCATAAAGAACAACGCAAAACCCAAAGCTGCACGCTGGGTTTACGACACTGTAATCAGGACACTTTGCAGAACAGTCTCAAAACCATGTTCACACCGAGTAGAAAGCAGCCAGATAGCTAACAGGAAATTGTCTCAGAGTTTAGGTGCCTAATTCAGGATTGCAGAGACAGTTTTTTCAATTTAGGATTTCAAAGAATGGAACATAGCTTGAGCTTGTTTTTTATCTGTTCCAAAATATGGCTGCTGAAAGAACCATTATGTCAATGTTCATGGCACCACCTACATTTTATGCAATAGTTCAGAGCTTTTGAACCCACTGAGGAAGTTGGAAATATAAGATCTAGGCTGTTTTCAGCCTGAGAAGATTCAAAGCCATAGTTCCTATTTTTCAATTTAGTTTCTATTAAGGAAGTGAGAAACACAGGACTACTTTCAGGATAATTTCTATCTTATGGTTGTTTAACAAAATCTATAAACTATGATGGAAACAGGACTCTTAATTTGTCCCACTTTTATCTTTACCTGCATTTTAAAAATAAAACCACTGTGACATTTTGTGGGGGTCTGTGAATTTTAAAGGAAGTTTCTTATCTTTGTTCTTTTTGCTTTGCAGCATTAATGGTTTTGCCTGGAAAATCCAAACAGCCAAGCCTCAGAAACTTTCTGCTGTACCCATCTAAGCCATATCTGTATAGTCCTATACCTTTATACAAAATCAGTAGAGGAGAAAATCAATCTAAAGTCTACGAATGAACAAGTTTATTAGCTTGTATAAATGCAACAACAGATAAGAAATCTCTGTTGCAAGATAAAGTGACTAAAAATGAAAAACAAAAATGCAAACAAGGTAGTAACAGAAAAATCTTCATTAAAATAATTAGAGCATGAAGAATCTGGGTTTCTTGTAAAAAAAAAAATGCATTTAATTTCTAAGTTGTACTCTTAAATAAGAGAATATTTGGAAGGAATTTCACTATCTGCTTGATAGCTACCTGTTTAAAAATAAGAAAGATTATTTTGCAAACCCCATTTCAGGGTATTTGCAAGAAGAATATATATATATATTTAAAAAAAAAAAGAAAATAAGATGAAAGATTATATACTTTTCTTTCTTTTGTGGAATATTTTGTGGAAAAGGATTTCCAAACTGGCATATTTCTTGTAGTTACTTATTTAGAATGGTTTATTAAAAAAAATCATTTGGTGTATAGTTCTGTTTACGAAAAGTAGTTCTTTACCGGTCCCACAAATTATTTGAGTGTTTGCAAACTCAATTTACTTATGAACTTATGTTACTTATTTACTTGTGTTAGAAAACACAATGATATATAAGTGCCAGGAAGACTGATGGGTTTGGTAGTTCATGAGAAAATAGAATATGTTTTAGGGTGTTTAGTTTTAAAAGGCCTGTAATTCAAGGGGGAAAAAAATATTAAACACTTCCTAATTTGATCCAAAAGAAGATTAAGATTAAAGTCTTACTTGAGTACTAAAGTCTTGCTTGAGTATTATTTTAAGAGAAAAAAACAGAAAGATGGGCTTTTATTCACCAAAAATATACATAATCCTGTGTTTAAACATCAGTCATATGATTCTGCAATCATTAAACTACAGCAGAACTAATCATGAGCTGAAAATTATGCAAGGCATTAAGTACCTCACTGATTCTGGCTTTAGGAAAGAGAAGTCTCTCTTTTTAAAAATAATACTTTACTTTTAAGCTTCAAAACAATTTCCCTACAGTTTGAATAACTGTACAGGTAGATTTTTTTCTTTCAGAAGTGAACCAAATAGTTTCATGAATTCATTATTTTAATGAATTATTCTTGTTAACACTTAGCTCTAACATTTTTTTCATTTTCATACGTTTTACTTTGAAATACCATTGAAATGCTGAACTACGTTTATGTGCACAAAAATTCTTACTAGTCTTGCTATTTATTTTGATTTATAGCTCCTTTTTTTTTTGTGTTCATTGAGAAAGTGTAGTCTTCTAAAACATAGTTTGACTATGTATGCGGCTAAAAAAGACAAGAGACAAAATGAAATTAACACCTGAACCAATTCCTCCAGATCACGGCAGTGAATTAGTGAATCTAATGAAGCTTCAAAGTAATAATTAGTAAACATTTGCTTTGTACTAGACAACCCTCTAAGTATCAAAGCATCAAATCATTAGAACCACTTAAAAATGGAATTCAAATCTTATTAACTCCTTGGCAGACACAACATCTACTGTTTATACTCCTGCCAGGACATGCACAAAACCCAGGTTGATTTGGAACATAAAAAGCATAAAATAATACACTTAATCCAAGGTTGTTGTTGTTAATGCAAAAATTCAATAAATCAAGATGCACAATAGAGTGACACTAAACGTGGTTTTTGAAACACTAGTGGTGATATCCATTGGCAGAAGCAAAGTAGAGATCTGGGGGAAAAGAAAGGTAAGAGATCTTCAAAGAAAACTGATATTAAAGCATTTATATTTTATACTCTTTTAAAAAGAAGATAAAAAATCAGGAAAGATCAGAAATGCTATAAGAATCAGCAGGAAATAACAATTTGTTTTATCAAATATGATGAGAAGTAAATTCTTTTTTTTCCATCATACTTAAGCTATTAATCATTTAGCCTTGGGGAATGAAGCTAAAAATTAAGATGTATCCCATTTTGTATGGTCATAGGTTGTGTTGCTTTTCTGTAGATTTCCATAGCTTAACAGCATTATGACCAGCATTTTAGCTGATTTTTTAAAGAAGTTTCAACTGTACTACCTTAACAGGAGGTCATATAGTTTAAGTTTGCTTAAGTCACCACAGAAAGCAGAGTCAACAGCAATATCTCAGCTGTCATCAACGACAGCTTGGGCCTTCCTATACAGCAGTTACTGTTAGAGATTTTATGATTCTTCATGTGACTTCATGGTATAGCCCTGCTCCACAGCATTATTCCCTAATACAAAATTATTCTATTTATCTCTTCATAAAATCTGATCACATTAGGGATATTTTCTTAAAAATATCTAAATGGCTACTGGGCCTTATAAGACACAGTCATACTGGGTTAGAGCAGAGCTATGCATTCAGTATGAAAGTCTTCCTGCCAGCAGGAAACTTTTCGTATGAGAGAAGGTGTGAGAGCCGGTATGTTCAAAGGAAGAATGTGTTTATGAACATTTACTCACTAAAGAAAGGAAGAGGAGGAAGAGTGGGAAGAGAGGACAGATGCACTTTGTGTGTGTATTTGCAGGAAGGACAGACTCTTCAGAGAAAGACATGGCAACTCTATGTAGATTTTTGTTACTAATTCAAAATAGTTTGCCAAAGTTTCACATGTATTAGATTTCCTAGGTTAGCACTTGATGAACATAGTTTTTCATCTCACACCAATATCATTTTCAGTTTGATCTAATGTACTACCAATAAGGCCTGTAGAGTTTCTTGCTCTTGGAAAATTAGATGCAGAAATGCCAAAGCAATACTGTTCCACACTCAGTTGAAGGACAAACCCAGCAATAAAACTCTGCAAAGTTTTAATTGCTAATCTCAAATGTGGGCTAGATTTAGGTAAAAATATGCCTAAATAACAGATTTATAGTTTAGGGATAATATCGTAGGAAATTCATAGGCCTTTTTTTTTGTTTGGCTTTTGGGTTTTTTTTAATTTACATTAAACCATGAAATTAAAATTCTAAGAAAATCTCATGATTGTGTGTTTAACTATATAAAAGATTTGGCACGAGTGTCTGAATACAAAGTGCTCAGTTTTACACAACAGTTGTGAGAAATACAATTTTCTTTTACTGTAAAGGTATTGGAGTTCTATGGAAAATTGTGTAGACTGTAATAATAAAACTGTTGAAGTCAATCCTTGCTCCAAATGAAAAATGCTGTGTGGTGCCACCTACAGGGACAAAAAAAAAAAGTTCAAAGGAAAAACTAATTTCTCCTCTGTCACCACAAACATGACATCACATATTACAGGCCACATACCTCAAAAGAGTCTAATCCAACAACTTCAGGAATCCTTCTGCTGATTGCCCTGGATTTTGGATTGGGCCCCTAGAGACGTGCATCCTGGTGTGGATGTTCTAACATGGTCTGTGTATAACACTGGCAGATTTACTCATGCAATTTCAAGTTACTCAGTGGCAGTGCAGGTGAAAGCACTTCAGAATAGAAATAGAAAGCAATCCTGTAATTGATTGAATACATTATGTGGGTGACAGGCCCAAGCCACAGTGATTTTGTTTGTGACTTTGTATATCCCATTCACAAGGCTTCACGTTGTCATTTACACCGGAGGAGTTTACATATATATGTGTATAAAAACATATATAGTATATCATATAGTAAATTCTATATCATTACATAATAAAATGTTATATATTGCATATTGCATATTGTGTATTAAAATTACATATATATACACACACATTATATATAAAAATGTAAGTAAACTGCTGAAATTTTAATGAAGTAGATTTTTTTTATTACACATTTACTCTGCTTTAATTGTGTTTTTATGAACTGCTACAGTGCCTTGAGCTTTGCAGAAAGGGGGCACTTTGTATATAGGATCATCATAATAACTTTTATTTAACTGATGTGACTACCAGTTGAATTAATTTTGGTTTCACAGTCACATGGGTAAAAATTTGAAGGTGCTACTTTAATAACTTTGGAGTAATATTGTAAACCCAAGACTTTTACCCATCCCTCATGTCAATTCCGTTCAACCCCAGCTTCATCACTAGGAATTCTAAATGTCACTTCTCTGCAGAAAGAGGCTGGGACCAGCCTGTCACTGTCTCCCATATCCTCATTAACAACCTGATAAAGCCCAGACTAGGTAAGTGGACAATGAGGTGGAATGAAATCTGGCTCAACTGCCAACCTCAAACGGTTCTGAGCAGTGGCACAAAGTCCAGCTGGAAGCTAGTCATTAGTGATGTGCTCCAGGAGTTGATATTGGCACCAATACCATTTAACATCTTCATTAACAAACAGGATGATGGGATAGTGCACCCTCAGCAAGTCTGCAGGCAATACAGAACCGGGAGGAGTGGTTGATAATGCGACATGGTTATTCTGCTATTCAGAAGGACATTGACAGGTTGAAGAAATGGGCAGACAGGAGCCTTATCAAGTTCAACAAAGGGAAATGCAAAGTCCTACACCAAGGAGGAATAACCCTATGGCTGGAAAGCAGCTCTGAAGAAAAGGACTTGGGGTCACAGCAGACACCAACCTGACCATGCGCTAGAAATATGTCCCTGCATTAATGAAGGTCAACAGCATCCTGAGGTGCATTAGGAAGAGCAGTGTTACAAGCAGGTGGAGGGAGGTGACCCTTCCTGTCTATTCAGCACTGGGGAGACCAGTGGTGTGTCCAGTTCTGGGTTCCTCAGTGCAAGAAACACATGGTCATACTCGAGCGAGTCCAGGGAAGGTATAGGAAGATGGTTAAGGGTTTGGAGCATCTGTCATCTGAGGATTGGCTGAAAAGGTTGCAACTTTTTAGCCTGGAGAAGAGAAGACTTGGGGGGGGATCTCATCAATATGTATAAATATCTTAGGGCGGAGCATGTCAAACACTGGAACAGGTTGCCCATAGAAGCTAGCTGTCTCTGTCCTTGGAGATACTAAAAAAACAACTAAAGCAACCTGCTCCAGTTCGCTCTGATTTGGGCAGGAAAGTTGCACTAAACGATCTCCAGAGAAGCCTTCCAACCTCAACTATCCTGTGATTCTGTGGAGTTGCAAAGATCAGATATAGACTGAAGCTTCAGGACTGCAGTCATTGGTGATTTGTGTTGGGGTTCATGAACCAAAAGATTGCTCGAATAATTAATTTTATTCTTATATTGTATACTCTTTATCTTATCATCTCATGACTTCAACATCTAAACTGCCTGAGTCAACAACAATTCTGTTTACAGTTATTTGAAAAGAGTAACAAAGGAGGAAAGGGTAAAAAATACATAAAGTATTCTTACTTTATGTAAGAAATACCATTTTGACTGTAGCACTGTTCTTAAAGATTGCAGTCAAAATATGGTACTAAGATAATCCTAGGCATGTCTGTAATCACAAAAATGACATTATAATCCTCAGCAAGCATCAGATGAAGGCTTGTTTTCTCTTTCCCCAACTCTTTGTATGATACAGACAGCACAAAGAAAACATTACAGTTTTGGGTTTTTTTTCCCCTTCTGTTTTCTCATGGAATTTAATTTTTTTATATATTGGCCATTACTTACTTAAGATGTACTTGAATTATAGTTATAACACTCTGTTGGGTGTATGTGTGAAGGTGCTGGTGATGGGTGTCTGCGGGGGCGGCCGCCTCTGTGAGGAGAGACAGGGGGCTGCCCCGGGCCAGACCGGCCCCAGCCGGTTCCCGCCGGTTCCCGCCGGCTCCAGCGGCCCCACCGCCGGGCACAGCGGAGCCCCTCAGCCTCGGGGAAAGCCTGGGGAAGAAAGGGCAAAAGGGCTGAGGGAAACGGGGTGAGAAACAGCCCTGCCAGCCCCGAGGGGAGAGCGGGAGGAGGGCAGGAGGTGCTCCAGGCCCCCCTCCCCGGCAGAGATGGCCCTGCGGCCCCGGCAGAGACCCCCCCATCCAACTATACTATCCAACTGTATTTTTATTGGCAATAAATTAAATTAAAATTCATCAAGCTGAGTCTGTTTTGTCCATGATGGTAATTGGTAAGGGATCTCCCTGTCTTTATGTCAACCCGTGAGCTTTTCCATCTTATTTTCTCCTCCTGTCCTGTTGAGGAGGGGGAGTGAGAGAGCAGCTGGGGGGGTGTCTGGCAACCAGCCAACACCAACCCACTACAAACATTAAAATTACAACTTGAAGAAAACTTGGCAGATAGATTAACAACTGCACTTTGGGGGTACCTTAGTTCCATTCCTTCTGGGGCATCTAGTGCTTTGAAATGCTATGAAAGGAAATAAAAAAGAAACCATTTTATTTAGGGATAAGCTGAACACTTTTTCTCACATTTGTCCTTACCTGGATGTGCAGGTATTCTGCAGACTTAATTACCATCACTGCCTGCCATTGCAGAAATAGCGCTCTAAAATAAAATGTAAGAAAGTCTTTACTACAATTAAAGAAACAAAAATAAAAATCATTATGACTGTCTTGCCATCTCTCAGTGACTGAAAGTTCCAAATTTTATGACAGACTATTGTTCTAATATTTCTAGACTAGATAAAATAAAAATTTATCTGAATATTAATTCCATTTTTAGTCTTCCAGCATCAACTGAGGTAAAAAAGGAGTGAATCTTTCTATTTCACTGTCACCCCTTAATAGATCAGATCAGCAAATTGTGCTGTGGAAATTAAGAAAATATCAGTCGAAATTTCTTTTGCACAACTTTGCCCGAAAGGATCATCTCCATTCCCCAAAGTGTTTTTTCAGCAGAGAACGCATACGTGAAAGTCAATCTAAAGCTCTACCCCAGAACAGAGTTGATGTCTGTCTTAGTCTAATCTGCCAGCAGAGGCAATTTACAGAAAGATGACAGACTTTCCATCAAAGCAGCTGAAGAGCATGTCTAGTTTGGAGATAGTCACCTCCAGCAAAATTGGGGAACTTAAAAAATGGGTAGATGCAGGAAAACAAAAAAGCAGAAGTCCTTAGATAATTTTCAATAGTTCAATAAAACTCATCTCCCAGATGAGTCTTTCTCATCACATTAAAGCACAAGAAGATTCACTAAAACTCCTCACACTCTTTTTTAATAAAGGAAACCTTCTGAAAGAGGCCATAACATAAAAATAGCTGGTAAATATCTGGTGAATACCATAAAATGGAGGTAGGAGAAATATAATACACACCTTGCAAAGATACTTCTTGAAATGCGGGGAGAAAATTATTGGATTGAAGGAAGTTAAGAAAGTGCAGGTTTAGAAATATGAAGATATAAAATATTATTAAAACTAAAAAAGGATGTTGTTTAAAGTTTAAAAGGTTTATGTGCTTTTGTTCTGTTCTTTTTGTCCAGAGTTTAACATTTCCTAGGTCCTGAGAAGCCATGCAAAAACCTTGTATTGTTTTCAAAGCTTACTTCTTCTATGATTAAGCAATCTATTGACCCAAATATGTAAGACTGAACATAGGACAATTGGTTATAGCAAGTGTTATTTACCCATTGACCATCTTTATCTACCAGTGTTTGCTGTGAACTGTTGACTGAATTTCATTTATGCCAAGTGAAAGGATTTTCTGTAGCGGAAACTTAATTCTTACAGACATGAAAATAGACTAGCTAAGACTGTTGTTTTTTTTTTTTTTTTCTTTCTTCTTCTTAAATGGGCTTATATACTTGGTAGAAAGACAGCATTTGATGGTTTCCATAGTAACATTTTAGGACAGCAGGCCAAGTAAGAAGACCTTGTTCACCCACCTATGCTTTTAACACAATTCTACCTTCCACCTCACTGGCACAAAGTATATACAGACACAGAGATGTGAAATCAAGTTGCAGGTGAGTGCATTTGGAAAAAAACAAACCAAACCAAACCAGAGCAATAAAACCAAAACCCAGCCAACTCTAACAAGAGCTAGATGCAGATCATAAATATCCTGTCAAGCCAAACAATGTCAAGTAAGCTGAATTAATTTCTGAATGATACATATTCACCCATCATTTAATAATAACCGGGAAATTTGGAAGTATTTCCTTTTCTCTTCCTGCCTTTACACCTTCAGGGAAAGAACTGATGTGATTCTAATCAGAATTTAAGTGCTTGCTTCTGTTTTATATCTTTATGTTGACACTGCAGAAGCTAGCTAGAGCTTCTACGCTTGTATGGGGTTTTGCAAAGTCACACTTTCAAATGCTGGCTCCTAGCAGGAGCTAGGAGCTAATCTTTGAGGGAGATTTTTCTCCCTACCCTGGCTGCCAGATGTCAAACAGAACCTTTAATCCCGATATCAAACTTGCCTCTGAGATTCCCAAATTTATCTTTGATTGCAGGCATCCAAAGTGTTTTTTTGGACTGATTACCTCTGCAGAAACAAAAGCATCTCCAGTTTGCCAGTTTTATTTGCAATGCTTTGAATGCTAAACAAGCCTAAAAATGAAAACAGTGAATTTATTCTGGCAAAGCAGAGGTTAAACTGTTGTTTACTAGACTGAAAGCAAAGTGGCAAAAAAAAGTCACAGAACAAAAAAACGCAGACAAAGGGTATACCTGCCATGAGCCCCTTCTCACTGTCACTTGCAGATCTCTGAGGTATTTCATGGGGAATTGTTCAGTGCCCAGCTCCAAAGTGGTGTCTTTTAGGGGATATCTTCAAGGAATCTCTTGGAGGTTGAATTTTCCTATAGGAAATGTTGAAGGCAACTTACAACAACTTGCTTCCTCAACTTGAGTTTTATTCCAAAATAATGGAAAAGCTAACAACCTAACACCAAAAGCTAGAGCTGCGTGCCTGAAGGACCTCTCCAAATCTCTTTTTTTTCCACATGCAATCTCCCTCTCTTTTTGAAAACTTACATCCCAGGTCTTTTATGTAATACAAAGTTAGCTTTGGCAAGCACAGGTGTAAGGATTTGCACCTTCTGTGCAAGTGCAAATGTAAATGTACACGGACCCACCTTCCCTATCCCTCGCCCCTCCCCTTTTGCATGTTTCCAATCGCACTGCATTGGTGTATGATGTTACAACACTGAAGAGTTATTTACGGTACAATCATTAATTAAACATACAATCTTTGGATCACCTTGAGTATTTCAGAATCTGCACACAGACTGATACTAATGGAGATGACAAATTTGTTACCAGTTTGTCCCTTCCCACTTGTTAATGTTAGGAGTTTTTGTTATCATAGCTTCCTACTTGGTTTTATAACAAATAGACTATCACATTATTTATAAATATCTCCTGAAAGCAACAGTGTGGAATCCTAAGCTCCATGGCTGGTTTTGTTTAAGACTAAGTATTATAATAAGATGTGGATTATTATACTAACTGGAAGGAAGATGATTAATTTAAAAGCTTTTTTCTAATAAATGCGACAGGAGCTGCTACTCTTTAGCATGCAAACATCTAAATGCTCTGTAATGTAACAACATAATGAAGTCATAAGCAATGATACACCGTATAGGTACATCATGAATTAGTTGAACTTTCAAAACTTTATCTGTTTTGTTTTTCATTTTGGTTTTGTGTTAAATTATACTTCTGTTGTTACCTTTAACAATTTATTCTAATCCATTCAATGACTTTTTCTAATTCTGGGAAGATAATACTGAGGTGAGGTATGAAAAGCTGGAACAGAAGGTAATATGGTATGTAAGGAATTTGGGAAATGGGGAAAGAAACATATTCTTTTTTTTCCAGGATATCATATTTATTTGAAGTATTTGCAAGCTTGTGGCATAAAGGAAATTATCAGAAACAAAATGATACAAAAGGGCACTTGTATGCTTTGGAAAGTACACTGCTGTTCATATGGTCTTTCTTAATAATAGTTGCATCAAGTTGCATAGTCTTTAGTAAGAAGGTTTTTCCTTTGACAAAGAAGAGGCCATGTTTTAAAATCTTATATGATGTTCTTATATCAGTTGTGCATTGCTCATCCAAACTTTGTTTTTTATTCTTTTTGGTTTCACAATAAGTTTTTGTTCAATTCTTCAGTTGCGTAGACCTATACTGTTAATGTCAATATGATACCATCTCAACCTTCTGAACCACGGATTTCTATTGTTATGCTGCACTCCTCTGTGGGATGCAGTAAAGAGAAATTATGATATTTATTTTCTTCTTTCATACTTTTTGGGCAGAGGAAAGGCAGGATATCTCCAAAATGACAGAATTCATTCATCCATTTGTCATTATTGTCAGTTTTCTAACTCATGCACATGCCCACTGCACCAAATCTAAATCTGCACAGACTGTACTGATTCAAAGAACATATTTTAGAAGAGCTGCATTCCCACTTAAAGCGTATCTTAGCACATTACTGTAGAACATGAAGAGCGCTCAATCACCTCCATAAACTCATACTCCAGGGATTCATACTGACAGTAGAGTGAACACTTCTCTCAGCAGTTTTCTAAACTTAGTTTCACTTGGATCGACGAAAGCAAAAGCATAGTGGGGCTAAGAATCATTTATTTCCATCTCAGAGGTGATTCTCCTTGTCAAAAAAAAAAAAAAAAAGAAGAAATTAATGCAATGAAGCTCTCTGGCCACAGCATTTTTATAAAATACTGAGTGTGCACTAATTTTTCAGGTGAAAGTAGTCAAGCCTGAGTGCCTCTGGCCAACTAATTTTCAATGAACTTTCTGGAAAATCTCCAGAATTATATTTAGAGGGAATAGCTCAAAGGTGACTTATTTCTTTCCTTCATAAATACCAGCATTATCCCTATGCAATGAGTTAGAGGACTAGTTTTTCACCATCAGAAAATATTATAAAGCAAGTACCATGGACAGGGACAATATTTGCCACTATTCAAATTTTCAGTGCTCAATAAATAACTATATGAAAAATGCTTATAACTTTTTGAATATTTTATCTTTTAATTTATCGTTTATCCAAACAGTGTACTTGTAGGCAACACTATGTACTGTATTATTACCATATAATAGCCATTATATTCCCTCTCTGTATATAAATAGATAAAGATGTAGACATATTCAGAGACACAAACCCCAATATGATTAACTGTCAAGATTCATTACCTATTGCTGATAAAGTCCAAACTTCAAAAGAGAGCTGAACTCCTGTTTCACTGCTCCGTTAAAGCATGTCTTAAAACAATCAAACAGGTTTTCATAACTGAAAATGGTCTAAACCAGAACTGCAACCAGCTTCCAGTCCAGGAAGAACATGCATGGTCAGAATGTAAAATAAAAATACCTAGTCTTTGTCATAAAATTCCTATTTTTTTTTTCTATTGATAGTTTTCATGAGCTTCCAGAACAAGTCTATTTCCATCAGCTGGGACAAGCATTTGGCCACCAGTTCTATAGGTGTAGTTACAAGACTTCTGACCAATTCTAAACCATTTTGCAATCATAAGTGACAGACTGCTTTCTAGAAGTATTAGAAATTATGCTAATGAAAAAGTTCAGAATTCTCTTCAATAGTACTAAACCAAGTGAAGAGAGAAATATTACCTAACCAAAAAGCCTGTTGCACCTCAGAGAACGCAGCTGTAAAGCTCCTGTGAATTGCTAGAGGCATGGAGACACTACAGAAGATTGATATTATTCAGTCTGATTTTAGACAACATGATTTTGTTTATTTCAGCAGATAAAAAAGCTGAACTGACAGTATTTTTGTAAGAAAATCTTTACCATCTCAAAAACTATCCTTCTCACTCATCCTTTTCCCATATGGGAAAAATGAAATTCCTTTAAAATTCCTTTAAATTCCTTTTCTGATCTCATCACCTATAATCAAAGTCCTATGGTCACTACTAGAAAGTCTCCTGTACTCTGTAACTCTAATTTGAAATTACTTACTCCTTCCTTGCAGTGATTTGAAAGATGAAGGATCTCAGGCTTGATGCATCTGAACGAGGAAGTAAATAGCCTGTGCTGGTTTTGGCTGGGATAGTCAATTTTCTTCATAGTAGCTGGTATGGGGCTATGTTTTGGATTTGTGCTGGAAACAGTGTTGATACTTCAGGGATGTTTTAGCCATTTCTGAGCAGTGCTTACACAGTGTCAGTGCCTTTTCTGCTTCTCACCCCACCCCACCAGCGAGAAGGCTGGGGGGGGCACAAGGAGTTGGGAGGGGGGACAGCCGGGACAGCTGACCCCAACTGACCAAAGGGATATTCCAGACCATAGGACATCATGCTCAGCATATAAAGCTGGGGGGAGAAGGAGGAAGGGGGGGACGTTCAGAGCGATGGCGTTTGTCTTCCCAAGTAAGCGATATGCATGATGGAGCCCTGCTTTCCTGGAGATGGCTGAACACCTGCCTGCCCATGGGAAGTGGTGAATGAATTCCTTGTTTTGCTTTGCTTGTGTGTGCAGCTTTTGCTTTACTTATTAAACTGTCTTTATCTCAACCCACAACTTTTCTCACTTTTACCCTTCCGATTCTCTCCTCCATCCCACCTGGGGGAGTGAGCAAGCAGCTGCGTGGGGCTTAGTTGCCAGCTGAGGTAAAACCATGACAATAGCCTTTAACAAAATTCTCAAACAAGTAAAGGATGTAAACGTGAAGTAATGAGAAATTCTTCAGAGTTCTACAGGGGAAGATATTATATCAAGAACACTACAGTAAAGTTAGAAATACCTTATTTAAACAAACCAGTTCATCCTCCTCCTCCAAAAAAAGCCCAACTCCCAAACCCCAGATACTATTGTAAAACAGCCTTCTAAAATGAAAAAGAAAATCCTGGAGCATCTAAAACTTCATTACAGAGACCAATGTGCACTAAGGTCTCTGCTACAGCTAATATATATGCAAGCATGACTGCAAATCTGAGTATCTGACATAAATTTTAAGACGCAGTTAGTTGCTATGAGTAACTATGCTTCATAAGCATTTCCTTTACATTCATAAAGATAATTCCTTGGGACTCTGGGATTAGCACACTTAAAATTGTTTACTAACACTAATATGACTACAGAGAGCAAATATGTTCCTTATACACATCTATATAGCTACCTCTATTATCCCTTGCCCATTCTCTAGTGCTGTCCTTCAAAGTTTCATAGGAGAATAAGAATATTGGTTGAAAAGCAGCCTTTGATTACAGTATCTAAAATATGTAACTGAAGATATCCATACTATACCAAACTTTATCTGTTTACTGAAGTGATGAGAATTTCACCCTCTCTTCAGTGGATGAACACTTTGCCATCTAAAATAAACACTTTGCTATGAAATGGCTGAAATCACATTGATTTATGAGACAACTCAATTGTTTAAGTACCTTAGTGAGTCTAGGCATCATCTATATATGGCTTCTTCCTAAGACCAATTCAGTTGGGAACAATTTCAGCTGGACTTGCATCAAGCCCCTAGTTAGGGAGCTTCTCCTTTTGACTAAGAAAAATTTTATATCTGCACATAAGTTGGAAAGAAAGGATGGTTCTCAGTAAGCATGAAAACAAAAAGAATTCTTTATCCCTTTCACAACATGGACAATTATGTTTTTATTTCTGTAGCTAATGGCAATTACCAAGCTGATTTTGCTTTCAGGTCAGTTTTAGAATTTTTAACTTAACAGTTTTACACTCAGGGATTTTTTTTTTTTTTTACACTTGCTTTTTGATCCAACTCTTTCCTCAGTGGAAGGAAATGTTCATGTTGTTACGAGACCTTTCTCTTCCTTCTCCACTGGACCCTGAGGGTTATGGCCCTGTCCTGGGGTTTAAAGGATGCAGTTTGAATACAACTGAAGACGTGGACATTTAAATGTTGCTTTTATTTCCTAGAAAAATTCTCTAACAACTAGGCTATTACATAGAAGTCCAGAATCACATCCCTCTCTGCCAGTGCCTAAAAGTTAAGACAGATTTAAAATGTTTTTATGAGGAAATCAATCCTGTCAGTCTGTGTTAGGGGTGATTTATTATCGCCTACCACAGACTGAACACTAAAACAGAGATAAAAATTAAAAGGACACTATTTTTGGATCTCAATGATATGCAAAACCGATGTGGATGTCAAGCCCCTTAGTATTGCTGAGGCTGTGGATGTTCTGAGCATGTTTCTGAAGCACTGTTAAGCTGAAAAAACAACTTAGCTATGAAATCCAAGTTTGTACAGAATTGCACTGGAAAAGATTTTGTGAGGTCATAGTTCGAATATCAGTTACTTAATCTCACTTTAAGTACTAAAAATCTTTACAGGATGTAGAAACTACCTCAATCTATTCATTATTCATAATTTAGCTGTTTACACTTTTCCTTTCTTTTTGGGGGTCTTTCATAAATTTGACTTTTTAGTACTGTCACATTCCTGGTCTTCTAATTGTAGCATATTGTCTGAAGAGAGGAATGAAGGTCTACTTTAATTAAATTGAAAAGAAGACTACAAAAATTTAGTTTCCTTTTCCATAGTAAATGCATCCAGAACCTAATTAACATGAAAATAATCTGGGTTTGGGATACAATAGAGAATGTCTTGCGAACCAAAACCATCATTTAGTTAAAACGCAGATTACAAGGGCATGATCTTGAAGATATAACACTTTTTATTTCTAGAGACCAAGGGTAGAGATTAGATCGTATTAAGTTGCATAAAAATGTTACAGTGTTCAGTGCTTTCTCCTGTGTTCAGAGTCTTTTAATCTGTGCTTATCCTTAAAGATAGTAATAATGAGAAATGTGATAATCATAAAACTTACTGTTTAAAAATTACACCTTCTTATTCAGTGCACTACTTCTGGGTTTATATCTGCTCATTTTAATGACAACAAAATAAAGCTTTTACTGCTTTTTACTCTTTTTAGCATTGAAAAGTTAGAATAGAAGTGAGAAATTTAATTTTATTCTATCATGGTTATCATAAAAATTGTAAACTGAATTTTAGTTATAGGACTTGCTTTACCAGTTACCATGCTCACATCAGGAAAGGAGAGAAACATAATCCTTTTAAAGTTAAATAAGGTGTTTTGAGAAAACTAAAGTCAATCAGGGAAGATAATTTTTGTTAAAATAAAGCTCAGGAAATACCAAGTGTCTTCAGATTCTTCCATATCTACTCCACACATATCACAGAAGAGCATCTTTCACAACACAGTGTTCCTTAAGAATATAATGTTAAATCTTTCATAGTTTGAAGACAGAGTGACAATCAGCAAAAAAACAGTGCTGTATAGAAGCCTACTGAATAATGTTAATAACATACATAGAGAAAAATTTAAATAAAGCATCAACCAGGTACTTTTTACACTTGAATCTAACAGTGTACAAACAACATAAAGCACCCATTTCCTCTTCAGTGAAATGCTTCATCAATTATGAAATAAGAAAAAAATAATGAGTAACAATGAGTATCTGTAGACAGAATATGGAAAATAAAGAATAGTTCATGCAATTGCTTTTTTAGGAGGGACTGTATATAGGTAGCAAATAGTTTTTCAGTTTTACTGAAAGATACAAAATTAGCCATCTTCATGGAAAGAATATTATGCTGGCCAATAGATCAGCTATTTAGTCTTGTGCTGCATCATAAAGAAATCAGCTAGGGATCTCTTACCTCTATAAGCATCATGTTAGATTTTTGTTTGTTTGTAACTGGAATGCAGCAGTGTGGTTTTTGAAGTGCTGCATCAGTTCAGCAATTAGTTTTCTCTTTGGAAATGCTGCTGTAAACAACAAGAGGATTTGCTGTCTGCCTCAGCCAATCCTATTCGTGAAACTACTTTAGTTCATTGAACTTGATACTGGTTACAATGCATGAAATACAATTCTGTTTATACATTGCTTTCATTGTCTCTGCCTATATGAGTAAAGAAAATATGTTACACTATGAAAATAGCCAGCTACATACCACTGAATTTTCTCCAAGGCAAATATAATCCTGAAAAGTCTTCATTTCTTATCACCTGGCAAAAGATCAAAAGCATTTCTTGTCTCTATCTATCTATCTATATGTATGTCTGTGTGTGTGTGTATTTATGACAATGGTATCTGAGTGCTCAAAGCATTTAAAACTTTATCCAATCAACTCAATGTGTTTGTGTCTTGTCAGTAGTGGGCTGAATTCATCAATCTTATTTAGTTATCAAAAATGTTTTTTTGTGTGATACATCTACAGGCTCTTTCTGAGATATATGCAGTGATTCACCAGGGACTGTGGGTTCCCACCCCTCACTTAATCAGGGAGTTGCTAATAGGCTAGTCAAGTAGAAGTGATGACAACCGTATTACCAAAGAGGTATTTTCAGGAAGAGGCTTTGATGGAGAAAGACTGAATTTGAAAGAAAACATGGAGGGCTCCAAGAAAGAAATATGATACAAAAATCAGCCACCATCTCCGCAAGACGTTCTTTTAAAAGTGGAATGAATGAACCTGAAGACGCTGAGCAGGCTGGTCAGGAAAAACTGTGAAGTGAATCAGCTAAAGAGAAAGAGTTACTGATCTTAGTGTAAGCAGTGTTAAGTGTTGCTTTCCTTTTTTTACTCATCCATACCTTTTCTAATAAACATTTATACATAGAACAATTACATATTATATACATATATCACATATATACCTATGCTTATACAGGTGCACATATATATGCATTTATAATCATCACCTCACATCAGCAGAGGAATCTAAAAACAGGGTACTGAGACATTTTAACCAATCCACTGATTCTTTGCACTGTATGCCATCATATAAGCTGCATGAACTGAAAGAGAGCTGTTACTGCAGGGCCAAGGGGATGAAATGTCTTCCAATGTCAGAAGACAATGTCAGTCCAATAACCCAGAAAGCTCTCTCACATGCTTCAGGGCAGCACAGAACGTACCTATAAACCCCAAAATTCCCAAAGGAGTGTATGATTTTTGCCATAAAGGTATATAAGGATTTGTATTTTCTTCAAAAGACATATACTCTTGGAAAGTAAATTTATTTAACTGGGAAGGAGACAACAGGCTGTCCTTTAAGACTTGGTAGGCTTTTAAAATGAGAATATTTTTACCTTTCTGAGTGAAAAAGTGGTGAAGTATTAACTTCGGACTAAAAGGAAGACTATCGCTAGCAAAACCACTCCTCCTGACCTTATTTTTTCCTTCACGCAGATCACCCAGTGCTATCATGGCCCAATTACTCTTCACTTGTGAGATCTGACAGAATTACAGCACTTGATGACAAGATTACACTCTGTATTTTTTCTCTAATTAGCATGTATCAAAGTATCCAGAGTCCTTTTGATTTCATACTTTGATGATAAGTCCATATTTATCCCTTACGTACCTTACTGACGATCCGTACTTCTTAGTCAGGATGTCAGATCACTAGCCATAATCACAAGGTAAGTAGTTTCTACTGCAATGCTCACTGACTTCTTTTCCTTCTGTCCTTGTTTAGAATGAAGGTGATTAGACAACCTTTTATTTTTGTATTATATCAAGATTTAAATGAAAGAGAGGATGAAATAGGGTAAATCCTCAATTTGTCACTACATTTGAAATTCCACTAACATTACAGAGGTATCTTCTGATAATTTACCTTATTTAAACCAGACAGAAAAAAAAAAAGTTAACCATTCTCACTTACCTTCTTGATTTTGCATATATTCGTACATTTTGAACAGCACTTCAGACAGGAATGATAAGGACCACATGGTTTTATGATCAAATACAGAACATTCAACATTTATAAAGAATAGGGTCAAAATAAAAATTTCCTTAGTTTTTTCAGGCCCTTCTCCTTTAAGTAAATCTTCTTCTGTATGTGCCTCTGCCAAAATAATTGCAACTGAATCTAGCCAAAGTTACTTATTTGATTTAAAATAAAATGTTTTCTTTCTTTTTTGGATTCTTTAACTCCTTTATTTAGCTTCTATTTTGATTCATAAAGTATATTTCAGGAAAGCCTAAAAGATCGATTTTGAAAATGAAAAGACAGCACATTTCAAGATACCTTTTGAAGTATGTTTTGCATTGTGTGACTGATGTCTAAAAACTTCCAATTTTAATGAGTAAACAGGAAAAAATGTGACAGTTTTCACAGTGGGATTGACTACTCACTGCTACACCAGGATGAAGAAGATAGGTAAGGCTTTTTAAAAGTAACTAGCAGAATTAGCCAGCACCCATAAATTGGAAGTAACAGGAGAAGCAAATACATGAACACACAGGATGTCCAGTAATTCCCTGGAATGTTTTGGGAGCAGCTTCCCCTACATGATAATCACAAAGCAACAGTCTTTGAAATCTGATTCAGTTACTTTCTCCTTATTGATTAGAGAAACATGAGCTCTTCATTGAGTTTAAGCATAAGCAGGTATACAAGAAGTGGAAAATTAGTTGAGGTTACTAATGACATACAGAAAAAATATACAATGAACATGTAAGGACAAAATCAGAACAGGTGAGCACAGACTGAAAACCAGTTTACTGTTGTTGCTTATTTCTGAGACTGTATGGAGGACCAGTAATTTCCAAAATACTAGAGAAGGAAAAAATACCTTTCTTTTAAGATGGGTAAGGGAGTTGCAAAGAGAGGAAGAAAGATTATGTGTAATTATAGTCCAGAGAACCAAATTTCAATTCCTAGAAAAATAGAAGCATGATCTATTTCTGTAAATAGCTGTTAGATAACAAGAAGACTAGTCAAAGTCAATACGGATATCAAAAATAAATCAAGTCAAACCAATCTACCTTCTTTTTACAATAGCATAACATGAGGAGTTTTGTAGACAGGAAAGATGCCATATATCTTGACTTTAATAAGGTTTTTGACACTGTCTCAGAGACATTCTCATAAACAATCATTGGATGTTTTAAGAGCAAGCCAGGCAAACATCAATCAGCGGTGACACACGTGTAGCTCGTTTCAGTTTGGACATGGGCTGATCTTCTCAAGCCACTTCCATTTCTGTGATATTAAGTAAAATTGGATCCCCACAATATTTTATATTTATTACTACTCCACTAGATTCTTGTATCATTTATTCAGTAATCACATGTATTTGAAAATCATGACTTCAGTTCAAAAAATCCTGAGAGTTAAAGTCCAATAGTTTTAATATATGTTTTAATAATAAATGTTTTAATAAATAAATAAATGTTTTAAATTGCCTTTTAGTTGATTAGCCAGACAGAGACACTTGCCACAGTAATCAAAAGAGTCAGGTTTTTTTTTCTTTAAATTGAAATAAAACCCCCATGTTTTCTTGAAATGGGGCTTTAAAAAAAAAAAAACAAAACCAAACCTGTATCAAAAGAGGTACATGAAAATTAGTTTGAGCTGGAAATATTCTCACACACTAGTGAAACATCAAGGAAACACTCTGTATTGATAACATTTAAGTTTCATACTCTTAAAAAAGGGACAGGACTTCAAAACTTCAGCCATATGATTAAAACAGAAATCTAAAGTTGTGAGGGAAAGGAAAATAAGAAACCAGACAGCTGGCTTGTCAACTAACATTCATGTCAAAGACAGAATTCTCACTAAGTTATTTTTTGCAGAAAATGTTAGTTAATTGAAATGACTTGTGGAAAGGGTTTATCTCTTTTTGCGGGGGTGATAAATTTATTGGTTTTCAGAACATGGGAAAAGAAGACTTAGAAACTATTAAAATGACTCATTTTGACCTTTACTTAGAGTAAGAATTTGAGCTTGGAGAGATGAAATTCCTCTTCTTTAAAATGTATGTTGCTCCTGAGGAGAGGATGTTACTTAATAGGCATATGTGACTCTTACAGAAAATTTACTTTTCAACCTGATTTACTTTTCCAATCTCAAGAACTCTTGCTGTATTGAAAAACAGTTTCTTATTTACACCTGCTGCATGCAACAGCTACCATTGCCACAGATAATCAGAAGGGACTTCTGCATGTCCTGCCTGCATATGCTGATACAAATTCCTGCCTTCCTTCAAGGAGTATTTGAAGTACAGACCTTTACAGCCTTTCAAGAATGCTAAGCACCCTCATCAGATTGACTCTCATTGTTTAATTACTACAGAAAGACAGGATATATATTTGCTTTCTTGTTATTAGGACATAATTATAACTGAATATCTGCAAGGACTATCACTTTAAATGGGATAAAAGTATAGGATACTACTCTGTTTTAAATTTATTGGGATCAACAAACTGAATGTTATTACAAGTTGAATACTGAACTGCACAGAGTAATAGGAGAAAAAGCTATGCACAATGGTCTTACTGTACTAAAACAAAAAGGACATTCCTGAGGTACATTTTGAAATAAACATTAAAAAGACAGTTCTGCTATGTTAGTGTTGCCAAACTCATGTTTTGAGATTGATCTTAAATGTAGGGCCATTCAAAGAGAAGAATCTCCTAGCCTTGATCTGAACCCCTTTCACCAGGTATGAAAACCGCTTAGGAGAAATGTATCGAAGATGACTCAGGGAACCCTAATCTCACTCCTGCATCTACCATGGCGGGTGAACTGTGAAGAAACTCTGGCAACTAATAGCTCAGATGAGTTGTTTAGTTGCTACTTCCCAAGTACCAAGAGACAAACTCTGTGAGTACTTCCTCTGCATGCTGTTGAAGCATAAAATTAAGCTACACTGAGCTTATTTTTAAATCAAACAATAGATGGGAAGAGCCCACAGAACCAGATACAATACTCAGCTATTAAGCAGATCCAAAAGCATCCCTTGAAGCCATGGCAAGGGCTAGCTGAAAGAATTAACTTCTGTTCTCATTGTCCAACCAGGGACTGAAAGTAACCTGGTTGCAGAGGGAATGGACACCACACCATAGATGGGGCCTGACCTCCAGCAGAGACTGGTGGCAGGTCTCACATGTGAAGTGATAGCTGGGACAAGGGCTTGATTACGTGACAGTTCCCCACTCAGACAAGAAGCACGCACCCCACCAGGCTGTTTTGGGAGATGGATGAAGAGCACCAGCAGCTAGTGCCTTCTGAATGGGACGCACTGCTTGCCAGCAGAGACATATGCTTGTGGTGATTAGCTCCAATCTCAGCTCAGGAGTGACAGGCACCAGCATGTCAGCAGGTAGTGTCATGAGTTTCCTTTGTGACTAACAGCAAGTATGTGCCTGCTGTCCTCTAATTTGAGTATAGGAAGAGTAGTGGTTCAAGATGCTTGCTGAGCCAAGAGTCAAGACTCAGATCTTGGTCAGCAAGCAAGGTGAACATAACTCACTTTTATTCTCTACATTGGCCCAAGCCATAGATCATCATGTCATCTTCCAGCAAAAAAACCCTTGTGCTTGATTTGTGTCTTAAAAGATTCTTTTTCTTTCTATTTTATTTTTCTAAGATTAATTTTGAAACATGAATACTAAACCTGCCTGCACCTTTGCATTTACTAGTCCAATGCAGATTGTTTCTTTTTCATTCTGCATTTATACATCTTTCTCATTACACAATTTTGTCACTGCACAGATATTTAAAAGTGTCGGTTCTTTTCTTTTGCAAAGTTGGACTTTCTGAGCTGAAGCTTCCACATAAATAGGAGCTTGTAACAGAATTTGAACTAATGAGCACTGAACTTGCATGTCACTTCTGGAATGTGGAGAAACACAAAGAAGCTAAAAATGCTTTCACTGGAAGCTAAAAATGACTATTCTTCCATGTCTGTTCCTAAGCAGCTAGTAACTGACTGAGCAGAAAAAGCTGGTGTACTGAAAGGGGACAAGACAGCTTATGACTTCTAAAGAGCTGTCACTTTTTTGTCCGTTTTAGTAGAGCAAGAATTATTTCAGCTACATCTCAAAAAAAGTTTTTTTGGGAAAAAAAAGAAAACCAACCACCAAACCCAAAACACCAAAAGCAAAACAAAGACCGTGGGAGCTACCTAGACTTAAAGTTGCTTGACTTGGAAACTGTGGTGCAGTCTCTGGACACAGAGTAAATTTTAAGAAACAAGAAGAAACAGGTTTTTTCATAATTGAGGATATTCACAGGATTCATTCCTGAACAAATCAAAATAAATAAGTCTGATCATTTAACAGATCTGGACGGATAATTTTTTTTAGAGAGAGAGAATACAAACCTTAGAGAGCATAAACCAGAAAGTTAATTCAGTTGTTTTCTGTTGGATTCTGTTTGTTTCTTCTGCAACATTTTTCTAGTGGCTGCTTTTTAAGTGCAGTAATAATGGAAGGCTTAAACACCTGGAGGGATGATCACTCACCCTAATATTCACAATGGAAGTAACAGACAAGTCATTTAAAAGAAGCTTCCTGTGGATTAAATGACAGGAAAGAAAAGTCCTTTGTGAAGAGAAAGGGTGAGAAATAAATACAAAATAATTTTGTAATCCATTTGTTGGCAGGTGTTTGAAACGTGGTTGCATAAGAAATAGGACTCTGTGCAGTAGTAAAACAGTTTTTTCTTAAAATCCCAGGTCAAAGATTTGGCAGACACGAAATATATTCCACATTATTTGGTAGTTGAGCAAATGTGATTGAACTTGGCAAATATCATCAGCATTGAGAATGCCTTTTGTGATGAAGTAGTAGGTCAATGAAAGCATAAAAGAGAATGGAAGACAATGAATTTTAATCCAGACATTTTGCAGATGTGTTACTGGAAACCCCATGGAAGACTACGCAGATGCTGGAAACCCTGTCGATGAATATACTGAAGCTTTCTGAAATTATATTCACACAGAGCTCTGGCACTAAAACAACAAGGTATGTCAAACTTTATTCTAGGTTTTACAAAACAAGCAAATCTATTTGTATGTTCAAAATCAATACCTCTGGAGGTAACACAAATGTATATTTTTACACATAAACTTTGCTGCACAAACAGTTTCTAAATGTCCTAATATGATCTAAATTTCCTATCTCTCTCCTTGTATTTTGGTTATTTCTGACTGCTGTGAAGTCCCAGAAATACTGCTGTTCATGCTTCCTACCTATGTTAAATTGAGATATCCAAACCAGGAAAGAGGGTCGATCTCAAATTACATGCGACTGAGTTACCAATTACAAGCTATTTAATTTTTTAATGTAATTGCAGAAAGGAAAATTTCTAGCCGTTCTCTGCAGGCTAGAGAAGAGTTTTTCAATCACTGAAAAACATCAAGCAATTTCTAGAAAAGAACTAGAAGGCAGTTTTCAAATGAGCTATGCTTAGATTCTGCTCAATTGATCTATAAAATCACTATTCAAGGTCAGGCATCCATGGTAGTGTGAATCAGGTCTTAGTCTATTGTCTTCTTACTCTACATATGCTCATCCATATAGGCCTGCAGGTACATCTTCTATTTCTAAAGGATATATTTTAGGATTCTTTCTCAGCTGCATGCATCAGAGAAAGAAGAACTTGTCCACCACCCTGTATGTCCTTTTAAAAAGGCAGTGAAAGACTGTCAGCACTCAAGTGACCAAGCCTGCTGACTGCTAATTAGATCACTGCCCAAATCAGCTTAAGTGCAGCTTTTGGTAAGCTAAACAAGTGCCTCTAACTCCAGATAAAGGTTTGGCTTTTTGTACAAAGAGAGGAAGAACAAAGAATAAAAGCTGGTAAAAGAAGTGCAGAGACACACAAAATCAACAAAGAAAACTGTTCGCGTTGCATCCACTAGTATGTACAGAATACACGTTATGTGCACACAAATACTCTCTCTGAAGTTGACTTGGTATGTTTCCTTATAAAATTTGTCTTGTTTCCGCTGCCTTGGTGAGGGGAAACTCAAACACTGTTGTGTTTTTTTCCTGTTTGCAGCCCTGCTAAAGCAAATTTGGAGAAAATAAACCTCACTGGAGCCCCATGGGTGCTAATCAGACCTTCACAGGCCTTCTAGAAGTCTATCTTAAATCATTTGAGTTCAGCTCTGATTTCGTACACTACTTAAATGAAAAGTTAAGCAACAACAAAATCATCACCATACTTTTAAAGCATGAGGGAAAATACAGTTAGCCTGTCAGGAAAATAATCCCTTGGAATATTTAATAGAAGACTCAAAGCTTTGGGAGGCAGTTGTATAAAATATTTACAAGGAATTGTTTAAATTAAAGATGGAGATGAAAAAAATTGCATTCCTTATGTAATCAGTATGCAAAGCTTTCTTTTTTTTCCCAGCATCTCCAGAACCACACAACATTTTGTGGGCTTGTGCCTGGAATGACAAGCACCTGAATTTACTGGGCAGTTAAACAGGGTTTCACACATTATTTATATTCAAAGCTCAGCTTTCTTCTTCCAAAACAAGAAACAGCAGCATCAGAAGAGGGTCAGTTGTCACATAAACATTCCTTTTACAGTACTAACAGCAGACGTGGACTATGACTTAAGTGCACGTGAGACTGATCTCTCTGAAATGCTGACATCTCTTAAAGTAAACAATGGTTGATATATTTTGTCTGGTAGTGATAACACATCTTTTATTTCAAATTCAGTGATTACCAAAATAAATTATAAAAGCATGAATTAGCTATTAAAAGAAATCTTTCATACAGGTAAACAATCTGGCATGATAGAAAAGGACTGCCACTCCCTAAAGATAAATGTTATTACAATTATGTATTTATTTATATTTGTAATAAAATATTAACTTTAACAACTTTTTCCAAGGATGTCTTTATTTCTGCCTAGCAACAGTCTTTATCACTTTCTTTACAGAGGTAAAATAAGCATGATTTTTAAATCTCATGTAGAACACCTGATTTTAAGCAACACAGCAATAAAAACAGCTTAACAATTACATTAGGGCTTCAACCTTTCAAAACTCCAAGAAAACATATATCACATTCACAACTTCCTGTTTTCTTTTTAGAAATAGACAAAGCACCTGAGACTGAAGAGACGTACCAAGGAATATTAACTATATGTAGAATCTATGCAGTCAGTTTGCTATTTTGGGCTTCTTTCTCTATAGAACTATGAAAATGCTACAATGTCCTTTGTAAGCTGTTTTAAGATCTTCCTAGGAAATTCGATATACCTGAAATAAGCATTACTAACAGATAAGGAATGCCATCAGACTGATCTTGTTGCTGCCTTTTCTGATTGCAACGAAAATAAGCAAGAATAAAATTTCTCAATTATTAGAAAAATGAGAAAACAGCATTAGTTTATTACTGGACTATCCAGTGATTCAAAGAAAATACTTATCATTTGTATAATTCAGGTAGTAGCTTGCTAAAAGTGAGAACAAGGAATGTCCAGGCAAAGGTTGTCTCTCTTTTCTGTGCTTAGCTGCACAGAAGGTAATTTTGCCTTACCACCTCAATAAAATGAAGGCTGACATAGTAGTAAATTCTAAAAAGATGTTTTAGGAACAACAGGAAGGAGAATTCTAAAAGCAATGCAAGAGAAGTAAATGCAAGTTTATGAAAGGGCATTATACTTGTGTAGTAGTTCATGGTTGATAGTACAGATCAGCAGAGTGAGCAGAACAAAATGGAGAAAAGAGTGTTAAAATATGTAAATTTTCATAATATCTCCTTTCCCTGAGCAAGTGCCAGAATCAGAACCTGTATTGACTGTAAACTGGTCAAGATTTTGCAAAGTTCAGTGAGGCAGGAAAAAAAATTTTTTACCAAAGAGTATATGTTTGTTGTAATATAGCAAAAAGTTCAAACAATTGCCATAAATTTGTTCATTATCGTACAGAGTTTAAATTTGCAGACAATTTATGTGTAACTATAAAATGACCTTCTAAGTGATTCCAGGTTTATAGAAATAAAAATCATAAAAAGACAGAAAGGTAGTTCATTGCTCAAAGAGCTATGTAAGAACAGTACAGATGTATTTCTCCTTTGCTTTACATCCAGACAATTAGTGTCAAATTTACACTACCTTCAAATTAATGTAGAGGGATATCAATTCAAAATTGTAGCATTTTGCATGTTCTTGTACAGCGCAATTATTTCAATCTGTGAAACTGCATTTTTATGATTGTTATAAGCTCCAACTCTTTGTTGTAGGTTCTCACAACATATAAATATGTTCCCTTCTGTGAAAAACTTACACAGAGCAAGAAAACAGTCTAAGGCACAAATTGTATTTGCAGTGTTATTCAGACAGCTTGGTCACAACAGAAACTACAGGAGGCTTAGAGTCCCTGGGGAATCTCTTCCCTCACCTATGGGAAGCTGAAATAGTAATGTATGTTCTCTGTGTAGTGTAATCTGAACTGGAAACCCATAGAGGAAACGAGTTTTTTCTCCTATTGAGGTTCAAACAAATAGTGCAGGCATTTTCTTCCCATTTAAACAATAAATCTGACCAAGTCTCCTGCAGCTCTCCTAAAAAAACCCCCTCAACCAACCAAAAAAACCAAATCCCAAACCTTGTGCAGTAATAATTCTGAAAGGATGTGGCTTGATTCTTCAATTGCTTGCTTCCTATTTACTTTTTCAAACTCATTTCAGATAGAGAATCAAGCACATAAACTAGTTTTTTTCTTCAGCCCTGCTCTGGATCTGTATATCATTCAGAAACCAAGTCAGGAATTGAAAGACTGAGCTATTTACTCCAGTGAGAATAGTTTTTCTGAAGGTGTGAAGCCCTATCGAAAGTCCTCCTAAGAACTGCTCTCCCACTATTAAATTTTATGTAATTGCTTCAATGATTATATCATATATTAAATTAGTGAATTATTAAAATTCATACTTTGCTTTATCCTCCATTGACATGCATATAAGCTAATGTTAATAATGTATTTCTTGAATGATATGTGTATCTTTGGTACACTAATTTTAAATACATTTATCTTTCATGTAATGATAGACATACGGAATTTCCTCACTGGTGCAAGTCACTGTTTTCTCAAGCTGAAATCTAGGAAATCATGAATGATCTGGATAACTCTTCCAAAATAACAGTATCTTTACAATGTAGTTAGATGGTTCAGATTTGGTCTTCACTTAATCTGGAATGGACCTTTGTCCTCTTTAAAGAAACCAGATGAATGAATGACAGAAAGACATTGGATCTGTAATTTTTAATCAGTTTGGAGAATTTGCATAGGACTAAGAAGCCAGTGTGGTAATGATTTTAGTCCGTATTTGTGATTAATCTCCACAGAGTAAGAACACTGACTATAAATATGTGAGAAAGATGGCATGGAAAATAATTTTCTTTAATTGGCATCATCAATGACATAGTCACAAACCTAATTATTCAAGCTCCTTTCTAAGAAAGAAGTTGAACTTGACTCCAGAAAGCAAAAATTGTTAAAGCATAGTTCATATTAGACTTTTATATATTCACATAAACCATTACTTAAAGTGCAAATTTATTTCAAAAATCTTACTTACGCATCATTTTAATGAACAGATTTTAAATGATCTTAAAATATTGAAAAGTTCCGACTCCATCATCAAATTGACTTTCCTGACAGTAAAGCTTTTGCATTACTGATGATGGTGACCCATTCTGTAGCTACACCTGAGACACCCTGTCACCCCCATCTGGCCAGAGTACTACACTATATATACCCTTCAGTTCTGAATTCTGCTCTGAATTTTCATTTATACTAGCACATGGAATAGGATATTAGCACTATTATTCTCCAAAAATCCAAGCCACAGACTAATGAGACAAATGAACAGCACCCAGCAGCCTCTAAAATTTCCATATAAAAGATGCAAGGTCTATTGTATTTATTCTTTATTTATTTTTACAAGTGGTATTTTTGATGCTGGTGAAGAATATGCCCATAAAAGTGACATTGTATGGTTGGAATTATGTACTGTGTCCTAAGAAACAAATCAAAGCAAAACAGAGAATGCTCAGGAAAATGTAGCCTCATATATGTTATAAAATACGTTATTAGATTCTGTATGTTCCAAGATTTGTATAATAATATTTTATCCTGAATCAATTTACTCAGTGACAAAATATAAAATGGAACAAATCTTAAACTCCTAAAAATTAAACCCCTAAAAATTAAATGTTTCATTGGCGTTTTTAAATTAGTGTAAGTAATGCAGAACAATTTGCCAATACACTTCTAGTGAAAAGTGAAAAGCTTTAAAGAATCTAACAGTAGAGAGAAAGAGCTTTACATGCATTAGGTTGAAAAAAGGAAACTAACTGATACAGAACAAATGGTACCAGAATTAGACCCACATGGCATAACCAAACCTCCATTAGTTCAGCTAGGATGAATTAGACATCATCCAGAAAATACCTTAATGTTTCTTTCAAGGATAGAAGTAGGAAAAATACTTGTTATGTAAAATGATTGGTTCCTTCTGGTCTCTTAAGGGGGGGGGGGGAAGACAATACCTTGGACAGCTATGTACTGTACAGAACATGGTTCTTCGCAGTTCAATACGCATTCTTACAATTAAAATTCAAATTAAAACCAGTTCAAGAAATGAGATTAATGTCAGCAGAGTTACTAGTATTTGTATCAATAAAAAGTCTCAATGACTATTCAACAGCTGGTTTATGAACACCTAAGACTGAATAATTAGTAGAAATCTATTCTCCTCAATGCATGTTGCATAAATAGGGAAAAATCCTGTCTGTTCCCTATGAGAGGTTTTCCATGGACTAAATAGTTTCTTGGAGATGTCATCCTTAATGTGTGCTCTAAGATGTTATCCTCGCTGTGTTGCACGTTGCCAACTCTTGCAATATTATCAGAAGTCCCACAGTAATGTAATTTTTCTTTTTAATGCCAGCATCTGGACTCTAGGGATACATGGGAATATTAAGTTACAATTATTAGTGGGGCGGGGGGGGGAAGTGAGACAGGAAAGTATTTTTTTTACTTGCAGAATTGTGCAGAGAAACCCCCAAAATATCAGCTGTATACATTCAAAAGCATCAGAAAATATAGGTCAGCCAAAGAAAGGAACACGGATGCTTTAGGTAAAAAAAAAAACAATAAAACTGGCATCTTTGCAACTTTGTGTGGATAAACGCTTGATTTTTATTACGACTCTTGATAGATGATGTCACAGTGGAATTAGTGCAAGTGATAAGAAAAGGCTCTCAGTGGATCACCCGAGACATCTACGAGTTTGGAAAGGGAATCTTGTTTTATTCCAGAGAAACAATAAAACAGAATTTCTCTGCAAGCATGACCGGGTGAGACTCAGGCGGCCTCTTGCTGAGCATTCGCGTGGTGGTGGGGGGGCATTCTTCTCCTGCTCTGCAGCAGCAAAGGTCCCCACGGCAAAGAGGTTCTCTGTCCCTTCTCTGCCACCGTCGAACGAGAGACCGGTGAGGGCCCAGAAGTGCCAACGGCCTGCTGGCGTAGCCGCCATAACGGCCGCTGGTGGAGGCGCCACAAAGGGCGCCGC